>NC_141606.1:9169384-9511884 GCF_047967505.1 Dipteris shenzhenensis
TTTCCGTGCAGCCTGCTGCCCCCCGTACAGCTCCCGTGCTCCCTGCACCTCCCCGTACGGCCTTTCATGCCTGCTGTACGGCCATCCGTACAGCAAGTACGATCGACCGTACAGCCTGTACGGTCAACTACGCAGCCTCCCTCCTCTTTTGTTTTCTCTGCTTCAGCGCCGCCTCCTGCCTCTGCTCCTACTACTCGTGTTTTTCTTCGGCGGAAGCATGGTGGTTTGTCTACCTCACCTTTGATAAGATCGGCAAAGTTGGATGTTTCCGATGGCCCTTCTTCGCCAATTGTGCTCTGCCTCTGTCACATAAGTTCCTTCATCGAGTTTCCCGCTTGTTTGTTCCTTGGATTCTGCCCTTTTGGTCTCTGGTCTTCGGCAGGCTCAGCAATTTGGAGTCTGCCTCTATTTCATGGGCAGGGTTTTATCTTCAGCTCAGCTTCGTCATTGGGCTGATGTTGCAGTGGGTCAGGATTGTATTTCTTCCTTTGTCTTTCTGGGCAAAGGATTTTACTATGCCCACTGCTCTTCGACTGAGGTGGTAGAGCGCCTTGTCAGTCATGCTGGTGTTCCTGGGGCTGGTTTCTTTGCTTATGTCATGCCCTGGGATCCACTTTTCGATCCTTCTGCAACCCTTCTGACTCACTGTCCGGTTTGGATTACTCTCAAAGCGCTGCCTGTGCCTCTTCTTCAGCATCTTCCAACTCTTGCAGCTTTTTTGGGAAGACCCCTTCATGTTCCGAAACAGGAGTTCTTGCAAGCCTCCCGTGATGTTCGTCTTTGCATTTTGTGAGATATGACGCAGCCCGTGCCATCTACTCTAGATCTTGATTTGGGATTTGCCCATCCGATGCGCATCAAGCTCCATTTTGCATCTTTTCCCACTGCATGTTATCGGTGCCGACAAGGTTAGTCATTTTGCACGTGCTTGCCCTTCTACATCCAAGCCCATTCCTCCTGCTCCTTTTTCAGCTGTCAAGGTTACTCTCCCTTCTCCTCCGGTTTCTGCTATGGCTTCTTTGGCGAGGCCCTCTACTGCTCCGAAGCACTACTGGAGGAAGGTTGATAAATCACAGGCAAATCTTCCTCTTGCTGAAGAAGCTCAAGATTGCACCCTTGTTGAGCACCATCAGTTTCCTTCTACTCAAGATATGGATGTACCCCTTGCAGAGGGCATTTTACAAGATGATATGCATGCTCTCTCTCAGGATGCTGCCCTTGCTCTTACTCAGATTGATCCTCAGATTGAAGCTCAAATGCTAAACCCTGCTTTATCAGATGCAGCTTTTTCATCGGAAGATACGGATGTTGATTTAGCTCCTCTTCCTTCGATGCCTGTGCCAGAGTTTTCTTCTGTCCGGGATGCAGAAGTACCTTTTTTACTGGAATCTTTTCATCCCATGTTACAACAGATTTTTGACCCTCTGATTCAAAAATTTCGGGTACCAGCCTATATCAAGAAGAATCACAAGGGCAAAAAACAGCTTGTTTTTATTGATGGTGTGGTTTCATCACTGCATCAGTTTTACAGAGCAACAATTTGAAGCTAGAGGATGCCGTGTTTGATCCTCCTCCACCAGCTTGATATGTCACTTTTTACTTGGCTACCTCATGACTTTTGCTCTGAGGTTTTACTTGTAAAAACTTTTTCCTTGTACTTATTGGTGGGTTTTTACCTCTTTTGAGGTTTCCCACACAGAAATATAATGATTTCACTTAAAAAAAAGTGTGTGTGTGTGTGTGTACAAAACATTCTGCCTTTAGAGCTGGAGGATCACCTTCAGGACTAGACTCTTTCTTCTCCAGGGTCATCTTGTCACCCTTTGAAGCTGTCACACATTGCTCTCTCTTCTTTATATAAAGTGCTTTTGCCTCCACCATGGTTTTCTCACAAAGTGAATCAGCTTTGGCGAATGAATCGCACTGCCATGTGGTGACGGATTGAGACAGATTTGGAATTCAAAATTTCCACTCCGACAATAGGTTTTCTTGAGGCAAGTTTTGTTGGGAGTTCTTCCATCTGGGCAACTTTTGGCACGCGGGGATATTGCTCCGGGTGTTTGTCGTAGATGTTTGGTTCCATGGGGGTCTGTGCCTCATCTTCTTTGGCATTGTTCCTATACTTATGATTTCTTGAGCTTCCTTGGGCAACGTTTACAAGCTCGATTTCCAAATGCTACCTTTGGAAAGTTCTTCTGGATATTTGGGATACACCCACCTAGACAGGATTTTGATTTATTTTTTGTTTGGGTTTACTACTGGACAGTTTGGACCCTATGGAAAGATAGACATCATAGTGTCTTTGGTGATCCTACTTTTTCACTTTTTTCTTTCTTCAGGCACTCTCTGCAGCAATCTTTCTATAATTGCTTGCAAACGAAGTACATAGATCCTAATGTGTATCTGTCATATATTGAGATCTTCACCAGGTGTATTTTTTCACATCCCGTTTTGGGATAGTGATTCTGTGATATAAAGCATCCAAATTTCCACCCCCAAAAAAAAAAGTGTGTACAAAACACTCACAAATTACTCAGCACCCATAATACACATATGTGTTTATATAAAAAATCCTGGCTGCATTACATGAAAAAAGTCTGAAACAAAAATATGATCTATGCACAAGCAAACAGGAAGCATCAGCTAGGAAAGGCCAAGGCTATCTGTGGGATACCTTACAGCACCAACATCTGAAGAGACAGCTGAGCAAGTAAACTACGAAATTCTACAAAGGAAATCTACAGCAGTGACACTACAAAGGATTTGAGCTGCAAGAAACTGTGATTCTTGAGAAACTCTAGACACAGAAAACCATATCTCTAAAGCCGTGTGAAGCGATAAAACATCTGCAAAATAGACATGCCGATAGACATTGTAGCAGGCTTGTGGAGAGAGGGCAGCCATAGCTACAGCCTCTTCAATACCGCAGTCAAATCAGACAGTATGCTTCACTGCAAAACCTGCAGACAGGTTCTTATTCAGGTGATTTGTTCCACAAAAACCAGTGAGGAGTTGTATAGAACGCACATGTTGCGTACTATTTGCTTCATCTTATGACTACTCTATTGTCTGAAAGAAGCACCTTGTCTTAGTAGCAGATTGCAGGAGTCTTACCGCCTTGGAAAGCCAAAAGGTGTCGATAAGTCTGCAATCTGCAATTGCAGGAATCCATTTTATGTGGATCTGATTACCTGTGCATTTGTGGGAGAGTATCATAGTTTCATAAGCTTCCCCTATTTTCTTTCAATCTTCACTGTATGATGCCTTCCTTGACATTTCGAGGCATTATTCATCACATCAGATGCTGCTGCATAAATCAGTGGAATCCAATGTGGCACTGTGACACATACTCTCTCTGCCTATACGTTGCTCCAACTTCAACTCTAGTTGTCTCAACACCACTCGTTGCTTTTGCAGTGCTAAACCTGCAACAACTGCTCAGCCAACAAAATCCATGCCATCCATTCTCAATGTGCTGTTAGCAACCTCCTCTGCATGGAAGAAACCTTAGACATAGATCATTTTAGGTTAGGGCTGAATCATAACAAGGACCAGGAGGAAGGGTCCTGGCACTCTGGCCGCCAATGATGTGCTACACTAAGGAGTTTCTAGTCATAGTTGGGATACTTACCCCAAGCTTTGCGAGCTCCAGCCTGCGCTCACAACACCGATTATCAACACAATAAGGATTTACCAACATAGAGGTATCAATAATGTGAAATAGCACAACATGCTTGAGCTAGTAAGGGACGCCCATGAGGCCAACCACACAATTGGAGACTAGCGAATTGACTGCCCAGTCTCAAGACAATGAAAATGACCTCAAGCTACAAGCAAAGCTTTCTTTTCTCCGAAGGAAATGAACCAGCATTTAGAAGAGAGATAAAGCCAACATCTAAGGGGATAACCAACCATCTTGCTCTAAAACCCTATGCCCACCCTCCCTCAAATATGATCCCTATTGATAGAGCAGCATTTGTCCAAACATTTTCATAACTCAATGGGTTTAAGGCACCCAGATCCTCTGCAATAGGTGGACAAACAATACATTTGCATTTTTCTTTTTGGAATCTCACACTTTCATAGAAAATGTAGCAGAGCATTGCATTGTAATCCAACAATTACAGGACCCTGCAAAATGGACTCAATTGTACAAACGTGGTTATGAACCAAACCAGAAAGGTATCCTTCTTTAGGTGATTGTTCTTTTCCATTTTTCCTTGTTGAATCAGATATATGCGTTTATGTGAGGTTGGGGACTCAATGTCCACTCTAGTTAAAACTATGGGGTGAAGACTCTAGACCCAAGAACCATACTCTCTGGAGTTGGTTGACAAAGGTCCAACCCAAGAGCCATCAAGGTTAGGTGACCTATTTTGGGCTCAAACAGATTGAGTCAAGACCTGAGATGTAATCAAGAGGATTGCTAGGTACCACCCGTACACACCTCCACCTATATGTCTCTCCCAAAGCCAAAAGATAGAGCTCACTAGATAGCTTAACTTGGTCCGCCCAAATCGATAAGGGTTTTGAAATGTGTGCCAGTAGCCTGGATCAAAACAACGAAATCCATAAGGTGGCAAGGCTTGAGGTTATAGGTTCAACTAGAGGCAATCTCACCAAGACTATGCACCGTTTTGCACATGCAATGCTGTATTTATGTGCCATTTGTGTGGTAATGTTAGGTCATGCTTTTATAGAATCAGTGCAAACTAAACCTGACCCATTTTTTAGAGCTGGTTGTGCTTTATTTCTCGCATGCGCATATCGGCGGCGGTGAAAGTGTTCAGCCCAACAAGCGAGATTTTTCCTATGTCGTTGCACTAACTTTAAACTTCTTTAATTTGATCAAACTTGATGCAATATGCAGATTACTCCATCAGAGTAATAATGAATTGATCCACAGTACACCTTAGGCACAAAGGACCCAAGGGTTTAAAAAAGAAGAAATCAATTTAGCCATGGAATGCTCATTTACTATTTTTAGCCAACGCCAAAAGACTTCACCAAAATGTCATTGTTGATGAGAACACAGCACCATTTTTAGCCGGTGGCCAATAAATAAACTGGCCAAGGATTTTTCCACTTGTTAGGCTTTCCTCGGAGCAAATGAAGAGGCATTTGAGTTACTCAAAGCTTGGGTGCTGCAGCGTAGCTCATTTGCACTTTAAATTCCCTCTAATACTATTTTTAGTAAATAAAGTATAGGACTTTTCAGATTCGAGCCTACCATGTCGAAGAGCTCGAGAAAGCAAACATTTCATTGTTGTAAGGCACAATTTCAAATACATTTTTTGAAATCAAATATACCTAGATGAATCCAGGAACATTCCCAAACTCATCCTCTAAAAACACAACATAGTGCAGTTTCAATCTCATGATAGTCACTCACAAGGTTGAAAACCATAAACTCCATCATGCATAGTAGGGACTAGCTACTATGACATCCCCACTGACGTCATCAGTGCCCAACAGTGGGTGTAGACCATAGTATAAAAATATGCTCTCACACATACAAATCCACACATACTTGAGCATCCATTTATACAAAGTCTTCGTACTGAGCTTCTGTCAGCACTCCGGAGGTGAAGGGCAGACTCAGCCATGACGAAGGCTAGCACTAAAGTTTAAAGAACTGAAACCTATGAAGCACTAAAGAAACCTTACAAGCAGTGCATTTTGGGAGCATTGAATCACATGTCTACATTAACAAGCATGTGGGACAAGTGGATGGTCTGCCCCTCTATCTCACCTCTCTCCTCTACTACAAAAGAACCCCATAATGGAAGCGAAAGAAGGCGAGAGAATGGAGCTGAAGCAAGATTGAATGAAATTGCAGCAACACAAGTGAAATAGAAAACTAGGGTAGTCATAGAGACCAAACCCTAGGCTGGTGAACCCTAAGTACGAGCTGCAATTTTCTTGCAGCCCGGACTGCACCATCCTTGGGAAAAGAAAATCTATGCATTCTTCCCAAAATACAGCCCACACATATATGCTTATGAGGGGCCTCAATACGAGGTAAGGCATCAACCATCTAGAATTTCTGCATTAACGTAAGGCTTCCATAATTTACATGCATAACCCGCATCCTGCATGGCAGAGGTAGAAGCAACATCAGTGAATGTGCTCAAATAACCTGTGACAAACTGTACCTGTCAACACCAATGCATAGTCAAACTTGATCCAACCGACAAATAAGACATCCTAGATGCAAAGATCTTAACCATCTACGGTTGTGATTGAAAGCTCTCCGATCCCTTTAACTGGCTAAGAAGGACCGTTGACACATGAGACTTTCTTACCAACAAGTGATATGGTGGGAGGCGCCGCTATTGAAATACAATGTTTGGGCCATCTCATTGATGCTAAAAGCATGTGTTCCCTGTATATGGGCTGAACCTGAAACATCCATACCAGATTCCTTTTTCTTCCTTTGCAAGCCTCTTCGGGCACTCACTGATATGATGACCCAGCTTCTTACAATAATGGCATTTAGAATTCAAGTGACATGTTTCTGCATGGAGTCTCCTTCATTCATGTGCACCCATCAAACACCTTGCGCAAAAATGAGACTCTAGCCTCATTGTGAGCTTGATACATGTTCTCCAAAATATCCCAAGCTGATTTTGAATGCCGGCTGGACTGAATATAAGGAATTATAAACCCATAATCAATGAGTCGGGATGACAATGTTTGAGCATCATGAGTATCCCACCTCCTCTGCTCAGGTGTAATAGTTGTACTGGTGCTTGTCCAACTAGACCAACTTGTTGTTGCCCTTGTTGCCCCTCCCAAGCGCCACCATTGCGGCCCCCCCTCCTCCCCATGTGGAGGAGTGTTTGGTGCAATCTAACCGAGATGGGTTTAATCATTTTGTGGCATAGTCTCATAAATTCTTAGCAACCAAAAGATTTTGCACCATAAAACTGCAAAGAGGATAGTTGGTCCATGCAACCTATCCTCCTGGCCAAGCATCTAAGAGACATCATTCGGATTCTGCTGGCAAAGGAGTCAAGTCCACGAGAGGCACTGGTGATGCACAAAGCTATAAAACCCATGATGAGCCTAGCGATGGTGGGTATGCATGGTTTGTTGTGGTCTCCTGGCTTTGGCCCTACGTCGGACGAGTGCCACTGACACACCCATCAATCGTGTCTCTGGGGTGAGGTGAACATAGAGAGAAGACCTCCGAGCTTGCTGATCTCTGAATCAACACGCTAGACATTGATTGGAAGGCCCAATAGCAAGTCGTGTCTAAAATTGCTAGAGAACTAAATAGGAAAGCACCCGCAATTGATCTGCCCATCGAGCAGGTTCCTACGTCAACAACATCAAAACCAAGAGAATCTTCAACAAGTCATTCTTAGTCTAAGACGAGTGCAATTGAGCACCCAAGGCCAGAGATGAACAAAGCATAGGAGACCTTCCATCACATGAAGGCTTAAAATTGCTTAAAATTTCCCCGTACTCTTCTTATAGCACTCCAAGCCAAAGAGAACAACCACAATGATGCCACACCACAACTTCCGTCCTCTCCATGGGCTCAAGCACTTTGTACTAGCTTTTTATGGTTATGTTGTACTTGTCTTTAGAGCATCAGCTCCCACTGAGAAGCTCTCAGGAACAAGTCAAAGACGTCCTTCATCATCGGTCTTTGAACCTGCAGCTCCTACTTCTCCAAGTCCGATCCTGTGCAAGCAAACCATCTTGAAGCATAGTAACATCCAGGTAGCATAAAGATCTACGCACCACCATCCTTGATCATGAACCTGACATCGCTCACTAACAATCGTAACACAATCATCACGTTTATCTAAGGACAACTTGGATCCTACCAAGCATCATGCTCCCAAGTTCTGTTGCAACCCATCACAACTCTGGTAACATCTGCATCCAAGCACCAGAACAATGAAATCCCTGTGGCAAATCCACATATATCCCCAAGGCATCCCTATCAATATGTCATGTTCCTCAAAGCAATCATCACTAACTTTAAATTTGTATACCTAATCTTAGCAACGCTCTGAGTTGTCACCAAAACAACTTCATTCCACTCTATTACCACATTTGTTGCTAGCTTTGACTCCTTTGAATCTTGGTTGGACTCCTTCCCTGTCTTGTGATCACCCTTCTTTCCACAGTGCAAAATACCCTAGCTGTTGCAATAGAAGCATTTCTTCTTTTTCTTGCTTCCACTAGATAAAGAATTCTCCTCATCATCAACTTTTAATTTTCCCTTCTTGTTGTTGGGCTTGCCGCTATGAAGCTAGCCTTTTATGTGCCCCTGCTCCCTCCTGACGACCGTTGCCCAATACAAAACCTTTATAGCTCCTAGGGAGCATACCAAGTAAAATCCCGACTCTCCGAACCGAATCCGTTTGCTGACCAACTTCCGATAGTTAATCCCTCACTACCTTCATTTTAGTGATGTGATCATGTACTGAGGCTCCCTGCTCCATATGCATGATGTAGAGTTCTACCTCTAGAAATGTGTTATTAATCTTGTACATATCCCTTAAAATGAGTCATGCTTGAACCATCATGTCTACAAACTCAATATGAGGGAGGCCCGAGTCCACAGTCGTGCTAATAGTTTGGACAAGGCCTTAGCATCACGCCGTGCCCAATCTCTGCCTGCATCACAATCTCCTAGTGTCACCAATAGCCTGGTAGTATTCTGGATATCCCGAGGCCTAACCTCCACTCTTGTCATAATCTCCCAGATCATCTATATCACAAGGTGGCTTTGGATCTTCATCTTCAACTTTCCTAATTCCCCAAAGCTTGGAATGGGTAGTTTAATGGCCATGAAGAGGATGTGAAAGGCTTAGGAGTACACATGTCTAAAACACCAACAGTTGAGAGAACAGAACTACGGTCTAGGTTCTTTTTATTTCGTGTTTTAGTATTTAGCAATTCAATCAAGAATACCTCTCCATATAATCTAAGGTATAAATACCATCGCGCAACCCCAAAACCACAGTCAAAATGCCGAGGCGATGTAATAGCTAGAATGTAGACCTTAAAATTTTAACTTTGAAATTAAAAAAGAAGCGAATGTGTCCTGTGGTTAGACGACTCCACAAAAAAAACCTTTCAAATTAACCTATAGGATCAATGAGTGTCTACAACTACCAAACTTAGAAGATCCTGAAAAATGGCCAATGTTAGCTGCTAATGATTGCTTGCAAGTGTAGGAATGAGTCAATGCCTTAACATGGCAAAGCTAAATTTATGGTTAAAATTCAAAAAGCTACAAGCGATCAACCACCTCCGACAAAGAACGTATAGCTTACCACAAACATGAGCAAAAGCCATGCATCTAGGCTTTGACCAGCAGTTGCAACTACAAAGCTGAAATACATGACCTGCCAAGAACATCAAAAAAGCGTTTATAACCTTAGCGCTCATTATTCATAACATTACCAAAATGTCAAGAACCCAAATATGCATTTGTAAGAACTAGAATGGTGCAAGATTGCTACCTTTCTTTTACAAAAAGCGCAGAGTACAACAGCAAACATGTTTTCATTCAATAGGACGATATCACCAAAATGATAAAGAGCATATCTAGAAGAACAACTCTTAAGTTTTTATTTGATTGTCAAATACAATGAAACCTTATTCCTTTGTTGCCCTAGTGTACACATCTTACTAAAAGATCCAATGTGCAAATGATAAAAATCCTATTAAAAAAACACACATACATACATGCGCGCGCGCGTGTGTGTGTGTGTGTGTGTGTGTGTGAGAGAGAGAGAGAGAGGACCTGCAGCCCTTCTCCAGCCCTCCCATCAGCTCCCTAGCCTTTCTAGACCAGCCCTTTTGCTTCAGCTACCTGCTGCACCTTATTAGTGTCAAAAAAGAGGTGTTTTGGAGCATTTATTACCAGCCGTACAGCTCGCCACAGTTCCATACAGTTCCGTACAGGTGTACCGCCCAGTCCGCCTTCTCCAGAGCAGCTGCCGGCTTTTTTATTGCTCTTGGGTCGCTGATTCTACCGGGTTTACTTACGGGCAGCCTCTACAGCTGGGTTTTGCTCACGGACTGCATTTACACGCTGGTTCTGAAGACTCTCTGATCCCCTTTCTCTCCTTTTGGGTTTTTGGGTCCTGTGTACTCTTTCCATCGCCAGATTTCTCCCCTCTTTTTCTGAAATATGGTTTTTCTCTCTTTTTCTTCTACAGAACTTGTCTTCTACATCTCTCTCTCCCCTTACTCTCCTTGCAAATACACTATTTTTCTCTTCTCTGTAGGCAGTTTTTTGTTTGGGACTGTTTTTTCTCTATTATCACTTTACAGGTACCCCCTTTTTGGGTTCCATCGTTTTCTGAAGAAATGGCTGAATATTCTTATGAAAAAACTTTTCAAAAGGATCGATCGGTTCAATGCAAAAAGCAAAAGCAGGTTGAAGGTCAGCATGACCCAGTGCATGATTCTATTGAAGCACAACTGGTTTATGATGTCATGCATGAAGGATTTGCAGACACAAGGAAAGAGTGGAAAGACTCTGTTCCCTCGGTTGGTCTCATGGTTGAAGAGGATGAAATTGTGGATCTAGTTAGAGAATATGCCAAAAATGCAGTTATTTTATTTTTCCCAGGTCGGATGCCACCTGCTGCAGAGGTAGGCAACTGGTTGACCCGCACACTAGATGGCTCGTTTGTTCCGAAGGTACACTATGCAGCCAGAGGTTTTTTTGAGGTCATTATGGTAGATGAGATTCACAAGCAAATGCTTTTGGAACATTCGCCCCTCTTTTTTGGGCAGGAAATGGTGCACGTTTTGCCATGGTCTCCCACAAGGGATTTTCAGGCTTTGATCCGACACCGCTGTCTGGTCTGGGTTGAAGTTGTAAACTTCCCGCAATGTATGGCTTCACTCTTGCCTAAAATTGCAATGACTTTAGGCAAAGTGGTTTGCCCACCACGGCCTAATGGCAACTCAAATCGATTTTGTATTCTCTAGGATACTGATAATCCAACACCAGAGTCTTATTCAGTCACGGTGAACAATGTTGACATGGGAAGTGCTTTTTACAAATTTAAATGGGGCTTATTTGCAGGGGCTTGCTTTGCCTATAAAAAATTTGGGCACATGGCTTCGCAATGTCCAATGAGTCAGCATAAAATGCCTCCTGCCACTTTACCCGTCCAACTGCCCACTAAGGATGCTCCTGCCTCTATTGGAAATAATAAGAAAGATAATAGACAGCTTTTTGTGAATGAGGATAAAGGCAAAGCTCCACTGGTTTCAAATGGGATTGCTTCTTCCCCTTCGCTTCCTGCTATTCAACCCTCAGCAAAAGGACCGAAACCTCCAATTGATGGATGGCAAAGTCCAAGAAAAGTTATTTCTGTTCAACGACCTCCACCCCCTCGCACTTGGAATGGTGCATCTTCTAGTGGCAACTCTCCAGTCGTCAATTCAGGAATTGGGATCACCTGGGCTGCAGTAACAGCTAGCAGAACCCTCTTCCCTGAAGAAGAGGTTGCTGCTTTGCTGTCTACTCCTCAGGCGGATGTTTCTTCTCAGGGAAGAGGCCCTAACCATGAGGTAGAAATGCAGGGTTGATATCCTAAAGATTGCTGCTGTACATAGCTGTTATTCTCCTATAAATATCTGTAAATATGACTGCTCATATCAAATGCTTTACACTTAATGTTCAGGGGATGTGTGACAGTAGGAAATGGAAATCTGTGTGGCTGTATATCAATAGATTTCAGCCTGATGTAGTGGCACTACAAGAACACAATCAACATGTCTATGCAGGAAAGACAGGTCATTACTGTGGCTATGATATCTTCTATGCTAGGGAGCACTCTTTCTCAGGAGTAGTCTGATCAAGCATGAGTTTCAGCCAGCTATTGCTTTAAATGGCAATCAAGACAGATGGATTATTCTTCAATGCATCATTCAAGGCGAGGTGTTTGAATTTGCTTCTGTTTATGCACCTCAACCTTCTCGGAATAGATCTGCAATTTGGGATGCCATGCAGCAATATCCATGGAGATATCATGCCTTTCTCTATGGGGATTTCAATGCTCCGCAACAGGGTGACAATACATCACGACATACTCATATGTTAACCCCTGAAAGGCATGCATGGTCTCAATTGCTGATGCACCTTGATTTGGTTGACCTTTGGAAGGAATTGCAGCCTTTGTCACCAAGATACACTTTCCAACATAATGCCCTTTCCTCTTATCAGGCACGTCTGGATCGTTGGTATAGTGTAGCTCTGCAACAAAATGATGATTTTACATGCAAAATGTGGATTGACTATGCCTTTGTGCATTCAGATCATGCACCTTTATGGTTGAGCTTATCTTTTTATGATATGCCAGATGATAGACTAGCTCAAAGACGACATCTGATTGTGAACAATAGCTATTTGCAACATGTTGCTTTCAAGGCCATGGTTACTGAAGCATCTCACTCTCTGTCTTCTCAGAGCCACTTTGATATTGATAATGCATGGGATTCTTTTGTTTCTAAAATGCAAGTTGTAATTAGAGGTTACGGCAAGTCTTACATGAAAACTCTGAGGAAAACTGTTGCTCAGGCCAAATTAACTTGTCAAGACCTCACTAAACTCATTCATCTTCGTCCGTTGTCATTGCATGAGCAAACAACACTATGCCAAGCTAAACATTGTCTTCAAATCAATGATCACACGAAACTGGCTAAATGGGAGACTAGAGCAAGACAAAGAGCCTTTCTAAATAAAGGCTGCTCTTCCAAACAATTTTTTAAAAGCTTGCATCAAAAGAGATTAAAAACAAACATTTATAGGGTGCTTCTGCCTGATGGTTCATGGACTACATCACGGTCACAGCTTGCTTCTGTTTGTGTACATCATTTCTCTCAGCAGTTTGGTTCTGCAGATCCTCCCTCGCAACAGGTTTTGTCTCCATAAATTTACTTTTACAGCATGTTTCTCCTATTATTTCCACTAGTCAAGCTTTGAAATTGGACGAACTTTTTACTGAGAGGGAATTGTCCGATGCAATCAAATCCTGTGGTAGATGGAAATCTCCAAGATGGGATGGTCTTACAGTTGAGTTTTTTTCTAGAATATTGGCCTCTATTGAAGCATACATTGCTGCATATGGTGAACTCTGCTTGGCAAAATCAAAAAATGCCACACACATGGAAGCGAGGTCTTGTTAAACTCCTTCCAAAAAAGCAAATTTGTGAATCTTTGGCTGATTGGAGACCCATCACGCTTATGCCGGTCATTTACAAATTTACTACCAAAATGATTGTTGATCGGTTGAAAGGCTATTTACATGATGGGTTGCATCCTGCGCAAGATGGTTTTGTTCCTCGTAGGCATATCACAGATAACATTGCTAATGCTTCGGTTGGAATCGAATATGCCAAATATATGCAGCAGGATGTTTTGCTATTGCAAGTTGATATTGCCAAAGCTTTTGATACTGTTAAGTGGGATTTTATTTCATCAACTATGCAGGCCTTGGGATTTGGCCCCAAAACGCAGCAAGTTATTAATTGGTTATATCAAGATAGTAAAGCTCCATGCATACTTTCAAGGGATATTTCTACAACCTGGACTCTTGGTTGTTCTGTTCGGCAAGGATGTCCCCTCAGTGCTTTACTTTTTGCCATAGCCACTCATCCAATGCTTCAATATATGGACCACCTTTTGGACACTGGCATGTTGCATGGATTGGAAATTCCTGGCAACTATAGCATGATTGCCCAAGCATATGCTGATGATTCTTTCTTTACCCCAAAAAATACTCGGAGCGTTCTCTCCATGATTATGCAAGCTCTTTCTACATATGGTTTGGCTGCTGGTCTTAGTGTCAATTTCCAAAAATCAAAATTATTAGTCGTTTGTGGCCTGGGGAAATTGTTCCAACTTCTCAACTGATTCGACATCTTGGCTATCCTCTAGGTTAGGGGCTTACTGGTTCTCAACAAACTGATTCGGTGCTTATAAAGTTAAGGGCAAAACTTGAATATTGGAAGCTTGCAACTTGGCCATTACATGTTCGCTTGCGAATAACGCAAACCATTTTGATAGCATACATACAATTCTATCTGCCTCTCATCATGTTCACTAAGGCAGCTCTGGTTTCCTTTATGTCTGCTATCATGGAGATTTTCTGGTGTTCAAAAAATGACAAGAAAAGCCTCAGATTACTCTCTATGCATCGTCTCTACTCTCCAAAGATGCACGGGGATCTGAACATACTCAATATTCAAATGCATATACTTGCTCACAGGGGGAAAATGATGTTGCAGTTCATGCAAGGGGATCAGCCTTGGGCTTTCATGATCCGTTCTCTTTTGTTGCATATTGATACTTCTACTTTTGGGCATTGGCAGCCTACACAGTGGGATTTTCTATTTGGCTCTATTCAAGGCAAGATCAAAGGCTGTCCTTTTGTCTCTCGTTTGCTTCTTGATTGGAAGCATATTTTATCCCACCTGGAATGAAATGGCAGGAATTCTTTGTCAGGAAATTCCTTGAGGACTGAGAATATTTATTGGTCCAAAGTATTTTACCCTCCTTAGAACCCAGGCGTTCTTACTTTCTATCTTTCAAACGCATTTCCTTTGTGGCGGATGTACTTCAGGATGATGGCACTCTTTTATCTTTTTCTATGGCTGCTAGCAAATATGGTTTGGGAGCTCATTATCGTCTTTTATGGCATCAAATTTCAGAAATGCTTCAACCATTCTTGCCGGTACGTCGGTTGGAACTTCAGAATAGGCTTGAGGATTGGACTCTACATTCTTCTTCCTCTTCAGCCCGTCCTTTGAAGCTCTCACATATCACAGTGCCTTCTCTGTATAAAGTGTTATTACTTCCGCCTTGGATTTTTAATAGAGCAAATTCTGTTTGGCATATGGATCGCCCACTAAAGTGGTGGAGAAAGCAACTGCATCTCCTTTGGCATTATAAAGTCCCTCTTCGACAACAACTTTTCCTTTGGCAAGTCCTACTTGGCATTTTTCCATCTGGGCACTTACTCGCACATAGACATATTGCTCCGAATGTTTGCCACAGATGTCTACATTCTGCCGAATCTGTGCTTCACATCTTCTGGCACTGTCCACACACTTGTGATTTCCTCGCTCTCATCCGACAGGGGCTTCGAGCGAGATTTCCTACTGTTACTTTTGGCAGGTTCTTCTGGTTATTTGGTTTTCATCCAGCTAGAGGGGGTTTTGATTTATGTTTTGTTGGGTGCGCTACTGGGCACTGTGGACTCTATGGATAGACAGAAATCATAGTCTTTGGTGATCCTAATTTTCCATCTTTTGTTTTTTTCAAACGATCTCTACGGCAATCGTTCTATGATTGCTCTCAGACTCGTTTGATTGATCATGATGTATGTCTAGCTTATACTGAGATTTTCAGTTGAGTAGTAGTTACTCCACTTTAGAAGTAACTATGAATGTAATTATTTCACAGCAATAAAATATTTATTCTCACCAAAAAAAAAAAAGTGTGTGTGAAACAGAATTATCTGATGCAATAAAATCCTATGGCAAATGGACTTCTCCAGGATGGGATAGTCTTACTGTTGAATTCTTTCTTACATACTGGGATACAACTTTGCTGCGCATGATCAATTCTGCTTGGGAGAATCAACACATGCCAGATTCTTGGAAAAAAGGTATCGTAAAACTTCTTTCCAAGAAGCAAATATGTGAATCCTTGGCTGATTGGAGGCCTATCACTCTCATTCCTGTTATTTACAAGATCATCACTAAAATGGTGGTTGATCGTATTTAAGGGTATCTACATGATGGCCTTCATCTTGCACAATATGGGTTTGTTCCCCGCAGGCATATCACAGATAACATTGCAAATGCTTATGTTGGAATCGAATATGCCAAATACACAGAGCAGGATGTTTTATTACTACAAGTTGACATTGCCAAGGCATTTGACACAATCCAATGGGATTTTATATCACAGACTATGCATGCACTGGGTTTTGGTCAGAAACTGCAGCATGTTATTTATTGGCTCTACAGTGACAGTAAAGCTGCTGTCTGGGGATATTTCTGAAGCATGGGCTCTTCGTTGTTCAGTTCATCAGGGCTGTCCACTTAGTGCACTTTTATATGCCATCGCCACGCATCGCATGCTTCAATACATGGATCATCTAGTGGCGACCGACATGCTGCGTGGATTAGAGATTCCTGGAAGCAGCACTATAATTTCTCGGATTTTTTTGCTCCTCGGAATACTGAGAATGATCTATCCTCCCTGATGCATGCCTTATCCCTATATGGGTTAGCCGCAGGTCTTCATGTCAATTTTCAAAAATCTAAGTTGCTGCCTTTGCATTCCAAAGCTGGCATTCTCTTTTATGGCCAGGGGAAATTGTCCAACCCACTCAACTGGTTCGCCATGTCGGTTATCCTTCAGGTTGGATGATTACTCGTCGCCAACAATCTGACTGGATACTTATAAAGCTGAAGAAAAAGATTGAATACAGGAAGTTAGCCACTTGGCCATTACATGTCAGGCTATAGTTGTTCAATCCATTTTGATGGCATATATTCAATTTTACTTGCCTCTAATTATGTTCAGCAAGGGAGATCTTACATCTTTTATGTCTACAGTTATGGAAACCTTCTGGTGCTCCAAACATGGCAAGAAAATTTTGAGTTTGCTTTCGGTGCAACATCTCTATTCGCCAAAGATGCATGGGGGATCCAATATTCTTAACATCCACGTGCATTATGCATATTCTTGCTCATAAAGGCAAAATGATGCTGCAACTTATGCAAGGTTCTCAGCCTTGGGCTGCCATGATGCGCCATTTGCTCACACAACTCACCACCCCTGCCTTTGGATATTGGCAGCCCACTCACTGGGACTTTCTTTTGGGATGTATTGATGGTAAGATCAAAGGCTGTCCACTGGTATCCAACATGTTGATGGACTGGAAACACATCCTCTCGCATTTGGAATGGCATGGCTGGGATTCCTTGCAGGGAAATTCGTCACGAGTTGAAATCATACATTGGTCAAGGGTTTTCGTCCCTCTATTGGCTTTGCAGAAGCCTAGACGTTCGTACTTCCTTAGTTTGAAAGGGATCCACTCAGTTGCAGATGTTATTGATGATGATGGAACCCTTCTTTCTTTACCTTTGGCTGCTGCAAAATATAGTCTTGGCATGCATTATCGTTCTACATGGCACACTATTATTCATATGCTTCAATGTTTCTAGTATCGCCACTAGAGATTGAGGACCGGCTTCAAGATTGGACTCTTCATCTGCCAGGGTCGACATGCCGTCCTTTGAGGCTATCTCACATTACTGTATCTTCTCTATATAAAAATCTTCTCCCCTTGCCTTGGGTTTCACAGAGGGCGAATCATCTTTGGCAAATGAATCGTCCTGCAAAGTGGTAGCATAAAAGACGACAAGGGATTTGAACTTCTAAAATTCCTCTTCGACAACAGATTGTCTTGTGGAGAGTCTTGCTAGGAGTTCTTACATCTGGGCAGCTTTTAGCACGCAGACATATTGCTCCGGCTATTTTTCGTAGATGAATGGCTCCACGGGAATCAGTGCCTCATCTTCTTTGGCATTGCTCTCACACCCGTAATTTCTTGGACTTCCTTGGGCAACGTTTGAGAACCAGATTTCTAACTGCTACTTTTGGAAAGTTTTTTTGGCTTTTTGGGATTCACCCACCTAGATAGGAGATTGATTTATTTTTCACTTGGGTTCGCTACTGGGTGCTCTGGACTCTATGGAAGGATAGGAATCATAGAGTCTTTGGTGACCCTACTTTCTCTATTTTCTCTTTTTTGAGGACTCCTTGCAGCAATCTTTCTATGATTGTTTGCAAACTCAGTACATAGAGTCTTGTCATATAATGAGATCTTTTCTTGATGTATTTTGGCACATCCCGTTGTGGGGTAGTGACTCTGTAACATAAAGCAGTAAAAAATTTTCACCAAAAAATAAAATAATGTGTGTGTGTGTGTGTGTGTGTGTGTGAGAGAGAGAGAGGTGCATGAGAGGGCCTCTGCTATTCACCCTTGCCAAAGCTCCCGTGCAGTCCCCTTTTTGACCGTACAATCGTACGGCCGCCGTACGGTTTTCGTACGGCCGTACAATCACCTACGCCAACGTTGGCCTACCTTTGCGCAGCCCTGAACGTAGCTCCCGCCTCTCTGCATCGCCGTACTTTTCCCTACAGCTTTTCTTCCGTACGTCCGTACAGCTCCCCTTGTGTCTCCGTACAGTTTCGCCTATCTCCCGTACAGCCACGTCCGTACAGTCTGCCCTTTCCCGTACAGCTCCGCTCTTTTTCCCGTATAATCTGCTCTTTCCCGTACAGCCATGACCATACCTTCGTACAGCTTGGTTTTGTCCTTACGAACCAGTTCTTCTCCGTACAGTATCGAGTTCTTGCTCTCGTGCTTCTCTGTACCCTCTTGTGACTCGCTTGTTTTCTGATTCTCTACTTCTCCGTACAGCCCCTCTTGCCTTGTCTTCCTTCAATCATGGCTTCAGGTTCGGATGTTAGTACATATGCTCGCAAAGAAAGAACTACAGAAGCTAAGCGCTGCTCTTCACAGCCTGCAGCACAAGATGATGAACTTACTATGGAAGCTCAATATGTGTTTGAGACCCTCAAGGATGACTTTTAGCAGTCACGACAGGAATGGGGCAAACCAGTTCCAGAGGTCACGTACAAATTGAAATTGCCCTCCCTCGTGAATCCTCTCAGGAAATTATCTCAAACCGCGGTTATAATTTTCTTTCCAGGAAGAATACCAGCAGCCAGTGATGTAGCACAGTAAGTCCATCCTTGGAGGATGCTTTGTAGAGGGAGTATATTTTGCATCTAGAGGCTTTTATGAGGTGCATTTATCGGATGCTTTATGCAAGCAGAGGTTGCTTGAGCTTTCTCCCCTCTTTTATGGGAAGCAGATGGTTCATGCTATGCCTTGGTCCCCAAACAAGGATTATCAAAGTCTCATACGACATCAATGTCCTGTATGGGTTGAGGTTGTTAATTTCCCAGACTATATGCATGAAGAATTGCCTGGCCTGGCTACTACTTTGGGACAGGTCATTTGTCCTCCACGCCCTATGGGAAACCACAACAGGTTCTGCATTCTCTGGGACACGGATTCACCTACCCCTCCTTCTATTGCAGTGGAAGTTGAGGGAGTGCAATTGGGAAAAAAGTATTTTGAACTGAAATGGGGTGTGTTTGCAGGAGCTTGTTTTGCCTGCCACAAGTTTGGGCACCTAGCCTCTGAATGCCTAATGGTTCTACATCAGCCCCCTCCCAATGCATTACCGCCCCAGACACGGGAAAAGAATGAGAATTTGCAAGCTAAGACAGCAAATAGAAATGGAGCAAAGAATGCCAAACCAATCAATCACAACAATCATTTGCTGGAAAAGGAAAAGGAAAAGAAAAAGAGAAGATGAAGGAATCTGTGGGAACAGATAGGGATGGTTTTCAACAGCCTAAGAAGGTGGTTGTATTGAAGCAACACCCCTTTCAATCTCGTCAATGGGATGCCTCTTCTCCCTCACCAGGACAGGCTTCCACTTCAGCTCCTGTCCTTCAAAATTGGGTGGGGGTTTTGAAGAAGGGCATCCCCATATGTGATTCTGAAGAAGGGGAGAATGTTATTTCATGGATCATGAAGGCATGCAGCCCATGCAGGCAGAGGCTTTGCCTCTCTGATATCTTGTTTTCATATTTATACCTTTCTGTATATATCTCTTTCATGCATCACACACTTAAGTGCTTTACATACAATGTACAGAGCCTCTGCAATGTTTCAAAGTGGAGGCTTTTCTGGAATTATGTACATAAAATGCAGCCAGATGTTGTTTGTTTGCAAGAGCATAATCAGCACTCTAAGGCTGGTCATCATGATTACTTTGGCGGTTATGACATATATTATGCCGGTACCACTACCTACTCAGGTGTATGCATAATGGTCAGACATGAGCTGGAGCCTCAGTTGGCCTCCAATGACAGCACTGGCAGATGGATGGTCATACAATGTAATGTCAATGGTGATATTCTTGAGTTTGCATCAGTTTATGCCTCCCAGACCTCTGCCATGAGGGCTTCTTTATGGGATTCTTTAAGCAAATATCCATGGAGATCTAATGCATTTATCTGTGGAGAATCGAGATTTTAACAATTCCCCTCGGCCGAGAGATAACACCACTTCAAGATCTCATATGCTATCATCGGAAAGGCAGAAATGGGATAGCATGCTTCTTTCTGTGCAGGCTGAAGATTTATGGCTGCTTCTCCAAGGGTCAGTGCCTGGATATACTTTTCATCATAATGCATTTACTACGTACTGGGCAAGGCTTGACAGATGGTATTTGTTTTACCCACAACAATATGCAGATTTTAGCCCTCATCTCCTCATAGATTTCTCATTGGGCTTGTCAGATCATGCCCCATTATGGATGAATCTGCAACTTGGTATGCCACTGGATGATTTGCCACCTCTTTCTAGTAGATTACTGCATGTTAATCAGGCTTATCTCCGAGTTCTAAGGTCAAATGGACTCCCGATAACTACTCGGGAACAAACTCAATGAGGAAAGAAAGTATTCATTGGAGTGCCATCTTTGACATTCCACTTGCTTTACAGGAACCTGTTCGGGCATATAATTCTCATGAAATTGGGAATTAGATACATCAATGATGTGGTAGATGATCAGGGCTATGTTTTATCTTTTCCTCAGGCCACTGCTTCCTATGCATTGGGAATGCATCATAAGTCGATATGGAAGAAAATTGCTGATTTGTTACATCCTCTTCTACCTGTTCCTCCTATGGCTGGCACAGACAGGCTTATGGATTGGCAATTGCAACCCTCTGCTACATGCTCTCATCCTGTTCCTCTGCCTGTCTTGACCTCCATCAAAGCCTACAAGCTCCTTCAGCCTGCTCCATGGATTCAGCAATATGCTAATACTCTGTGGCATATCAAGAAGCCCCTTTCATGGTGGCGGAAGAATCTCCGCATATTATGGAAGTGTAAAATGCCTTTGAAACAAAGACTTTTTCTTTGGAGAAGCATGACCGGCACTTTGTCAGTGGGAATCACACTTGCCAAACATCACATTGCACCATCCACATGTTTACGATGTCGAGCTCCTTCAGAAACTGTCCCTCATTTGCTTTGGCACTGCCCGTGTTCTAGGAACCTCCTTGGAAGAATTTCAGATCATCTTCGGCTCCGTTTCCCGAGCCAGAGGGAAACATTTTTGGTTATTTGGAAGATTTATGAGATCTTTGTCTCACTATTCACTATTTCTCTCATGGGTCAGATATTGGGCTCTTTGGACAATCTGGAGTGAGCATAATTTTGGCATACTTGGGTCGCCAGCTTCACAAGTCATACGAATCTTTCCAAGCCTCATTGCAGCAATCCTTATATTATGCCTGCCATGAGGGTCATATCCATGCTTCTTGCATAGAGCTTTTCTTTTTATGTATCTGATCTTTGGGATGCTCTCCATTTTGGAGACTTCCCATCTTGTAAATTCATGAGAATATAAATACACTGGATTTTACCCAAAAAAAAAGTGTGAGAGAGAGAGAGAAAGAGAGAGAGACCCATGCACAACACACAATATCCATTCCATCTACCATTTTCGAAACATAGAATGCATGGACACATGAAAGTGGGAGAAGAAATATACTCACAATCTCGGCAAAATAGTGTGCAGATGAAACGTATTCAAACCAATCTCCATTAGGTACCTTGTATACATGGGCTTTCTCAATTTTCCCCCCCTTATTGGATCTTAAAGATGCCTGTGAAAATAAGATTCCATATTTTTTACATCACTGTGAATTAAACCATGCATGCAATTTCTCAAAAGCATACAAGCATTTTGCACGATGTAAAATGTGTATGCATCGTTATATCTTAGCTCATAAAACAGAAGAAAATTGAGCATACTGCAGCATATTAAACATTAGGTTGATTAAAACCATTATCAAAGATCACTGCCTATAAGACATGCCAATGCATCTTTTGCAAAATATCTTCCATCAAAAAACATGCACTCCCGATTTAGAGCATACCAATATCATGTGGCACCGATATTGGTGAATCCATCCCCAAATGAATATGGCAGCTCCTATCCAATAAAGCCATCCTATACACTGTAAAGATTGCCACCCTAGACCCTTATTCTTGAATATGTCAACTCCATATTCATGGACTTGAAGCCCATGAAACAGTGTCACGATCTTTTCTCCAGCTCTTGGAAACAATGACAAAGGTGCCAAAACATAATATCTGCAAATATACATATATAAATATGGTTTTATCCTCAAATCAAGCTAAGTGTCACATGCTTGTATGAATCTCTCTCTCTCTCTCTCTCTCTCTCTCTCTCTCTCTCTCTCTCTCTCTTTTAGAAGCTACATGGCAACAATCAAGTTTCAACATGAGAGGAAAGCATCATGGGAAGACATGATATAGAGGGACCGAGAAGAGAAAGTCAATCATGATTCTTTGTAACAGAAAAGGATGTGGAAAAAGGGCTGAAAAAGCCAGCAAACGGAAAGGCTCTAGACACACAAGGTTTAGTGGTTGAAATGCTGAAATGGGGTGGGAAAAGGACAAAAGTGCTTACCAAGATTACGAATAACGCCTTAGAGAAACGTTTCCCTCCAAAATAGCAACTAACCAGGATTGTGCCATCCACAAAGGGGAGGACAGCAAGGTGGCAAAAAACTACGGAACCATCATCGTGGCAGCCTGACATCCAAGTTATATGGAACCATCCTTGAGTTAAAAATCAGCAGTTGGGCCGAGTCACAGGGGTCAGGGCACCATCTCAGGCAGGGTTCTGTCCCAAGCACTCGAT
Source organism: Dipteris shenzhenensis (assembly GCF_047967505.1). Classification (NCBI taxonomy): domain Eukaryota; kingdom Viridiplantae; phylum Streptophyta; class Polypodiopsida; order Gleicheniales; family Dipteridaceae; genus Dipteris; species Dipteris shenzhenensis. The sequence goes on from NC_141606.1 coordinate 9,192,275, forward strand.
GATAAACCACCCGGTCGCCATAAGAGCAGCAACGGAGGGGGCAAAGAATAGAAAAGGGCCTGTTTGTTGTTGCTTCATAGATCTCAAGGAAGCCTTGGACATGGTTCCACGTTAAAATTTATGGAAAAGGCTCGAAAAGCTCCAAGTCGCTCTGCAACTCAAAGAAGCGATAACAAACAGCTGAGAAGGAGTCCAGGTTGCTGGCGATGCCTTATTATTGCTCTTTGCAAAAGATAAGAGTGACATGCAAGCACACTTGATGCATTGAGCAATTATGCAAATATTCAGGTATGCAGGTCAACATATTGAAAACCAAGGCAATTGTGATTGGGACATGAAATAAACAAATAGATGTCACATTCAAAGAAGAGCCTTTGGGAACAGTCGCCATATACCTAGGGCTGGATTTTGCATATACTTACAATGTGTGGAAAGAAGAATCATGGGAGGTTTAAAAGCCTTGTACAGCTTCCAAAATAAGTGTAGAAGACACACATATGGAAGTGGGAGATGAGAAACTTTCTTTACACTATGCTTGTACAAACAGAGTGATTCTCTGTGGATGCCTAGCCTAGACACCCGAGCTCTCCAGAGCATTTTGAAAAAGAATAGAAACAGTGCATCAACGCTTGATCATAGGGGAGCTAGGGGTCAAGGCACAATCACCCTATCCCATCTTACTGGTATGATACCACTGGAGGGAGAAGCATTATGCCATACCTGGGGTACCTGAACAAGATTGGGAAGATGGAAGCAAATCGAATACCACACAAAGCTATGGAGGCTACAAAGACTACGAGCTGGTGTATAGAGATGGGGAGGAATGGATGGAACAATGGGGCATAAAATTTGCTGATATACCAGAAGATTGAAGTGAGAGTCAGCGGGTGTGAATGAGGTACACATCCTACCTGGGCTAATCCCAGGTATATTTCTTTGTTATAATGATGCTCAGCTTCAATTACAATAGTAATGCAGACCCTCGGACAGAATATGGGGTAACCTAGAAATCCTAGGACATGATTAAGTAGTCCAAAATATGTACAAAGATCGCCTTGATGAATAAAAAATGGGAGAACTAAATACATAGAGCTATAGGAGACTGTAGAAAAGTAAAGTAATTGGGAAAACTTCTAAAAGAAAGCTTTTGACTTTCTAAGCCTGCAGCCTTGTATAGGGCCTATCCAAAAGCACCAATTAGGAGCTGGTAGTAATCACGATTTGCAGCATCCTCCTCTTCGATGTTCTGGTCCACGATTCGTCCTTCTCTATACCTGTACTACAGCCTACTGACCGGTGACTAGCCTGCAAATCTGTCGCACTAAATAGCCAGTCCACACACTCAAGCCGCCCTGCAAGAACCAATCTCTGTGAATTGGCCCTGACCACCTGCGATCTACTGGTACAGCCACCAACAATACCTGCTCATAACAACAACAGTAGTTCTTGGTGTATTATTCAGCAACAAACAACATATAATGACCTACTCATCACTCAACCTTGATCCAAACGTATTCTAGTTGAGTTCTACTGCACCAGTTCAAACATAACTGTGAAGCTCGCCTCACCAAAGCTGTGCAAAATGGTTCTAACTAGGCACTCAGGCTTCTACTAGTTCTTTCTAGATAAAACGACCAGCAGCACAAAGCATTCTATAATTAATTTGCCGTAACTAGTGCAGACTCCCCCCCTGCAGGTTCTACACCCCTTTGGGATTTGCTTACATAAATTGCTGCGAAAGAGCCCTCTACATCCTACTCCATGAATCAAATCAAAGCCTACCTCATGATAAAACAGCAGCTTGCAGAAACACCTTACACAAATGAAAATCACATACTTTGGCACCATTACCTTGCAAATACCATCACAATAGCCTTGGCCACTCTTAGAACCCCGCTTTATGGAAAGTCTCTTGGGAAGCCCTTGGCAAAAACTAGATGAAAGGATATACAATGCTTGCTAATTGTTATTCTACCACCAACCGATCTCTTAGACTCTGAATCACATAGCCCACATCAAAAATAGTTCACGTTTTCAACCTAAACAAGGGTAGAACTTCAGAAATCGGAGAAAACATGTTCAATTTAAATAAAATCGGTTCTAGAATGCCCTATGAGTGAAAAACGAAATCTAAAAATCACTTTCTGGTAGCTTGGAAGACAAAACACGAAACTGAATTCAAGAAAAACAGCGCATAAAAGAAAGTGTAGTGATGAACAGAAGCAAAGTATACGAAGAATACTTGCCCTGTGACTCGTCTTGGGCGTTGTAAAGGAAGAAACATAGGCTGAAACAAAATTTCCAACAATTCATATTTATTTTCTATTTTGATTTGCATTTGGTTTCAAATTTTATTGGTATAAATCAAAAAATTGTGTGTGTGTGTGTGTGTGTGCATGCGCGTACACACGCACGCACGCATGTGAACACATGAGAGAGAGAGAGAGAGAGAGAGAGAGAGAGTCAATGTCTCATAATATTTCTGAAATGATAGCAGGACAACATCTGGTATGCACTTGATGTCATTGATTTGAGCCTATATAACATGCTGTGGAGCGAATCTGCTCTTCTTGTGTCTTAGGAAATGTGAGATTGAAAGCAATGTGCCTTCTTGGAAGGCTGAAGGGGAAGTGTGGGTGCTTCTTCAAATCTAGGAAGCAAATTGTTGGAACATAATTATGGACAAGGTGAACTAAAGCCAGAAGAGTACTTGCTTGAGAACCCAATGAGAGTTCATGGTCCGGGTTATTTGGAGATATTCTTGGGATTTCATTTCTCGAGGTGCTTCTTTTGTTGCGGACCTTGCCAAACGAAGGACGTGTAGAGAAGGGGAAAGGGGCAGATTTGGAGATGGGGATAGAATAGCAGAGGAAGGGAGGAGAAGAGAGGGGAAGGGGAAAGAGAGAGGAAGAGAGAGAAGGATGAGGGGATAGAGAGAGGGAGGAGAGAGAGCGTGTGAGTGTAGGCAGCAGGAAGGAGGAGGGAGAGTAGATAGGATTAGCTGTCACATCAAAAAGGTACATAGTAGGGGGTGGATGGAGACTTATATAGTCCCTCCACATTTTCCACCTAAAGGGCCTCTAACTTGGCCTCTTTTTCCCCTTCATTACAGCCATCCCTTCCCATAGAATTTTGCCCTCAAAATTTTATATGCAGGCTATTAAATAGGTGCAGCAAACAGCAAATAATAATCAGTCCGGTAGGAGATAGAGGTTGTCCCTGACAATGCTCTTTGGCTGCCATGAGTTCTCATCCTCAGGGAGTCCCTGCCACTTGATAAGATACTCGGTGTAGACTTTGTTTCGGAGTATGTGATCCTTGAAACCCATGATGCGCTCCGGACCATAGAGTATGTGGTCCTCCTCATCCATAGGTGGTAGCTCAAGAAGGAATTGGACATGCTGTCCAACATGTGGCTTCAGTAAGGACACATGGAAAACATTATGAATCCTGGAGGTCCTGGGTAGCTCCAACTCATATGCCACCTCGCCAACTTTGCGGATGATCCTGTAAAGACCGTAATACCTATAAGCAAGCTTCGTGTTGTGTTAACCTTCAGCGAGGCCTAATGGTTCTTATGGAGGCCTAAGTGTACATAATCCCCTTCTTCAAAAGACAGATACCTCCTGCGTTCATCCGCATACTTCTTCTGCTTGGCTTGGGCATCCTGCATATTCTTTTTAGCCAATTGCAGAAGGGCATCCATACTCTCCAAGTCATTTCTTGCTTGCTGATTTTTCACAGCCATGTCTGCAACTAAAGATGGCATACCCACTGTGCATCCATACATAGCCTCGAACGGGCTCATGCCAATAGAGATGTGCTTGGTACTGTTGTAACAAATTTCAGCAAGTGCCAACCACTTATCCCGATACTTCTGTGTGTCATGACAAAAATGCCTCAAATACTCCTCCAGCCATTTGTTCACCCTTTCTGATTGTCCATTCGTCTCAGGGTGGTAAGCAGTGCTAGGTGTAAGAGAAGTACCCACTGCTGTAAATAATTCCTGCCAAAAGTGACCCATAAATTTTGCATCTCTGTCGCTGACAATCTCCCGAGGGAAACCATGATGCTTAAAAACATGCTCCATGAGCTGCCAAGCAACCTGTGATGCTGAATAACAGGACTTAGTGGGTATGAAATGGGCCTGCTTTGTCATTCTGTCAACCACCACAAAAATGCTATCCCATCCCCGCTCTGTGGAAGGCAACCCTGTGATGAAATCCATAGCAATGTGAGTCCATTTGCCTCCTGGACTAGGTAATGGCTGCAAGAGACCCGTGGGTAATCGGCTCTCCACTTTATTTTGCTGGCAGCGCAAACATTCACTAACAAATTTAAATACATCCCGCCACAAGCCATCCCAGATAAAGCTTTGTTTGACCTTTTCATGTCTTAGTTATACCCGCATGTCCTGCCATAGGAGATTAGTGCATTTCCTGTAAGACCAGCAGTTGGTACTTTGAATCTGGCACCAAATAAATTATGTCCTTGCACCACAACAGCCCATTATGCAGCTTAAATTCAGCATGCCCCTGGCTCGATGGCCTCTGTAACTCCACAAATATGGAAGCTGCCTTAAAATCCTGCATGTATTCTTCTTGAATACCATGGATCCACTCCTAGTAGATGGTAGAAATGGCAAACAAACTGCAAGCCCACATACGGGATAAGGCATCTGCAACCACGTTTTCTTTCCCTTTCCTGTACTCGATGTCGAAATCATAAGACTGGACCTTAGCCAGCCACCTCTTCTGCTTCATTGACAAGTTGGGCTGCGTAAGGAAATACCTGAGTGTCCTATGATCTGTCTTAACCTTGATTTTGCTACCGTACAGGTAGTGGTGCCATTTTTCGAAAGCATGGAGGATAGCCAACATTTCCTGATCATACACATGCTAATCTAGTTCCTTGGCATCCAATTTCATGCTTTCAAAAGCAACTACCCCGTGTTCCTATCTGCAACCACGTTTTCTTTCCCTTTCCTGTACTCGATGTCGAAATCATAAGACTGAACGTTAGCCAGCCACCTCTTCTGCTTCATTGACAAGTTGGGCTGCGTAAGGAAATACCTGAGTGTCCTATGATCTGTCTTAACCTTGATTTTGCTACCGTACAGGTAGTGGTGCCATTTTTCGAAAGCATGGAGGATAGCCAACATTTCCTGATCATACACATGATAATCTATTTCCTTGGCATCCAATTTCATGCTTTCAAAAGCAACTACCCCGTGTTCCTATCTTAGCACAACCCCTAATCCTTTGCCACTGGCATCTACCTCCACAATGAAAGTACGTGAAAAATCAGGGCATACCAACACAGGAGCATGAGTGAGGGCGAATTTCAGGTCTTCAAGGCTGTGTTGTGCATCTGTAGACCACATAAAAGCATCCTTCTTCAAAAGTTCTGTCAAACTTGCGAATAAAGCGCTTTTAGAAGGAAGCAAGACCTAGAAATCCCCTCAACTGAGGGGGGTTGCGTGGCTGCGGCCAATCCTCAATGCATTTCACCTTTGCAGGATCCACTCGAATGCCATCCTTGCTCACAATGTGACCAAGATACTCAACCTCTTGTGCCATAAAAGTGCATTTGCTGGCTTTAGCATAAAGCTGATGCAACCTCAAAATTTCCAGCACTTGCTTGACATGTCTGATGTGCTCCTGCTTATCCTTGCTGTAAATGAGGATGTCATCAAAAAATACCATCACATATTTGAAAAGGAGAGGCTGCAAAATCTTGTTCATGAGTGCCTGGAAGGTAGCTGGTGCATTGGTCAATCCAAAAGGCATCACCTTGAACTCATACAATCCCCTCTCTGTGCGAAAAGCTATCTTGTGTTCATTCCCAGCTTTCATTCTAATCTGATGATAGCCGGACCTCAAATCAATCTTAGTGAAAAACTAAGCACCCTTGAGCTCATCCAACAGGTCATCTATCCTGGTGGATCATCTATCCTGGGGATTGGAAACCTGTTCTTGATGGTGACCTTATTCAAGTCTCTGTAGTCAATGCACATACGGTAAGAACCATCCTTCTTTTTCACCAGGAGCACAGGGGATGCAAAAGGAGAAGTGCAATGAGTGATGAAACTCTTCTGAAGTAAGTCCCTCACTTGAGTTGCCACTTCCTCCCGTTCTACCTTAGAGAGTCGGTATGGGGCCTTATTGATTGGCTTACTACCAGGTTCCAGGACTATGGCATGATCTACATCTCTTCTCGGAGGCAACTGTGATGGCAAATCAGCAAACACATCTGCAGACTCTAAGAGCAATCTCTGCATATCACAATCATCAACATGGGGAGTGCCACCCTCTTGAGTTACTAACATGTTTAATGCATATATGGCACTTCCCCTCTTGAGCTCTCTGGCCAACTGCTTTGCTGAAATGACCTGCAATTTAGGAGCTGCAATATCATGCAATGTAACTGCTCCATCCTGTGGACAAAGCTGAGTGTTAAGGCATTGAAATCCATGCTGATTTTGCCCAGTGATTGCAACCAATCACAGCCCTGGACAACATCTATTGGGCCCATGTCAAGTGCCAAGAGATCACCTACAAATGTATAGTCATCAGAGAACTTAATCCTTGCATCTTGGCAACAAGATCTACTGATCATATGCTGTCTATTGGCCACTTCTACTCTCAGCCCATGGTCTATCTCAGTAGCAATCAGTCCCACCCTCTGTAAGGTCTTGCAGTTAACAAAACTGTGGGTGCTACCGCTGTCCACCGCCATTAATCATCCCTATTAATCTGATAGTATCAGCACTTTTGGCACCCATCAGGGCATGCATGGAAATAGTATAAAGTGTTGGTTGGGCATCCCAATAAACCTCATTTTCGTTCACAGGAGCATTACCACCTGCATCTTCACGTGCATAAAAAGGTATCGCATCGTGATGCTCCACAGTAAAGAGTGTGGGCCTACGGCCTCTCATGGCAGAATCTCATACGAATGCGAAGCATGAGTGTCATGCGTAATAGCACCACCAAGATCAAAAGGAAAGTCAGTGCCCTTCGTGGCTCCAGTGGCAGGAGGCTCATCTGCATCATGTGTATTTGCCATCTCATCCTGAGACGTATCTAAAGAACGGGGGGCATCAAACAATTCCTCGTCATCTGAGAGGTCAATGATCATGCTGAGCTTGGCAGTACCACTGTTGCGCATCTTGCACACATTTCTGTGCTCAGGAGTCCATTTCTCGCCACATTTAAAACATAAGTTGGCCTTCTTTCTACTGTTCCTAATGCCCGCGTATGCTGTTTTATCTCAGACTGCTCATTTCCGGCAGTAGGCTTGCCTCCAGGCTTGGCATCAGGATACTTGTAAGGCCTGGCATACGGCATCTTACTACCTGAGACAGTAGGAAAGCGAGGAAATGATGCTTCTGCTGATTTCTTGTCAGTCCACTCAGCAAACTTAGGCTTCAACTCAGCATCATACCCCGGAGCATGCGAGCTGCCTATGGCGTTTCTATGTTTGCCAACATATTTAGGCTCGAATACTTCTACAAGATGAGCTGCCCTCTCAATTGTTTGAGGGTTATGTGCCTTTACATCTATAGCGAGAGAAGAATTTAACCCATGGATGAAACGCAACAGCTTTCCCTTTTCAGATACGTCCTGCACAAACAGGGAAAGCCTCCAAAAGCGCTGCAAGTACTCTTGGACCGTACCGGCCTATGACAAGGCATAAAATTCAGCCAAGTATTGATCCAATACAAGTGGAGATACAAATGTAGATACCATCAATTCTTTGGAAACCCCTCCAAGTGGTTGGTCTCTGAGGCGAATCCCTCATGTATCACCACCATGTGTGGGCATAGTTCTGCATATGCATACCTGCAAAAATGATGCGCTCCTCCTCAAACTTGGGGTAGAAGTGGAAATAGTCTTCCAACTTCGTGAGCCACTCCTCCAACTCATTGGGAGTGCGAGTGTCCCCTTTAAACTTATGCAATGTGAGTTTGTCCTTGATATCCTTGGCTGCATAATTCTTGTGTGTAACCTCCAGAAGTGCGAGCATCATCACGCTTGAGGTTCATATAATCGGAGAAGGGCATCTCAAGTTTGATGGCCTCAGGTAGGGCCATGTATGAACATAAAGAATCTGCCAACATGTCATCAAAAGTGGCTTGCTGCCCACCACCAACCCCATGATGCGTAGAAGTTGCTGCCATCTGATGCACTAGTTGCGTCTGGCTATATGTGCTCGCTGGCGGAGCGATAGGTGCATGAACCTCGGGCTAGATCTCTCTGCCCAGGTCAAGTAGATGCCAGCCGTATCCCGTCACGTTTGTTGCATCTGCTGAGTGTCTCATAGTCCCAAGCTCTGCAGTGTTTAGTTCTGGTACTATGAGAGAGTCTGATGTAAAGCCAAGTAGGCCCACTTGCCTGTCACCTGTGCGTGGATTGAAGTCACCAAGAAGGAGGTTGTCTCCTAGTCTGGAGAACTCAATGAGATCATCATGTATCGTCTCATATGGGCTGTGTCCCTTCGTAGTGACTACGTGTGCATAAGGTGATATATCTGGTGGAAAATAGCACACTGCCATGTAGATTGGTCGAGCATCTAGTATCTAGACACAGACCCACATACGTCGTGCGTGTTCCTCTCTCCGAACCACTAAAATGAGGGGTCTCAAATGTGATCTGAAATCTAGGGAGAGGCGGAGAGGCAAAGAAGGAGGCTGAGAGAGAGAGAGAGAGAGAGAGAGAGAGAGAGAAGAGAGAGAAGGATGAGGGAAAGGGGAAAGAGAGAGGAAGAGAGAAGGGGAAAGAGAGGAAGAGAGAGAAGGATGAGGGGATAGAGAGATAGAGAGAGGGAGGAGAGAGTGTGAGCGTAGGTAGTAGGAAGGAGGAGGGAGAGTAGATAGGATTAGATGTCACGTCAAAAAGGTACACAATAGGGGGTGGATGGAGACTTATATAGTCCCTCCACACTTTCCACCTAAAGGGCCTCTAACTTGGCCTCTTTTTCCCCTTCATTACACGAGGGGTTGAACAAACCCTGAGAGCATGGTGCCTGGAAGACTCCAGGTTGTTCACTCATTATGAGGGGGACAGCTGGAAGATGATGGCATCCGGATTGAAGGCATGAACGTGACTGAAGCTGGTGATGCCATCTCGTACTACCTTGTGCAAGACCGGACTTGGAGGAGCAGGAGCCACTGGTTGGAAAGCCAGGAATCGGAATCAAGACCGGATTGTTCTAGAGGGTTTCATCAAGGCAGAGGCAACTTCATCAACAAGTTGGCATTGGGCCAAGATGTGTCGAGAGAGGGGGTGTTGGAAAGGTCACCTCCCAATCTGTAAGCCCCCGAATGAGGAGAGCATGGGGGAGTTAGACCTAAGGCAAGATCTGCCCAGAGAAAAGGGAAAAAGGGGGCTGCCACATGGGCAGCACCTCACAGCAAACAGGGCAGGGTTAGCCCAGGGCAAAGACGCACTGCGTGGCGAGGATTGTGAGCAGGCTTATGGCATGCAACAGGCCCAGGAACAGGGCGGGGAGAACAGCAGCAGGGTCGGCCAGAAAGGAGGGCTGGTTGGGCTGGTTGGAGCCAGCAAACCAGGCCCGTGATAGAGCATACCAAGGGGCTGGGCCCCTGCATGAAATGGAAGGCCAAAGGCCTGGCTTTATAGAGCCCCACAAGTCGGTGGGAGGCAGAGGAAGTCAGCCAGCAGGTCGGCCACATTGAAGGGCCCAAAAGGGCCTAGAATAGAGTGCCCATGGGGGGAGACCCTCATGGTCGTTTTTTCAGGGCAGGGAGTCTGCCAGCAAGGCAGGGCCTGGAGCCCTATATAAGGGGGCATTTGCAGCCCCATGTCACATCCACCGAGGCAGCCTTCACGGAGCAGACTTGGAGCAGCGCAGCAGCACACTTGGGGCTTACATCCAGGAGGACCAAGGCAGGCTGTCCACTGCAGGCAAAGCTTGAAGAAGGGCTGCACACCTGGGCTGACACTCAGGCCACCAAGGTGTGGAGGATCAGACACAGAGACAAAAGTCTACATACGCTCACCACGGACTCAAGATCTAGGAGTGCCTTGGAGGTAGTAAGACAGCATCTATTGGCGAGGACAAAGGACCACGGAACTCTGTTATATTGTGTCCATTGGACGGAAATATTTTGTTGGTCCTATATCTCTTCTGAGCATTGTCTATTTGCTGTTCTGCATATCTATGTGAAACCCATTAAGTAAGGAAGTTTGTGATTCCATGCACACCACACACTATGTGAGAACCTAGGCTATTCTATCAATCTTCTGCTGTGTGTACCCTCCGTTGGTTGATTTCTAACAGGGGGCCCTAGGATTAAGGGAAACAGGATGACATGGAACTAGAGGACTTGAACACTAGCAAAGGACCAGTTGGCTAATTTTAGCCAAAATGCTATCCATAAAGAGGGATGCTCTTCTATATAAGAGTGGCCAAGACTATTGAGATGGTATTCAGTGTGCACGCACCACTGGATGGTCTGGTCTGGATCTTGAGTCTAGACTTCTGCTAACTACATGGGAGATCACGAGATGTTGTGCCAATGGTTCCTTGGGAACAGGTTCTGGTCGTATGGGACGCCAGAGCTAGGCGTGGGCTTTTGGGAGTCGCCACGTGCTCAGGGGTGGCTAAAAGGTGAGTCGTCTGCTGATTATCGTTTGATCTTATTGATTGTTGTTTGGACTGTATTTAGAATTAGATCTAGAGGGGATTCTATAGCTCTCAAAAGACGACCACATTGAAAAAGGAAGAAAATCTTCATGCATGAAGACCTAATAAATACATATACAGCAATACATGAACCAGACATATGAAGCCAGACAAAAGGGACATTGGGTCGTCCACAAGGAGAGCAAGGCTCGTACAAGAGTGGGGGACTATGAGACTAGGCAAGCAACAGATGCTCAGATTGTGCTGAGGAACTCTGACGCAGCTATAGTTTTTATGGCAATGTTATCTTTCCTACCCAGAACATAAAAGTCCTTGGAGAGGACTATTTTAGAGTCCCTTCTCTGCTTGTCAAAATGCAAGAAGGCCTCGGTAAAAGGCTCTGTAGGAAATCCTAGTAGTCTAATATCATTAGTGAGCTTAGGAGCATAAAAGAGATTCTAATGATAGCAAAGACCAAGAATATATGTATTGCTTCAAATGTTTGAAGTGTCTGAAGTGTCACTGATCCATACAAGGGGCCTCCCTCATATAAAGATTGAAGAGCCACACATGAAAAGGTATGTGCTCCAAAGGATGTTGTGCATGAAGAGGTGTGTACGTCTTGTGAAGGATGCAATTTTTGATGAGAGAACATATTACAACGTTACAAATGGAAATGTCCTCTTCATAAGTGCATGCCCCTTTGGTAGAGTTGTAGCTCTTCGTTGTAGCTCTTGTGAAGGGTTGTGCCTCATGCAAAGTGTCCCTTCCACAAGTGTCCATTCATTAAACCATCCGTAAGTATGAAGTTCTAGGGAATGACTATATCACAGATTGTGACATCCCCTCCCACTCAAAAGAAGACCCTAGTGGAAAAGATGAATTGGTGCAGAATGGATCATGAGATGGAGTTAGGAGGATTTCTATGCAGAATTTCAAAATAGCATTGCTATGACTATTTGTTAAGAGTCAAAAGCTTCACACATCTAGGGAAAACAACTCAGATAGTCCAAATCTTTTTACCAATGTGAAATACTTTGATAGAACTTCATCCAAGTGCTTCAAATTAATGTAAAGTCAAAATCTGATTGCCAAGAGAGTACTCACAATAAGCCCAGACAATATGCAAGCACATGCATTCGAGCCAGCTTACTGAACTTAGATACAAATAAGGACTCGTAAAGCCTTCTTAATAGCTGCAACTCAAGCAGTAGCAATAAGAAAACGACTCTCCAGGCCTCTTGAGTTTCCATCTCAAAGGAAAGTATCCAAGATGACGATGCTAAGTTCATATTTGCAATGACAAGTGCCACCAGTAAAAGGCAGGCATTAAACACTGCACCAACTATATAGAAGTGAAGAAAATAACTTTGTGGAACTGTAAATCTCTGCAAACAAGAAAAAGCAGTTAGCTTTTAAGGACAATGACAGTATTGAAACATTTTTTTTCCCAATGATGGAAACAAATTCTATTGTTTTCATTCAATGAGGTGCAAGTGCAAGGAAACACAGCCCTTCAGAATATGATGTATGCAGATACAATACTTCATCTTCACGTGTGTGCTGATGAGTTTGGAAACATCAAGGTTAATAAACAAGTTAAGAAAAATTTTCCAAACGTTTTGGAATGTGTCCAGATGTTAGAAACTTTTAGAATGGATGAAGGGCATAAATGCAGAGGACCTCTTGCTTTTTCGTGGCAGGCACAAAGCCAAGCCAGGACCTACCATACCTGGAGGCTGTTTCCAACGGGTTTCCAACTGCAGCAAACATAGATGCAAGTGGACGATGACCTTAAGAAAGAATGAACTTAATGCCTAGGAAGTGATGCTTTGAGGGGGTGAGAGATCTCAAGTAGCTCTGTGCAAATCGGGGTTCGATTCCTGTAGGATGGTACATTCTAATGATCAAAATGCACACTAGAATTTTGGATTCATTCTCGCCATAAAACCAAGCCCTATTCGTTGGGTTGTGCGCAGCTTCTCTTGGGCTGTGTGCCCTGTACATTTAGGTGGGGGTCCAACCCCCCCTTGTAGTGTGTGCCAGCTCCCCCCTATGCATGGAGCTGTGGGCTGGCCTATGTGGCCGACCAAACTAGCAGGCCAGCTTCCTGGCCCTATATAAGGGCAGGGTGCTGCCCACTGCAGCCCCTCCCTTCCCTGCAACACATGTGCCGCTGCCAGGCCCTCTTGCAAGCCTTTAACCTGCCTCATAACACATCAAGGTCAGCCATCAGAGGAGCAGCAGGAGAAGCTGTACACACACCCTCAGGCCTACCTCAAGGAGGCTGAGGAGTCTAGGAGTTGCTGCAGACTGAGCTCATCAAGGGCTGGACATTGGCTGTCTTCTAGGGCGGCAAGGAGGTGAGGTCAAAGGACAGAGAGTCTACATACACTCGAGGTGGAGCACACGGGCAAGTCCTACAGATAGTAGAAGTACGTGGTGGTAAGATCAAAGGACCACTCTCTAGTGGGACTTTGGATCTATCTCTCTTTGTATTGTGTCCATAGTTTTGGACAGAAATATATATTCTTTTGGTAGCTTGTGGATCATTGTTTTGAAGCACATAAGTTTAAGAAGTTTGTAATTCCACTTCCCACACACACTGTGTGAGCTCCTAGGCTATTCTATCAGTCTTCCGTTGTGGGTCGATTTCTAACATGGTATCAGAGCCCAAGTAGGAGGCTCACAAGTGTGGAAGCCTTAAGGCAGGGACTTTGCTGAAGAACGACCCTGATTCAAAGGCTCTTGGGAATCGACTTCCATAACTGGAGGACAAAGCCTCTGCGAGAAGGATTGTGACTCAGGGTCAATCAAGTGCATACAAAGTTCTGATCTACAAAAGGTTGAGTTTGCTTTTCGATTTTGCTGTGTGGTTTAGCAACAAAGATGTTGATTCGGAAACCTCTTCAGCCCCTTCTCTCCCTCCCTCCTCCCCCAGTCAATTTCTTTCTTTCACCATCCGAGAGTCTGGGAAACTGGATGGGACCAATCACCCTATCAGGAAGGTGAAGATCCGGAGTCATGTAGTGGCTCGAAAACTGTGGAAATTGGTACACAAGAATGGGAGGATACTCATACCAATAGATGGAGAGGAGCTCGAAGCATGGGAAGATAGAGATGCCCACACCCTGGCATTGATCATAGGGACTACGGCGGACTCTGTGCTTCCTCACATCTAGATGACCGACACGTTGGATGGACAAAAAGAGTAGAGCCTAACCGCCTTCACAGCCACCCTCATCCACGTTTAAAACACCCGATCAACACAATCACAAAGCAAAAGACATCCATTCAATATCATTGTATCTACACACCTCCGATCACATCTCACACTCTGGTCACATTTCTTCTAGAAGCCAAACAACTCTTTAAAAAGCCAATGGATTACACAGCCCAACATGATGCTCCTACTGATTGAGCTCAAGCTCACAAAGCATACAAAGACATACTGCATCCAATCCCACAACTCATCGGACAACCATCCACAAGTTCCTTATGGACTAAAGGAAATCTGACATGCACTACGCTCTCGTATCACAGCTCGCCACCCTTGGAGATCTTGATATACTGCCTGGCGAGGCCTCTCTACCTTCAACCCACAACTAATGCAAGCCCATGCTCTCTTTACAACCCTCCTGACACCTTCTTCATGCAATTCCATCAAGAAAAAGACGACCTCTTCCAAAATCCTACTAAGGTGTTCCTATAGTAGTCCTCGTCTTCTCTCAAAACTCAAAATCATTATCGAGGCTATGGCTTCTCTTGCTCTAACTGGTCCTCTTGCTTCTCAGAAACCCAAAGAGCTCATGCGTAGCTTCCTCCATTTAAAAACTTCATGGTACGCAATAGATACACCAGTAACTCCCTGCCCATATACTTTGCATGCGCCATCACCTTGCCACCGATAGTTAGCTCCTCCGTCAGCTCGCAGTCTCGTGATCTCTTCTACTAGTAGCCAACGAGCTCTCCTGTGACGTCCTTCAGCAAGCCTCCCTCTCCTGAGCTTTGTACCGCCACGTAGCTCTCTTTCCTCTGGCGACGCCCCCTATAGGCCTTTCCTTCTGAGATTTTCGAGGCACCCTTCGCTCTCCTTAGTCTTTCGGCTTTCTTCCCAAGCTCTATGGAGCAAGCTCACACCCCGACTTGTAACAACCATCATCCAAGGTTCTCCCCTTACGTAGTAGAGATCCACTCGCAAACAAAAAACTCCCTGGCTTTCATCTCGCCTCGAGCAGGATCCCCTTCTGTAGATACGTGCCTCCTCGAAATCCTGCCTCACGACGTCCTAGGCTTTCCTTTCCCTACGCTATCCTCGACGTCCTTATACCCCAATAGCTCCTCCTTCACGAACTCATGTTCTCTTGTAGCCGGCTCCTCATGAAGCGCTTCCACAGTCTCTCCAATGCTCTCCATACGTAATTTTGTCCTCCTCCTCACTTGTTACGTGAAGATGGCCAGCAAGCAAAATTCCCGTCGTCACAGCCTCATGGACTCTATGCGCTCTAGTCCACATCTCACAAGATACTCCCTAGGCTCGCGTATCACCCCTACTATCTCCTCGTTACCTCTGAGCTCACCACCTCCTGTGCTGTGAGCCTACGATCCCTTCTCCATCATCTCACGACAGCCCTCTCAGGACCATTTCCCAGCCTGCCTTCTCCCTGGCCCACAAAGCTCACGAAGCTCTCCCTTCTTCCATGATCCTCCATCGCGTCTGGCCTTCAAGCTCCTTCTGAGCTCCTCTTTTTGTCGCCTTCATCGAGAAGAGCCTCTTCTACTCCTCCGAGCACTACTAGCCTCCATCGTCCACGAACCCCTTCTAAAGTAGTCCCTCACGTAGCATGCCAGCATCGTCGTCGAGAAGCTTCCTCTTCCTCCTCACGTAGCCACCTGCATGCATGCTTTTTTGATTATGGCCACGTCACCTTTTGCTTTTTCACCACTCTCCCACTCTTTCCTTCAAACTATACCAAGGCAATTAGTGCCTATACTCCGACCTTAGGCACCACCAACACATAACCTGCTAACCAGCATGTAATGCTTAGTTCCCCACGGACTATCACACTACCATGAAGCCAACACACTGGAAGCAAGGCATTCTCAACAAAAAAACTCGTGCTTTCATGCACATATGGCATTGGACAACCATAAAGAGTACATGTCATCCCACAACAAAACCCCATCACACTGCTCTGGATTGCCTGCTGCAACCACTCTGCACTCCATTATCTCCCAGAGTCCCTGTAGAAGTGTCTTCCATCTCAAGACAATATGTCATCAGTGTGGAGTCCATCATGAGGGTGTCCACTGCTCATTTCCACAACCAACTAGCTATGTACATAGCTATACACTCATGCAGCAACATGCAACAAGTGAAAAATATTTCTCCATTTTTATCCACACAACGTCCGTAGAGACATGGGTCATTCTAAAGGATCTGTATGAGACGCATAACACATCCACGATCTTGCTTCTTCAGCATCAGCTCTACAACTTGGATATGGATGAAGGAGATTCGATACACGACGACTTGACGAAGGTCAAGGTGGTGATGGATCAACTAGCATCGATTGGTCAAAAGGTGGACTCATGCCAGTTGGCCTTGATGAGGAGGCTACCTCTGAATTTCAAAAGCTTCATTACGATTATGACAACAGGATAAAGGACCAATTGCGGAGTTGGGTCCAATACTGCTCCAGGAAGAAGCTAGGGAGAAGCTCTACAACAACGTCAACGATGACAAGGCGTTGCTGGCAAAGGATAACACTGGCAAAGGAAAGGGCAAGCCTAACGGTGGCAAGAAGTCCAACTCAGATTCAGATGGTGACACAAAAGCCAAAGCTAATGTGGCAATCGGAGAACTATTCTTGGTGACATCTCCATGTGTTACTGAGGTACGATATGCCGCCCTAGAAGCCATAGTGAAGATGTCTGACATTGAGATGTCGACCGACGAGGAGTCAGAAACCTTTGTGAAGGTGAAGGCCAGCATGGAGTGCTTGGAATCTTCCAGGTGGGTGGAGTGCCCTAGGGGTTTCATGTTCCGATGGTGGTTGTAATACAGAAGGGGCAGTATAAAATTGCACAAGTTATTGGTATGTGCCTCGATGAGGTGTATGGTTTGCTTTTTGAGCAAGCACGCAGACAGTACGACGATCTAGTATGTACTTGATGTTCTTAATTTAAGCCTTTATAGCATGCTGTGGAGAGAATCTACTCTTCATATGTCTCTAGTAATGTGAGATTGGAAGGAATGGTCCTTCTTCAAAGGCAGAAGGGAAAGTGTGAGTGCTTCTTCAAATCTCAAACACATGTTGCTAGAAGGTGATGGACAAGGTGTACTGAAGCCAGAAGAGTACTTCCTCGAGAGCTCAGTGAGAGTTCGTGGTCGAGGTTATCTAGAGATATTCTTGGAATTTCATTTCTCGAGATGGTTCTTTTGTTGCGGACCTTGCCAAAGGAAGGACGGTTTGAAACAGATCCCCATAGCGAGGTGCCTAGAAGACTCCAGGTTGTTCACTCGTTATGAGGGGGACAACTAGAAGATCGTGGCATCTAGATTGCTCAAGTTCGAAGGTGGGAACGTGACTGAAGGTGGTGGTGCCATCTGCTGCTATCGTGGATGGACCTGTGTACTAGGATGATTTGCATATGCAAGAACGGACCTGGAGGAGCAAGAGCCACTCGTTGAAAAGGCAAGAACTGGAATCAACACCAACTTGTGCTAGAGGGTTTCATCATGGGAGCTACTGGGGCAACGCCGAGATGTGTCGGTGAGAGGGGGTGTTGGAAAGGTCAACTCCCCATCTATAAGCCCCCAAATGAGGGGGGTGTGGGGGAGGGAGACCTACGGCAAGATATGCCCAAACAAGAGAGAAAAAGGGGGCTGCCACATGGGCAGCACTTCACAAGAGAAGAAGGCTGCAACAGATGGCACCAGTTACAGTGCAAATGGCAAGGCATCCAAGGGATGGAGCGGGCCTGCAAAATGGCAGATCTGGAGCAGCAGGTACAAAGAGAATCCGGGGCCAAAGGTGCTTGGATGAGAAGGGCTATGAGCAGGTTAAAGGCCTGCAAGACGGCCTGGCAGCAGCACACGTGTTCCAGGGAAGGGAGGGGCTGCAGTGGACCGCACCCTGCCCTTATATAGGGCCAGCAAGCTGGTCGTCCGGGAAGCCTTATGTAGACTCTCCGTTCTTTGACCTAAGCTCCTTGCTGCCCTAGAAGACAGCCAAGGTCCAGCCCTTGATGAGCTCAATCTGCAGCAACTCCTAGACTCCTGTGCCTCCTAGATGTAGGCCTGAGGGGGTGTGTACAGCTGCTCCTCTGATGGCTGACCTGTTGGATGTGTTATGAGGCTCCTAGCCTCTCCTTTTATAGGCCCCAAGGCCTGGCCAAAATAGCCGACTCAGTCTGCATGAATCCCAAGCCCTATTTGTTGGGCTGTGGGCAGCTTCTCTTGGGCTGTGCGCCCTGTACATTTATGTGGGAGTCCAGCCCCCCCTTGTAGTGTGTGCCAACTGCCCCCACTCCCCAACAAACGCGCAACACCAGTTCTATTATTCTTTTGGTAGCTTCTATATATGTGTAACCGGCCTTAGATCACTAAGGGCAGTGAATCTATCTCTACTAACTCACAAAGATGAAAATACAGCCAACTTAAAGGATTGCCTTTGTCCACAAACCAAACTCAAAGCGTAGAATTTCCCTGCACCATATAACCATTCAAGACAAGGGAGGCTAGAATGCCCCTACTCAAAAACATAGAGAGTGACACCTGTTGGCACCAACACTTGGCGCCCCTTGCGGTATTTATTTAAACTGGTTAGCTCAAAGATACAAAGGGACTCCCTTCAAGAGCTCACCCGCAAGTGCAACCCAGTACAACGCCAACCCGTGGCTATGCTAGTGACCAACTCCCAAGTGCTATTACTTAGGTTCCTTTCAGCAGACATACATATTCACAAGTAGACCAATCTGATAGCATGCCAAGCAATGCATTTCCCATTTCCAAGCCATTACCGAGCCCAAGGCCAACCACTGCACCCCCAAGAAGAGAGTATCACAACCAATGCCCCAATCCTCTCCCGGGCCAAAGACAGGACATCCAACCTAGTAGGAACTCAGTAGGAATGGCTGTAGCAAAGAGTGTAGAAGAAAGATGAGGATTCAGCCAACCAATAGAGCTTGTTTCAAAAAAGAGTGCGTCCAGCAAGCTATAGCAGATCAGCCAAGAATGCGTCCACCAAACAGAGTTTACAGCCCACAAACAGCTCCGTTTTCAGTGCGCCTTGCACCAAGCAAGAGCAAGATTAGAGGCGCCCATGAATATCGCTTTAGATGCAGAAAAGAAGAACTTCTGTCATGAAGAAAGTCGAAAACAGCTTCAAAAGTGGCCCAGAATGAAGGCGTCCAAGTCCCGAAAGCATGCCAGCAACAGAGGGCACCAAGGGGAGGAGAACTGTCATGAAGAAAGCACGAAATTCCACTTCAACAAGCAAAGGGAGAGCTGCAGAAATCCGCCATCAATGAATGAAGTTGCCCCTGGTAGGGATGAAGTCTCAAATCAGCAAGGAAAGCCAAGGAAGGGCTCCAAGGACTTCCAGAGGTGACATAAGGCAAGCAGATAGGCCACCAGCAGACACCTAAGCAAAATGAGGCGTGGGATTTTTAATGCCCCTAGGGGGTCAGTGTTACCACAATGCAAATATCCTAAGTCAAAGTACAATTGACCATTTATTTGATCATAATTAAAGAGTTTTCCATTTGTGTTAATTATGGTCAAAGAATTGACTACAGTCAAAGATACTTAACTCTAGTCAAGTAAACCTAACTTCGGTGGTTTATTACCAAGAGGGTTAACTGCGGTTAACCAAAGAACTACAGAGCTTCTGAGTACGGTCAAAGAACGTTGACTTCGATCAACGAGACTTGGCATGCGCCAAGAGGGTTAACTACTGTTAACCAAGATGTGCCAACTTCGGTTGAAGAGTTGTGCCAACTTTGGTTGGAGAGACTTCACTATAATTAAGGCGCCTCGACCCTTGGTCAAAGCCTCTTAATTATGATCAAGGGCATTGACTTCGGTCAACCAGAGAATAAATATAATTTTTTATATTTGTTATGTGTGCACATGTGTTCAGTGGGGATGCCCACTCTGACTAGAATTAGTCCACAGTGTATTATTTGCATGCAAAGCGCTAACAATTAATGGGTACCATGGTGGTGCGCTTAAATTAATTGTTGCAGGTACTAGGAAGAGTGATTTTCCTAAGCGCAATGGAGCCTAACTAGAGTCTAGGAGGCGGTTCGTGTGACCAAGTGCTTCGAAGACTCCAGATTTGCCCTTAGTGGCATGTAATTAGGAAAGTAATGTAGAAATTGACAAGTGGCTTGTTGCCAAGAAGGGGATCCTTAGAGCTCATGTAAGGAATTCATTCACGTTTGGATATGTATAAACAGCTTCCACGAGGAACTATGTATTCCTTCTTCTCTCAAGTAATAAAATCCTTCGGAGGGGTCCAGCCCGACTCTTGTCCTAGGCCCTAGTGCATCTGTTGAGAGAGGGAGAGAGGGAGAGCAAATGAGAGTATCTTTGTTGTCTTTACCGAGTAAGATTTCATTGGTATCAGAGCAGGATTAAAGACTTTCTCAAGCCTTTGACGATCCAAGCAGCAGCTTAGGCAAGGAATTAGCATTCCGATGTGTGATGGTGGCGCACGATATTTGAGCCTGCGCATGAGATTGACATACGGGAAGCTTCATAGTCCGTTCTCCTTATGCTAGTCCCTAGGTAATATGCCAGCTAAAGGACAAAGGTAGAGGCTGTGAGAAAATGAGGCGATGACAGGCGACGGAGAGCTCTAGCGTTTGGACGATTTTTATGCTTAAATCCTGCACTAGGTGACGAGCTAGCGATGAAATCATCTCGTTGAGCAAAGCCTACACTTGAACGCTCATGGTGAGGCAACGCAAGCCCGTGTTCGTCATCCGACAAAGATCCTGACAGAGACAGATTTCATTGGTAGCGTGAGGCCGTCGGACGGAAGCATTATACCAAGGCTTAGACTGGCAACGCCAACGATACTCCGACTCAGATCTGTACACTAGATACGAAGATTCAGCCGGAATTCAGATGCGACGAAATTCCGTCCCGTGAGCAGACGATTTCGTCCGTCATCTAATTTTTTATAAGGTTGAAACCTTCACGAAGGCACGGGCGACAAATACGCTGACACATGCGCTCATGCATGGCATTGATGTGGCGCATGTTCGCCATTGTGAACGTTCAAGGAGATGCTGACGTGGCTTTCGTAACGTGGCAAACACATGTACTGCGCTGACATGGCACCTAGCCAAACAGCAGATGACGTGGCAGGTCAGCAGATGACATTGCGCACACGTGTGGTGCTGACGTGGCACTGACATGTGGCATGCTGACATGGCACAAGCATGTGCAAAGAGCAGACACGTGGCAGCCAGCCTGGCAGGCCAGTGGTTAAGCTAACTGTGGTTAGTGACTCAGGTTAAGGGTGAGGTTACTCTTAGCTAGTCTGGTCAGCCTAACCAGATTATAGCTAACTAGTCTGATCAGCCTAACCAGACCAGACTAGTTCAGTTAACCAGATTCCAGTCTGGTTCAGTTACTTCAGAATCTAGTTAATCTGGTTAGAGGTCTAGTTACAGACCAACCAGACCAGAACCAGTCAGTCTGGTTAGAGTAACCAGTAGTTACCCATCTGGTTACTGTCCCCCCCCCCCCCCAAAAAAAAAAGACAGTTGCAGAGACTGTTTCTGCCAGCAGTTTTCACCTATCTGAGTGAATATTTACTGTCAGAAAAGCAGCAGAAAACACAGTAAAATCAGAGATTTGCAGAAAAAGAATATGCATGCCTTTGTGCTCAGGAAAAGGGAATCAGATGCATACTCAGTGCTTTTTGCAGCAGCCAGAAAAGGGGCAATATAGTTGTTGATGCCTTAGCAACCTTGTGGGTATATGCCTTGAGTTGATAGCCCGGTACTGGCATAGATTGTGAATGCAAGACACCTCTTGTTGAGGTAATTTTTCTCTTTGAAAAGCAAAGGTTGCATGCATCAGTTGCATACACAGTGTGTGTGAGAAACTTGCAGATCTCAAACGAGTCGTAAGCAAATGGCTCAATCACCTATCCAGAGGGATTCACAAGATAGGGATGCACATCCAAGACAGAGAAGTGTGCAGCAAAATCAGCAAGAATTTGAGCAGATGGTACGCACTCGTATGCAAGAGATGGGAAATCTCAAAAAGGATCCAAGAGCTCAGCATTTGTTTCAAGCATAAACTATGCCTAATGCAGCGTATGATGTGCCAATGCCAGAGGCACACTCTCGTGTACAGCCACAGAAAGAGAGATCTCATAGGGGACGGTCTCATAGCAAGAAGAGATGGAGGCATCATCACCGATCTCCCAGTTCTTCACCGTCTACCTCGAGCTCGACTTCTGTATCTTCTTCTTTATCACATAAACCATCTAGGAAAAGAAGGAAACCCAAGAAGTCTAGGAAGAGTAAGTCTTCCGGAGAGACCAAAGAATTCAAAGAGGGAGGTAAATCTGTCAAGTTTATGACCTATAATGGACAATATGGTCATACAGACAAAGCATTGCAGTTCATCAGACAGTTTGATGATGCATTCGGTACTGAAAAGTTTTGCGAATCCTCCAAGTTAAGAATGGTCAGTTTGCACTTGACAACGACAGCTAGTGCATGGTGGAGTGCACAGACCACAGATGGGTCAACCCCAAAGAGATGGAAGGACTTCAAGAAAGCCTTCTACCAGCAGTTTATGCCTAAACAGTTTAGAGATCATGTTCTTCAAGACTGGGACAGTTTGCATATGGATGCAGGAGATACAGTGGATGCAACCAAAAGTTTTGGGATGCTTATTTGCAGGTTGCACCTTTCAAAAACATCTCCAAAGGAACCTAAATAAGAAAGTATAGAGCAGGTCTCAGTCCAAGAATCCAGGCAGTAGTGAATGCTTTGGGGGCAAAGAACATTCAAGACCTTATGCATTCAGCTTCAGTAGCTAGTCTTGTGCTGTTACAAGATCCATCCACGATACTATCCTTGCATGCAGGACGTGCTGAAAGAAAGAAAACTGATTTTTCAAAATCAGAAAAGAAAGAGTATCCCAAGGTTGAAAAGAAAGGGTTTCAGCCTCAAAAGCCGAGGGGTACTCAGTTTTCAAAGTCATATAAAGGCAAATCCCCATTCACTCCTGAACAGATAGCTGATTCCACAGAGATGGGAAATGCTTTAAGTGTGGGAAAGAGGGGCATGTGGCTGCCCAGTGCCCAGAAAAGCCTTCAACTTCGAAGGGAAAAGAGGCAGAGAAGCCACGGGGACCGCAAAAGCCAATGACAAGAGGAATTCCTGACATACTGGGTCATGTTTCAAACCCAGAAGAACGAGAATTGCTGCTATCATGGAGCAAAGTCAGAGACCAACAAGCGCAGATTTTATTTGATCCAGGGGCTGCTGATAATTTCATATCAGAGGACCTAGCCCTGAGACTGGGAATAAAGACGGAGGAGCTGGGCATGGCTTTGGATGCCGATCAAATGTTCTGTGGGAACCCTATGCCAGTCACTCCCTTGATAGGGAAGCTCCGTCTTCATGTACAGAGTTATGTGGATCAGGAAGACTTCTTCATTTCTCCACTGAAACATCATGATGTAGTCTTGGGTATGCCTTGGTTTCATCGCAACGCAATGAAGTTGACTCTTCCTGAAAGAGTGCTGGAGTTTGTACATAGGGGCAAAGTACATCGTGTGGTTGCTAGGAATAGAGGGGAGACTATTCCCATTGTATCAAATAGTTCTGTTGGAAAAGAAATAAAGTCTGCAGTTTCAGCTTACATGATTTTTGTAAAAGAGAGAGATGTGGAAATGCATGCTGAAATAAGTGAGGCAGATCAGGAAAAAAACTCAGTTTCTTGAAAATTTTAAAGATTGCTTTTTTGACGCTTTGCCAGGGGAGCTACCCCCTGAGAGACATGAGGATCATGGCATAGAACTCATTCCTGGCAGCGAGCCACCCAATAGGCCCCCATACAGAGTTAGTGCAACTCAACGAGAAGAGATTATGACTAAGGTGCAGGACTTGTTGTCCAAGGGGTTGATTCAGCCCAGTTCTTCTCCTTTTTGTTCCCCTGTACTGCTAGTACAGAAGAAAGATGGTTCATTCCGTATGTGCGTCGATTACTACACATTGAACAAAATGACCATCAAGAATAGATTCCCTATTCCGCGCATTGATGATGTGCTAGATCAGTTAAATGGAGCTTCAATTTTCAGCAAGATAGACTTAAAGAGTGGCTATCACCAAGTGAGGATACAACCTCAGGATGTGCACAAGACAGCGCTCCGCACTACTTTTGGGTTGTATGAATATCTGGTGATGCCTTTTGGATTGACAAATGCCCCAGCTACTTTCAATAGGATGATGGATCGTATCTCCCGACCCTACAAACAGTTCACTGGTACCTTCTTCGATGACATAATTGTCTTTTCTAAGTCCGAAGAAGAGCACAAGGAACATCTTGCTATAGTGTTTCAAGAGCTGAGAAATCATCAGCTCTATGCAAACAGCAAGAAAAGTGAATCTTCCTAGAAGAAATCCATTACTTGGGGCATATAATATCCAAAGATGGGATACGAATGGATCTAGCAAAGATTCGTGCCATTCACGAATGGCTAGAGCTGAAAACTGTGCATGAAGTTCGAAGTTTCCTAGGCCTGTGTTCCACGAATATGGCTTTAGATGCAGAAAAGAAGAACTTCTGTCACGAAAAAAGTTGAAAAAAGCTTCAAAAGTAGCCCAGAATGAAGGCGTCTAGGTCCCGGAAGCATGCCATCAACAGAGGGCACCAAGGGGAGGAGAACTGTCGCGAAGAAAGCACGAAATTCCACTTCAACAAGCCAAGGGAGAGCTGCAGAAAACCGCCATGAATGAATGAAGCTGCCCCTAGTAGGGGTGAAGTCTCAAATCAGCAAGGAAAGCCAAGGAAGTGCTCCAGGGACTTCCAAAGGTGACACAAGGCAAGCAGATAGGCCACCAGTGAATACCTAAGCAAAATGAGGCGTGGGATTTTTAATGCCCCTAGGGGGTCAGATGGCACACCATGACCCTAGTGCAAAGGAACCAATGACCCTATTTTGAAAGATCTCTAGGGGTCAGTTTTTAAAGGATGACCCCACTGAACCAAACCAATGACCTTAGAAAATGAAACCACTCTAATAGCACCAGGAGTTGCACTTGTTGCACATAAAATCATAGGTACCTTTTGGACATTAACTAAGGCCCCTAGCCTGGTACCCTAGGCCAAATTCAGTGATAGTTAGTTTAGACACTTCACCATCACCACCAAGTCCCCATGACAATATGGCTGGATCATTGTCTATTGATGAGTCTGCACATTTATTTGAAGCACTTAGGTTTAAGAAGTTTGTGATTCCACTTCCCACACACTATGTGAGCTCCTAGGCTATTTATCAGTCTTTCGCTCTACGTACCCTCTGTTGGTCAATTTCTAACACGACCGTCAAGCTTGCCGCCTTGTAATCCTATTCTCCTCCTAACTAATTAGACCGCACTCCATGATTGGCCCACCACCCTAGAGGGAGGTATGGACCAAATTTGCACATGCCCTTTAGCACAAACTTTGCCCGAGCTCCTCTGTACCGAGTTGAAACTTAACCTGAGCTTCCTGTTAACCAGAGGTTACTTTACTGTAAGCACTGAATCACTAATTCAGCGCCCCGTTAATTTTCCTCCCATGGTTGGCATAGCTCTTAGAAATTTTCTTCTTCGTTCACGAATTCATTTTTGAATGCCGTTTCAAATCATATTCCTGGCAGTTTGATCATTGCTAGTAAAGCATCTAGATTAATGAACAATGATGGAATTGTCCCTTCAACAATCAATGTTCACGGTTTCTTTTGCATCGATGGTCTACTGCAAAGCTTACCAAGGAAGCTTATTGCAGGAGAGGCCACATGTACATCAAAGATCTCTCAAATATGTCAAAACGTCTAGGGCCGTCATCTAGAAAGACACGACTAGTATGGGAGCAAGTATATCCGCCATAAGGGAAAGAGATGAGCCTACAGTACTTATGCGCCTCTCAATGTTCCAGCAGGTCGAGTTTTCGTACAAGGTTTGAGGTAAACCTGTGGGCGACGGATTGTGAAAGTCATCGTCAATAGAACCTAGGAAAGCCACATTCATTGATCAAACCAAGGGATGCTTTCACAATCTTCCAGCGGGCCCACCCATTTCTTGATGCTGAACAAAAGGAGAAGCGGCTAAACGATTAATATATTTTCGGACAAGGCGGAGACTCCTAAACAGTCTTCGCCTCTGATTACTCGCAATGAGCTTCACATGATAAAACAATGATCGCATAATTCCAATAGGTGTGCGAGCAAAATCTTCATTTTCAAGCCTACGAAATTTTTTGAAAGCTTTGTTGAAACTTTTGTAGGCCTGCCCAACTTTGCCGATCGCGTCCAGACCGACAAATTCCTACGCTCCCTATCCAATGTTCCTATTACCATGAAACAGATGCCGCCTAAGGAGAGGGGTGGGTAAGAGCGCGAGGGCAAGTCCATTTATTCACGCATACAAAGCTCATCAAAGCCGAGCGTTGTCTAAAAACTTACAGGAGGAGACGAGGCTGGCTGCAAGAGCTTTCCTCGCAAGAAAAGAGACCGCAAGAAGGGCTGAAAAGGAAGGGGCAAGAGGGAGAGGAGCATGGTGAAGATGAGGAGGAGCCAGGCAGAGGTGGGAAGGAGAGGGAAGGGGGAAGCGAGGAAAGGAGCCATCAAGGAAAGAGTAAACTGATTGAAGCATGAATTGGGAGGTTGCTATGAAGTAACGATTGAACTGATAATTTATGAAGGTACGTGCAAAGCGTGAAGAATAAAAGAAGGTGGCGTTGTACGCTACTATTGCCATGAATGCTCCGTCAGAATGACATCCTTTCTGCTCGGAAAAGTGCCCTCCTCATGGCTTTTCCAAGGGCTTTCTTGACACTTCTTAGCTATAATTTCTCTCACATGGCGTGCCCTCCCATGGCCTTTCTTGAAAATTTACAGATTTTTTTCAGCTAGAATTTGGGGGTCTTTCTTGAGAATTTGCAGATTTTCCAGCTAGAATTTATGTGTCACCAGCTAGAATTTGGGGGTCTTTCTTGAGAATTTGCAGATTTTCCAGCTAGAATTTATGTGTCACCTTCACAAAGCTCCCACAAATGAGGTTTCTGATTCTCGTCAGGCTTCTCGAGAAGGTGCGGTTCTGACACAAGAACGTGTAATGCTCTCGGGTTTGCTGCTCCTTCCGAGCCCATAACTAGGTACAATCATGTTGTGCCGCAAGCAACACGCATGCCCCCTTCTAGTATAACAAAATTGTCGAAAATTTTGACGATTTTGTAAAATTGAGAAAATCTTTTTTGTAGGTGAAAATGAAAATTTTGCAAGTTCATTGTATATAGTTTGCAGGTTGTCTATGAACACTACCATGCTTACAAAACCCACACTTAAGATATTTTCACCACGATCTATGCTAACAAAAATCCTTAAGATTTTTTTTATCACATTCAAATTTGCCTTGGGGCTTTATTAGCTCGCCTCCTTGCTATAACGGAGAATTGCATTCTCCTTTGTGCATTTTTTGGTGTAATTTTTTTACAAAGTTAATTGAGAATTTTGGAAAAAAAAATGTTAATTGAGTTAGGCCACTTTTAATGGAGATTATTCTACAAATTGGACTAAGACTACCTTTTAATAGCCCAACACACTAAAAATATCAAATGCTTCCACTTTGCATCCAAAGGCGCCACTTACCATTATATTAAGAGTAGTGTTGATGTGCACTTTGGGTTTTTCTTGCACTTATTAAATTTTAGGCCTTTCAATGTACAAAACCTACAAATTAAATACTTTGATAGGATTTGACCTCTAAAATCCGATCATGTGTAAGAGTAAACTTTATTTTATTAGATTAGATTTTTTTTTTGGCTAGCACTACCCAAGACTCCCCCACATGTTCAGGAAAACTACAACCTTGACCAATCGATTTCTTCTTGAATGGTAATCGTTGAAATTCCAACTGAAGTGATTGGCAATATAATTAAAATGTCAAAAATTCTAACCAACTAATTTCCTATTAGACTAACAATGCAATCAACCAATTTGAAATCTAAGTCGGCTGGATGCTAAGCTAAGGCTCTCTTTTCTCATGCCCTATTTCTTTCCCCATCTGAATGCCCACACCCTCTTACTAGGGCCTTATGTCATGGAGGGGGGAAAAGAGGGGAAATAGGATGGCTTTTTTGGATGTGCAATGTGCAAGACATAACAAGCCAGGGGACATTAGAGAAATGTTGCACCAATGGTACAGAAGTATCACATCAATGGTTCTTAAGGGTGTCAGGGATAGTACCCTCATATCTAGAGCATGGAGTGTTATTTCCCATGGTCCCCTCTATTTCCCCCGTATCACCCCTATATTTCTCGTGGTGTATTTTTGCATAGCATAGGCTTATTTCCCTTCTTGTCGACATAAGACCCTTAGAGGGCAGCATGATTCCAATTACCTCACTACTAGCAAAGGCCTTTTCACAATGAGAATGCTCATGTAGTAGCATTTAGCATTTAATAAAGATGCACACATGCTAATGCTCCTTCCTCCAATTACAACAATGCTCATAAGTTTACAACCAATGAGAACCCTTCACCACCACTACACTTTCCTAGTAAGCCGTCAAACACACTCACTGGTGCCATGACTTCAGTGTTGCAATGCCCTCCTACTTCTTGGAGATAGGATGATACCATTGCTAGTTTTGCCCTTATGACAACACTAGCATCATGCATGCACAAGGACCTACTCTTAAGGCCTTAGGTTTAGGATGGCAATCATTCTAAACCTATTGAGTTGGTCTAGAATGGAATTACTCCAAGTATAATGGTCAAATAGGGCAGCCTAAAATGGAATTACTACAAGAATTGAGTTGGTCTAGAATGGAATTATTGCAAGAATAATGGTCAAATAGGGCAGCCTAAAATTGCCTTTTTAGACCAAATATAGGGCAACATAGGTGGTTGCCCTTTTGCCACTGCCTTACCTTACAGGGTGGCTATGCCTCCTCCTCCTCCACCGTCCACTCTTTCTCCCACTCCAACCCATCTCCGTCTCCATCTACATGGTCTTAACCACCACCACTACCCCCACCACCACCCTCATCCTCATCCTCTTCCTCCTCCTCCTCCTTGGCCACATTTCACATCTTCCACATGTCCCACCACTTGTGCGTCAATATATGCATGCATGCATAAATATGTATGTTTGTACATACATTCATATAAATATTATAACTTATCCCATATAATATATAGAATAGAAAGAGAAAATGAGAGATGCATCAGTCAAATAGTGTTGGCCGCTAACCTACACATGCAAAGAGACAAAACAAAGATATGCACATCGCATGTCTTCAGAATAGAGATATGCACAGTCAGATTACAAGGCTTTATAACCTGAGACTAGTAGGCCTCGGCTGAGAGAGAGAGAGAGAGAGAGAAAGAGAGAGAGAGAGAGAGAGAAAGGAGGCGGGGGGCACGGGGGAAGAGACAGAGAGGATCCCCACACCCCTTGGATTTGCTACACAGTTGCTTGTACCACGGGATAAAGACGTTTTACCACCACCGCTAGTAAGTATATTACCCTTTTGAGATTTCTTAACAAAATAAATCCTATTCAATCACTACATTACCCAAATTTATGAGATTTAAGTGGAGTAATCTATCTTCTTATCTATGTAAAGTCTTGCTTACATTTTGGGATGGAGTTGCAAAAGATTATTTTGGCCATTTCATAGGTCCTATCTATACACACATAGCGACGAAATTGAGATCTTCACATCAACCATATTCCATTCATTTTATGCACCACCTAAGGGTAGAGCACCCAACCATCAACAAAAGTGATCCTCTTGTGGAGGGGCATCATACATACTTTATAAATAGTTGTATAGTAGAAATTATATAACACATGTATTTACATATGTTTGAAGGTATAACAAACATATATGCTTTTTAGCCGCCCTTTTGCTACCATTCTTCATTCTATGTGGCCAAAACGCGGTTTCCCCTTTGCCATAGAGGGCACTTTGGCTAGGCCATCCTTTTTTGGTTAGAAAGGAAGAAAGGGTAACCATTGCATGGGCATGCCACATGGCAGCCCATGATTCATTTGCCCTTTGGTCCCCAAGCCACATCACAATTGTGGGATTCCAAGCCACAACAGTCCTCTTGTCTATAATACTTCACTAGCCTCATTTGGTGGCAAAAATTTTCATGTTATAAATTATATAGTAATAATTTTATCCTCCTCCTCCTCTTTCTCTTTTCCACCTCCACCTCTCTTCCTCCTTTTTCCCACTTCCACCTCCACCTCCACGTCCTCCTCCTTCTCCACATTCACCTCCACCTCCCACTCCTCTACCTCAACCTTGACCTTCATCTACAACAAATACTTCTCCTCCACCTTCCCTTCCCCCACCTCCTCCTGCTCCACTTCTACCAAATACTTCTCTTTCTCCTCTCCTCCACCTCCCAACACCCCTTCTCTAATAATATGAGGCTAGTTCCCCCCGAGATGGATGAGTTTTAGAATTGATAATATTTAAACTTTGAAGTGATTTTTTATTTTTGAATCAAGCCATATTATAGGGATGAATTTCTAGGAGCACACTAGGGCAACTCTGAACCATGAAGATAGAAGCCAATCAAACTAGGTCTAGCAAACCATGGATGGGTTATTAAGTAAGGGTAGTAGAAGTATGATGACAATGGAATAGAAACAATGACGATAACTTGGTGTATGAGGAATGGTTGCTATTTATATCTAATAAAAGGAGAAGTGGAATTGATGTGAATATACCAAAAGTGCTACAGAGCTTAATGTATGCAAACAGTGCTAACACAGTAGGAGGTATTGAATTGTTGTGAAAGGGTATAGAATACAAGTAGGTCAAAGGCTTCTAATGCCTTTAGTCAAGCATCATAATGCACTTTAGGAGGTCCTACTAAGGTTTCTGAGATGGGGTACCAGTTATCAAGAAAAGACCCCTATTAAACCAAAGATACCAAAAAATTAAATAGCATAGAATGATCAGCTGTTTTTATACACGACAAAGCCATCCCAAACCAAAATAATAATTCATAAAATACATTGATAGGGTACCAGGTTAGGATTCAATACATCTTAGACAAAAATAAAGCACAGATTGGGGATGGCTATTTAATTGAAGCATGGATTTTTCTAGAAGTCATGAATTTTTCTACAAGTCATAGTCGAAGCCCTTGAGAGAGAATGACCATTTTCCCTATAAGTTGTTTTGAGCAATCCTCCTAGTCACCATTGACAAAGAAGGGATTGGGAAGCAAACTGTCACCTTAATAAACCTAGACCTTAATGATTTTTTGATTCAAAGCATTGCGATGACATGACACAATAACAACCCTAGCCTATATTGAGTATCTTTGGTTGTGCTAAGACGCAAGATAGACAAACAAGGATTACTTTTCTTACCATGTGCCATATTTGGTTACTAAACTACAATGAAGTATGGCATGAGCTATGTGAAATTAGAGAAATGGAGCTTTGGATATGCATTGTTCCACTTTAACACTAGTTTAAGATATGATAGGATTTAAAATGTAGCATGACGAATGTCTTGATTTTCATTGATGAGAGGAATAGCAACCATGGGGGGACTAGTAGTAATGCTTGTCTATCGGGTAGAGGTAGGTAAGTCGGTCCACTTTCAGCAATTATAGGATGCATCATCAGACAATTGCAGCTACAGGCTTGATAGAATATGAATGGGAAAGAGGCATGCTATAAACTTCTTGTATACTTTACCTAATCTTGCAAAGTAATTTGTGACATATGTGTAAGAGATATGATATTTAAGGCCAACAAAGAGAATACCCTTAGATGTTGGCTTGACTTACCGTTAAGGAAGATAGTAAGAATATAATTTATAGCTAGCTAGAATGGATGCCAACTTGATTGAAGCATCAATTCAAGGTGGATGAAGATGAAGTTGGGGCCAACGTTCAAAACATGAAGAAGAAGGTGGTAGTGTTGGACTGTATGCTACTAGTACCATGAATAATCCATTAGAATCTCCATGCTATGAATGCTCAATCAAAATCTCCATGCCTATCACACAATTTGACTTACATCCTTTCTACTAAAAAAAGTGCTTGCCTCATAACCTTTCCCTGGACCGTTGCTTTCAAAAACTAATGTTGAATACATTTATCAGCTATAATTCAAAAATGTTGGTTCAAATTTTGTCTATACTTCTTTTTAAGAACTATATTTTGGCATTTTAGTTTACAAAACCCACAAATTACATATTTTGATGGGATTTTGACCTATAAAAATTAACGATGTCTAAAAGTAAACTTTAGTTTTGTCGCTCTATACCCAGGACTCCCCCACACATTTGGGCAAAAAAAACTCAGCCAATTAATTTCTTGTTGAATGGTAATCAAACTGGAAAATTTGAATTTCCAACTAGAAATTGGTTGACAATATAACTAAGAAGTCTAAAATCTAACTAGTTGGTTTCCTATTGATATCATTTCTTCCAGAATCAACAACCCATGATCAACTGACTTGTATGGTCAAATTTTTCAAGCATTAAAAGAAAGTTCTTTCCTTAAGAGAAAAAATCATGCATATGCATGCATGTGACTCACACACACACACACACACACACACACACACATGCGCGCATGTGCACACACAAGTGCACACAAGTGCGTGTGCGTGTGTGCACGCGCACACACACACACATGTAGACATTTTTATAGATACATCAAACCAAATTCCAGTGGAATCATAATAGGATGTATCATATAAATATTGAAAAATAGGATGTATCATATAAATATTAAAAAATAGTTGCAACCTTCAATCCAAGCTACAAGAAGCCCTCAACAGGCTGCTTGTCTCACACAATCTAAGCTACAATGAGCCAAGTTTCATTGTCTCATGAACAATTATACCAACTACAAAATGCCAAATGTTGAGTTCACCAAATAGTTCAAGGAGATGTTAGCTAAATTTGTTTATGGTTTAGTCTAAATGGATGAGAAAGAACATAGATTTAAAGAAAGGGGGGGACAAAGTAGGATTTTGGTGTTATCCTTATAAGCTTAAATATGGGTGCTTTATCATCCTACATGGACCGTAATAAGGGTTTTCTCTTGAAGTTCATGCACGTAGGTGACATCCCCTTTTATTAAGAGTGAATCCCTCGGGACACACACACACACACACACACACACACACACATGCATGCATGCATGCACATGCACACGCACATGCCCACAGACATGTATACACACACACAATCTTAAATAAATCACATTAGAGTTTGATGGAGATTTTTATAGCACCATTAGGCATGCCATGCATCCTAGAGCTTGGCAATTGACTTCTTCTCAATTCCCAACATGATTGTGTTTGTTGGACATCTCTCTAATTGCAACATTTCCCTTTTTAATGGCATCCCTTTCAGTATGTTTGGATGCTCCATCTTGCTCCATCTATCGCCCTTGGGTGTCACAAGCTCAACCAAATCATTCGAGAGGATCTCCTACAACTACACACATTCAAGGCCTGGTTGGAGCCGAGAGAGCTTCCAGTGAACCTCAGCCATTGCCAAGAGATCGAGCTGAGAGAGCCATTGCTAGGAGATCGAGGCGGGGAGTGCTCATAGACAATCACCAATGCTCCATCACTAGTTACGCATTAGCATAGCCTCGCCCCCCCAACCCTCCCATGAGGATGAGGATGATGTCATCACTGATGATATGATTATGTATCACTAAGGACTTAGTAGTCAGCATGGGTGATGATCATTTTAGTAGCTCCACCTTTTATATCAAGTTGTCTATAAGTCTCATAGATTTATCGGCCCTACAAAGACTTTAATAAACTCTCTCTCTCTCTCTCTCTCTCTCTCTCTCTCCCTCCCTCCCTCCCTCTCTCTCGTGTTGCTCACAAACATTCACATACCCTAGTTATTGCCTCAATTGAAGCATTTGTTTGATAATGTCATCATGTATTTTCCAAAACTTGTCTTTTATTCCTATGCTACCACAAGCTTTCAAGATGCAAGTAAAGGTGATTGCATTTTGACATCACCTTGCACCTTTTTTATCACATGCACCCATGTGCCCAATGACAACTAGCAACACATTAGGCATGTCAAGTCCTAAGGCTCAACCAATATCAAAGCAAGGTCAGATGTGGACAATCGTGGGTAGGACAGTCGTGGGCAAGGTCCGAGATCTGGCCAACAATGTTGTCCAAGTTTGAGCAAGCCGACCATCTATATTAGATAAACATAATCATTTACGCCCAATTAGAACAACCCAAAATCACCCTTTCTTGGCCGACTTGCAATCTAGCAACCTAAAACCCTATCTAATAATTTCAACATGTACAATTGTTTTTCCCTACGTTGCCAATACATTTCAAGATGCAAAAAATGGTGCTTGCATTTAGAGAGACATAGTTGCATTGGACCATTCAAAGAGAGTTTATTGCTTCCTCACAATGACCATGTTGTGCATATGTGTAATCAATGCGGAGACTAGGAGAGGACATTGTAAACAAGATGCTCATCAAGCACTTGTGCCCATATCAGTTGCTCTATGCTTCCACAGGCTTTCAAGATGCAAAGCTCCCACTTTATTCATTATACAAAAGAGATAAACCTTAATCAAGAATAGACAATCTATGTGCATCAACATCTCTGACATCATGTAAGCATACATCTTCCTCCTAGCATAGGGACAATACCAAGTGATCACATACGAGTAATGCTCCATCCAAGGTATGACATCTTATATTTAGACCATCTACATTTATGGAGTGCTTCTTGATTTCCTCTTCATGTGCAAGAAAGCAATCTCAACGACTCCACAAGATAGCAGACATATTAATCAAGCTGGTCATATCTTGTGATAAATGTTTTCCAAGAGAGTATTATCTTGAGCTTAATGTTTGTCAAACTATCCAGATCTTACCAGGAATGTGTCTAGACAATGTGGAAAAAAATGCAATCAAATGCCTCTAGAATGCTGACGAGAATAATAAAATAAGTCAATGATTTTGATCACGAAACCTTCAAGACAACACATTGTTTGCTGTATTCGACTATTCAATCCAAGAAGTCCAATGAAAAGTTGAATTTTGACTTGTTGTTGCAGGTGTCCAACAACCATCTTTAAAAAAAAGACTAAGCATTCATAGAACTAAAAAGCCCAAAATTTGCACTATTTTTGGTGCAAAATAGAGGCAAAATTGTCTCCAAAGATGGTGACACTTCACAATAGAATTTTGTCATGCATTTGGGTAGGATTTTGAGGCAAAAATCCTCCAAAATAGAGGTATAGTATAGTAGTGAATTTAGAAATGCTTGAGTAGATGTACTTCTTTGAAGACAATAGCAATATAGCTTTACTTCTCTGAAGAAAACAACATATAGATTGTAAAACTCCAAGGAAAGATATTGATTGTAGTGGTAGGAGGTCTACTTGATGGATAAAATGATGATTAGTTTCAATGTTGTAGTTGGAAGAAAATCTTCCAAACAAATGCCAGTGTAGCTTTACTTCTCTGAAGACAACAATAGATAGATTGTAAAACTCCAAGGAAAGATGTTGATTATAGCAATAGGAGGTCTCCTTGATGGATAAAATGATGATCAGTTTCAATGTTGTAGCTAGAAGCAAATCGTCCAAACAAATGGCAATGTGATTGAAGCCTTCTAGCCAATGTTGCTTCCCCAAAACAAAACAACTACAAAAATAGTAGTTTGTGTAGCAACGCAATTGACTGAGTAGTTCAATGTGTCTCCAAAATAGTGCTTACAACAATAGTCTAGTAGAAATTAGTGGGCAATCAAACCACTATATGATAATCTAGGCCATTCTTAGCTACTACTCTACCGCCATGTAAGTTTAATTTTTGGTTGCAAGCCATGGGAAATTGCCTGAAAGATGAAATTTCATGTCCATAAGGCTATTTATGATTTGTTATTTTGAATAAAACATTATGAAAGACATTTGATGCTTAAGATGATAGAAATACATTACTGCATTAAAATTTGAAACATAAAACCAAGATACATAATGGCAATCAACAGACATGTGCAACTAATTCCTCATATTGTAGAGTGGGAAAAGGTTCTAACCTTCCAAGTTATCTTGGATAAATCTTGCTTGAGGAGGTAGAGGATTGCAAACACATCATACACATCCATGTCCATGTCCAAAAGGATATGTGGTGCATCAAGAAAATAAGGAAACAAAGAAAAAATAAATAAAAAAAGAACATCTTCCAAAAATGCTTAAGCCATAACATGATCACTGGAACCATCTCAACGGATAGGAATGCTTTCCACAACATCATGTACATCAAATCCACTCTTGATAATGCAAAGGCATGGATAAGGTGTCACAATCTCTCATAAACACATGTAGCTCTTCAAATGTCTTAATTGGATTAACAAACTCGAGAGATCACAAGTGTAATTGAGTGCATTCCTTCATTAACAAGGCAAGAAGTGACTTGTCATCTAGCAGTTTTCTCATTTGATTAATGAGGCACCACATTGTTAACACAAAATCCTAAATAGATTCATTCTATTTCGTCTTCAAATCACTAAGTTTGGTGAGGACTCCTTCTTCATTGATTTCTAGCCCAAACATTCTACGGATTGCCTTGGATATCTACTGCCAATCAACAAAATAACCATTGCAAATGCTGATTGATTTTGGCCAAGATGGACTAGAGGTGGTGAGTGGTCTTGGCCAAGGTGCAAGGAAAGTAGTTCATATACTCTTCCTTGGTCATGGGACCTTGTATATGGAATACTCACAAAAAACTTGCAAGTTACTGTATGGGTCTTTGTCATTGGCACCCTTGAATTCTTAAAATTTTACCTTAATTGGCTACTAGCTCTAGCACTACACCTATCGAATCTGGATTAGTGGGATTGAAAAGCCTTAATCTTGTCCTACATCCAATGGGTACTACAAGAGTGCTCAAGGAGGGACTTTGCACTCTAGTCCCTTCTATTTTGTCAAGTTGCATGATTGATGACATCTCACCGTAATAGAAAATACCTTAGGCATCACTTCAAGTGTGCATCAGACATCAGTTAAGTTTTGAAGAACCCTAAAGGTTGGCTAGTAACACTCCTCCATCTTGACACTGATTGTCAAATAGGTCTTCAAAGCCTTCAAATCATATTCAACCACTTGCAAGAATATTTTATAGTAGTAAGCTCATTGCCTGCCAACATAATGTGGTGCTATACCATGACACGTGAAAGTCCTTGGGGAGGATTATTCTAGATATATCTAGAAGTCCCTTGTCTACCTATCAAAATGCAAGAAGGCCGCAATAAAAGACATTAGTTCTCTAATATCATTATTGAGATGAGGAGAAGAAAAGAGTTTCTAATAATAGAAGAGAACAAAGAAAAGGGCCTCAGGAAATGGTTATGAAAGGAGTCGTCTGCTTGCTTTCATTTGTTGGTATGATAAATAAGATGCTGCCATTTCAATGACATCACTTTTCACCTAAACCTTAGTTCTTGGTCAAACATGAGAATTATGAGATGGAGCTAGGAGAATTTCTATGCAGAGTTTCAAACATAACATTAC
Source organism: Dipteris shenzhenensis (assembly GCF_047967505.1). Lineage (NCBI taxonomy): Eukaryota > Viridiplantae > Streptophyta > Polypodiopsida > Gleicheniales > Dipteridaceae > Dipteris > Dipteris shenzhenensis. The sequence goes on from NC_141606.1 coordinate 9,229,735, forward strand.
TATGACCATTTATTAAGACCTACTAGAGTTTCAAACATAACATTGCTATGCCCATTTATTAAGACATTTCTATGACCATTTATTAAGACATTACTATGACCAGTTATTAAGACATTACTATGACCATTTATTAAGATATTACTATGACCAATTATTAAGACTTGCAGCATTTCAAACTTTGTCTGAAAAGTAGACCTACTTGAATATGCATGTAAGAGTCTAGGAGCAAAGAATCCGTTATGAGTCTTACGCTCATTGGTAGGATTTTGCAATGTTAAGAGAATGTGACTATGGCTGGAAGAAATTTCTTGTTCAAGCTTGGAATGGGCATAGCAAAAGGGCTAGGTGGGACCCTTAGAGTCATTCTAAGTGTGCTTAGTCATTCTGCCCTCCAACCGGCCTAAAATGTTTGACGTATTTAGAAGATGTCCGATGTACATGTGGCATCTTGGCATCTCCTATATCAACCTCTTTGGTAAGCTTTGCAGCACTAGAGCATTGATACAAAAGAAACCCTTGATGAAGAAAAAATTTCATCATCATTCAAGCTTTATGAGAAATAAGCATGCTACCAAGAATATGATTTGTATCGACATTCAAAAATGAATTGAGAAATAAAGAAGGTAAGTTTCTCAGAGCTATGCTGACCATGGGAGGAAAATTAACAAGGCACTGAATTAGTGCTTCAAGAAAACTTTGTTTCTTGAAATAAAATGGCTTTGAACATTATATGAAACATTTGGATTTCTAGAATCATCATCTACTGCCACTTAAAGAAATGATTTGGAAGATACAACTCCTTAGCTGTGGAGTAACTATGACGTTTAAGTCCTCTGTGATGAATGTTGGACTAAAGTATTTACTACTATTAAATGTTTATTCCATGTCTAAAGTGTCCTCAAACTATGATAGGTCCCTACTCGGCTTTGTTCTTGCCCATAAAAATCAAGAGGACATAGCATGTATGCCTCACATGCATTTTCTTGCTCTTTTCTAAAAATTTCTAACGTTTAGAGATGTTCCAAAATGTTTGCATTTTTTCCCCAAACTTCTTTATTGACTTGGATGTTTTCAAACTCATTAGCATACATCATATTTCAAACTCAATTATTGATCCCATAACTATCAAACAATTCATCAAACTCATTAGCATACATCATATTTCAAACTCAATTATTGATCCCATAACTGTCCAACAATTGATTAGTATGGACCCTCAAAATGTTGTTCATAAGGGAAAGTTGATAATCCATGTTGTGATCTAATCGACACGTCTATTCCCATGATACTTACTTGTTGGCAGTCTTGCATAACAATGGTCCACTTAGAGTACTTGATTCATACACCGGTTATTAGTCCTCCATAGTACTACATATTTATCTCGTTATGAATCCCAGTGTCTAATTATTAGTCCTCCATGGTATTATATATTAGAGGCACATCCCATTAGTCCTCCATGAAATTATATATTAGAGGCACATCCCATTATTTGAGATACTTATATAGTCAATTCCCATCAAAGCCTTATATCCCAGGGCAAAAGTTTTTCTATGTAAGGGGACGGGGTGTGTGTGTGTGTGTGCATGTTCGCGCACGCATGCATTCATTCATACATACACACACACATGCATGCATGCATGCATACATACAAACATGCATGCATACATGCATACATACATACATGCATGCATGCATGCATGCATACATGCATACATACATACATGCATGCATGCATGCACTCACACTTTTAAAGACAAAATTATATTACATATGTTATAAACAAACAATATGTATATATATGTTAATACCTATATACATAAACATTTGTATATAACTTATGTATATAATAATTCACATAGTATGTGTTATATGAATATATGATATATGATAAATTATACAAATTATATGTTGTATGTACACACATACATGCATACATATGTAAATATTTATTAAGGTAGTATTTGTCATACATGAGGATGGGGATATGGCTCAAAGTTCAAATTTATTGGTCTTACAATCATAAAGGGTCCAAAACTCTTCCACCTTTAGGGGAACTAGACTCTCATAATTAGAGAAGGGGGCATTGGATGTTGAGGAGAGGAGGAGGAGAAGTATTCAGTCAAAGTGGAGGAGGAGGGGATGGGGGAAGAGAAGGTGGATCTAGAGGTGGAGATGGAGATGGAGGATAAGTAAGCATTACAAATGTAGGTGATTATTAATACATAATTTATAACATGACAAATTTGTCACCAAATGAAGCTTGTGAAGTGGTATAGACAAGAGAAGTGGTATAACTAGTAAGGTGGTCTAGACAAGAGAAGTGTGATGTTGTGGGTTGAAATCCCACAATTGTGATGGGAGGGGAGACTAATTATCCAAACAAACAATTGTGATGGGAGGGGAGACTACTTATCCAAACAAGCTGAAAAATTAACTTTGAAAAATAATAGACCCTTCATCTCCACCAAATAACGACCACCAGCATACCTAAGCAAGGGTTGCCTATTTATGTTTGCTTTTATTCAATATACAATTGATTGGCAAATTATTGTGCCACTAGCTTGCAATTGCTAAGGGTAATTGGCAGTCATTGTGGTGGGTAGCTAGGATTGTATAGGGTATTCGATAGAGGGGGTTACCATCCCTAAAATTTAGGCTCTGTGTTCTTTTTGAGAAAACACACCTTAAAGAAATCCACAAAAAGAGGGAAATCAACCTCTAGAATATAGGAAAACCTGCTAAAACCAATCTTTTGACTTTTGAATCCTAAAGCCTCGTATAGGGCCTATCCAAAAGCATCAATTACGAGTCCAAAAATAGTCACAATTTGTAGCAACATCCCCTTCAATTACTTTCTCTCTGTAGCTTGACTAGAACCTACTAACTAGTGAATAACTACAAACCTATAACACTATATAGCCAGTCAAATCACTTAAGCGGCATTGTAGCAATGATACCTCTGTGAATCGGCCTTGATTGCTTGCAATCTTCTATACAACTGTCTACAATTAGCTCATAACAAAGGCAATAGTGCTTGATGTATTATTCATCAGTAATCAACCTTGACTCATGCATATTCTAGGTGAGTTCTACTATAGAAATCCACATACAGTTGTGAAGCTGGCCTCACTAAAGTTGTGCAAAGTGGTTCTAACCACATGCTCAACCTTCTACTAAGATTTTTTTTGAGATAAAATAAACTAGCAACACAAAGCAATCTAGAAGAACTAGTGCAAACTCCCACCCTATATGTTCTATACCCCTTTGGCGCAAGCAAAATTTTATGAATGAACCCTCTACATCCTACCTCACGAGAAATAAACAACTTGGAGAAACACCTTACAAAGATATAAAACATGCATGGCACCATTCACTTGCATATCTTGCAATGATTCCTTTATGTTGAGGGCTACTATGATACCAATTGTAGAGTGCCCTCTTAGATCTAATCCTAAAAATTGTCCAAATACCACCAAATTATTATTGGTCACTCTTATTTAGAAAGAATCCTGCTACATGAAAAGCGTCATGGCTAAAATTAGCAAATTGGCCCTTTGTTAGTGTTCAAGCTCTCTAGTCCCACATTAGCCTACTTCTGAATTAAGTCTGCTAATTTGAGAATTAGTGTCTAGGTACATAACAAAAGCACAGATTTGTTGCTTCATATGTGTCACAACAAAGGAGGGCTTCACTTTGCCAATTCCACCCAGCCATGGTTTCTTGTGAGCTCCCTGCTTGTTTCATAGATGAACTGTCTGCTAATTCCTTCTCTATTTCTACTTTCCATGTGGAGCCTTCTCTCAAGAAACCTCCCCTGAACCCAGTGCATGCCATGTGGATCCCTTTTGATGTCAAGTGTCGTTTCAAAGGACCTTACCCTTTGACCCCTCTTGGCATCCCTCAGTAATGCTAGACCTTTTTTGCCTAGACATTCGTGTGTGTCCACCGTTGCGATATCTCTTGGTCTCCTGCCTCACCATAACCAAACTTCAGACTTACATAATTATGACAGATGTAACATTCCATTCTTGTTAAGAATGGTTTACGTCCTTGAAAACAAAATTGGAAAACCTCCTCTAGAGATTGCTTACCCTTTCCCATGTTGAACTCTCTTTAGGTCTATCTTTCCACTTAACTAGACATTCTTGCCGTATTGTATGTCATGTTATTTTTTCTTGTCTATCTAAATTCTTTTGGGCTCATCTGGTAAAGATGCAGGTTCAATGAGCTCAACTAGGACATTTCCAATGAGATTATCACCATCTCCCAACTTTCTTTTTAGCCTACTTACATGAAAAGCCAGATGTACTCTACATCCCTCGGGTAAGGCTAATTTGTAAGCAAGTTCTCCAATTCTCTTAAGTATTGTGAATGGTACACAATATCTAGGAGACAGCTTTAGACATTTACTAGTCTTTAGAGATTCCGAAGATTTAGGTATCTTAAGATAGACTTTCTCATTTACTTCAAACTCCAGCCTTCTATGATGGTGGGGGTTTGCATAACTTTGTGCTGTATCCTGAGCTCTTCTTATGCTATCTTTAGCTAACTTAAGCATTTGATTCATATCTTCAAAAGAGTCTTTGGCCGCTTGAACCTTCTCTTTTTCGAGTCCCACTACCATTGGGGCTCTTGGTTGAAATCCATACATCATCATGAATGGACTAAAACCTATAGCAGAATGTTTGGCACTTAACTCTATCCTAAGCTCTTCTTATGCTATCTTTAGCTAACTCAAGCATTTGATTCATATCTTCAAGAAAGTCTTTGGCCGCTTGAACCTTCTCTTTTTCGGTGTGTCACCATTTCCATGTGACTCCTTAGTGAAAGCCTCTTGACTAGTTGGATCCCTATTTCTTATAGCTTTCCATATTTCAGAGAAGTGAGGATCAAACTCACATTTCCCTTTTAAGGACTCTAGGAAATTATTGTGAAATTGAGTAAAACTCAATTCATTAACAATTGGCATTCGGCTAAGAGAGTCTGCTACCACATTGAACTTCCCCTTTCAATATGTCAATTGTGTATCATATTCTTACATTAATTCAGCCCATCTAGCTTTTCTACCTTTAAGTTGTGGGGCTGATTGCAAAGTCCCTCATATAACCAAAACTACCATTGAGAAGAGTCCTACCTCAAAATGATTAGTACTGGGTCAATGGTCCATCCCTGGCCAAGATGATCCACAATCATAATCCACTGCCACACAAGCATATCTAGAGCCCTATCCAACCCTGGGCAATGTCACATAGGCTCAAACATAGCCAAAGCTATTCAGGAGGGAAAGCAACCTGATGAGCTTAGATGGACACAAAAGGAGGGGTCACCATCCAAGAATGGCCTAGTATACAATATTGCAATGGGCTCATGGGGAGGGAGAATAGAAGCATGAGGGTGGGCATGAGCTAAAGCAAGAGCTTCACCTTGCTCTTCTCACTACTACCAATTAGGACTTAAGTTTGCATGATGGGTAAGTAACAAATGACATATAAATTCTCATACCCCTTTTTAAAGTTTGCATTAGATAATTTGGTTCCAATTGATTTTGTTGTACCTATTGTAAGAGTATCACTTGAGTATAATGTGGTGAGAGTAAGGTAGTGCAACACCAATGAAAGCACTTGGTTTAATTGGATGGACTATTCTTGAGGTGCATGGCCACAACAAGTGTTCGATGGTGGAGAAAAGAATAGCAAGGCCAACACAAGTACAAAAGCACCTGCAAGAAAGGTATGTTGGTTTTTCTTTAAAATCCTTATTTTACACCCCCAAAAAAAAACCAAAGTTGAAGATGGGATGAGAAACACCATTCTAAGTGACGAAGGTAAGCACAAACATAACTCATGGTTCTTCGAGAGATATAATGGAATCCAAGTAAGTAGGCTTGGCCTTCTAGAGCAAGAGAATGATAGAAGTGTCCTTCTCGTGCACTCCACACATCGGTCGATGTCTATAGCAGTTGAATATGGTCGTGTGGACATTAGGTAGAGAAATAGGTGCCCCAGTAGATCATTACCTAATTTTGGTCATATCTGTGGACTAGCCCTCGTCCATGGAAGATTACACATTTCTCTTAAAACGAGGGACTACTCATTAACTTGTGGTTAGAGCAAATGTGAGTAGATGGGAAGTGCCATCGTTATGTAGGGAGAGACCTTGAGATGATATCATTGTCTATGGAGCTACCCCATAGTACAGAAGACATAGTTGGGGACCGTTCGAATTGTGGCTTGTACTCAAAGGATGCAGCAAGGCTTCACTAGTTTGATAGGCACGCGTTCTCAATCAAGATGGTTTTGTTAGCCTATAGGATTATTGGATAAGAGGGTCTTGCAAATCGAGGTACAAGACCTAATTCCTCCATCTCGGTAGAAGCCTGTAGCCTCACTCGATGATAGCATATAGCAGATAGTGTCTAGTATTACTCATTGGAACATCTAGATCGGCCATTGTAGTTGGGTGATGGGAGGCTAGTAGGTACCTCTAGTAACCTCCCTCATTGCAATTTGGTAGGATATCATCTATACCTTATAAGGGGGCGAGCGACAATGGGTTCTTGGATGACCAATGAAAGGCATGCATGTTTCTATAACCAAGTTTATTCTACACAATCTTAGATTGAGGCATTTGTAGGTTATAGAGCCACCCACCTTGTCTTTTGGCCCTAATTTTTGAGATTCCCTCACTTTTCTTGATTTTCTCCCATGATCAGTGCCACATGGATAGTTGATTTGTATGGTTGGTTTTTTCTCAAGCATTAATACAATGTTCTTTCCTTTTGGGGAAACGGACCCAAATTAGCATTCTATTTTTAATTAGAATACCTTTAGAGTACATGACTGCATGACTTGCATGACTGATGTCTAATTGCTACAAGGAGCACAACAAGCATGGTGATGTCAGAAAGTGAAAGGAGCGTGGCAATGAAGGCGAATTCTACTTGAGTATGATGAGTACTTTCTTGGATTGCCAAGATTAGAGGCAAGAATAAGACAAGAGGCCTTTGACTTGATAAAGGGAAGCAAGGAAACTTTTTCTTCCGATGGGACACTCTTATTACCAAGGGCCCCGCTAAAACCCTCAATGGATAAAACAACAAAGGTGGCAAAATCTAGTACAAGCATTTCACCAACGAGATAAGGGAAGACGTCCGAGGGGGGATGGGGAAGGGAGGGCCATTGATTAGGGGAGAGGGGGGGAAAGGGAAGATGTGGTACTTTTGCATTTAATATAGGCTCACCTAATCAGGAGAAACTAATTATGTATTGGAACTAACCGTGAAATTAAGGATCGGCTACAACGAATAATAAGGTGGCAAATTACGAGGCTCGTGAATAGAGCTTCGTGTCCAACATCATCGTCTTCTTCGTCGAGCTCAGCTATGGCGGCGCTCGATTATCTCTCGTTTTGAGCGCACCGAATCTGTTATTTTTCTTCCCATTCAATTACTTCTCACTTCCCCTTTGATCGTAGCTATGGACTCCCTCATTTTGATCCTCGGCTTTGCGCTGCTCTTGGGTTTCCTAGTCCTCAAACTTCTATCAAGTATACCCCCCTTCTTCCCATCGCTCGAAGGCAGACATGTTGCCGTCACTGGGGGCTCCGCTGGGATTGGCTTCTCTCTCGCCAAACGGTGCCTCATCGAGGGAGCTTTCGTCACCTTGATGGCGAGGACAGAAAAGAACCTCCTCAAAGCTCGTGAAGAACTAATTGAGCAAGTCGGTTGTTCTAGCAACCGTATTCTGCTCAAGGTGAGCTCCTGTTCTGGCCTTGCTTTCTGGATCTCGAAACAATGCCTGAGGCGATACTTCCAGTAGTGTTTGTCCTGGTATCCCCCCCGGCTAGAATGCCTTTGTTTGCTCCCTTACGACGTACTTCTAGAAACACAAAACTTAGTGACCGTCCTAAGTTTCGTGAAATTTTTCCAGTTTCCCACCCTTGTCTTCGCCGCAAGGATGTTAAAATGTGCTGTTCAAACTTCCGTCTCTAAAATTTCAGGCGGCCGTTTTGAATCGTGAGTCCGTGATGCTGTAGAAGGCACTGTCCACCCGTGGAGGTGACGCTACTGGAACTTGCATGATTGTCCTCTTCTCACTTTGTTGTCTGGTTGAAAGAATGCTCACTTGTGTGGTCTCGTAGCCCACTTTAGTGATGTAAACACCGCTTGTCTGTCTCTCTAATTAGAGTATGTCTTAGCAAACGAAGTGCGATTTCATAGCTATGTAAAGGTGGCGATGCTGGTAAACCACTGCATGATGCTTGCTTGGCTGGTTGCAGTCCGTGGACGTTGCTTGTCCGTCAGCTATCACGACCGCGATCAAAGAATCTTTCAAATGGAAACCTATCGACATTTTGATATGCAACGCGGGAATTGCAAAGGGCGGCTTTCTTGAGCAAGTTCCAGTATCGGAGTTGGAAGCCCAATTTCGGATCAATTTCCTGGGTAGTGTTTACCCTGTTCACGCCGCACTGCCTTTGATGAAGCAACGTAGTCAGAGAAATCCGACCTCCATTGTTTTCATTAACTCTCTGAGCTCACTGGTAGGATATTCAAGAAAACCCAATTCTCTGCGTTCTATATTTAACAGTCTTTTCGATTCGAGCTTACACGACATTGCGATGTCCTTTTACCATGCATTGTTGTCCGTAGTACTTTGCTTGTGGCGCCAATACGTACATGGCTTCAAAATTCGCCCAGAAGGGACTCGCAGAATTGTTGAAGGTGCAGTTGCTACCCGACAAAATCAATGTGCAGATGGTGATTCCTGGGTATACAGAAACTGCAATGCTAGACGAAGGTACTCGCATCTCATCTTAACCTCTCTTAATTTGCATAACACGGTAAAATACTATTCCAGTGTTTCTTAAATTTGCCCAGCAACATGGTTCAGCTGTCCAGGCATCCATGATTAGAGAGCATACTCTTGATTTTCCTGTGAACATTCACTTGTCTAGTTGATTAGAAAACATATGCTCCCCATATTTTAGCTCGTCTGTGGAATCATGATTTACCTGATTCAGCTCTCTGATCACACTCTTGATTTTCCTGGAACATTCACTTGTCTAGTTGATTAGAAAACATATGCTCCCCATATTTTAGCTCGTCTGTGGAATCATGATTTACCTGATTCAGCTTGCACGATGAGAATAAAATACGCTCTCTTGATTTGCCTGGGAATGCGATTTACCGTTCTAAGCATGCATGATACTTTCTTCCCTCTTGATTTTACCTCATGCTCAATTAGAGAAGGCATGCTCATGCAAGCTGTTTTGGCAGTGGTAAAGTTCAATTCTGAAGCACCTCTCTGGAAGAGATTGTTTATGTTTGAGAGGGAAAAGGCACAGACGACGGATGAAGTGGCTGGGGTGATTGTGGAAGCAGTGAAGAGAGGCAACTTTCTCACCACCACGGCAATGGATGGGTTCACCCTGGGGATTTTGGGAAGGGGATTGTTACCTGATGATAGGCCCCTCAATGCAACACTTGAGCTCATACTTCTGTTGCCCGCCAGATTAGCAAGCTTTCTCTGGGTTCTCATTATTTCAACCTTGGTGAGAAGGCAACCTGTCAGCTAGTCTCCCTTTACTTCGCATTCCCAAGGACCAATATTGTGAATGAGTTGATTGTTGTTCACATCTGTCCTTGCTAAAGCTCAATGGTCTTTGACATCATCGATAGAACAAAACAAACGATTTTTCATTGTCCCTAGCTCACATGTCTGGCTACCTTGGGATTGCATTTGGAGTACATTAATTGTGGGCTGCCTTAAACATTTGGCAATGGAGCAGGTAATTGGTCTTGACATCATCGATAGAACAGAACAAACGATTTTTCATTATCCCTAGCTCACATGTCTGGCTACCTTGGGATTGCATTTGGAGTACATTAATTGTGGGCTGCCTTAAACATTTGGCAATGGAGCAGGTAATTGGTCTTGAGGTCAGCGAATCAAATTAAACAAGCTGGCCATCTCACATATTATGGCTACTGCTCCGCATTGTTTTTTGTTAACTTATCCCATATATATAAAAGACATGGAAAGCGTGCGTGCACATGTGTGTGCACACTAAATCTGATGAAGCTTGAACCTCAAATTAGCAAGCAAGCTGTTTGATACATTCTAACCAATGCTAGAGTCTTTGTGTGGATGGATGTTTGCAGAGATGCATATACAAAATGAAGAGTGCAAATTCTAAGCTCTCAATCGGAGTAGTGTATAAGTTAAAAACCTATCAACCAGAAGGAATCCTACTAGAATAGTGTCCAAGATCAATATCTATCAACAAGGAGCAAGCAATGGTGCATAAGCTAATGGGCTCATCAAAGAACTTAATCTAAATTTAATAATTGGGTAGATGTGACTTGGCATAATAAATAACATGATCAAAGGAATACCTTTTTAAAATATTAGCAATTGAGTGACTGAAACTTAGAAGAGCAAGTGCACATATTTGTATCCCTTAGATAATTTTACACATTGAGGCTATTTAAGCTACGTTTGTGCATGAGTGAGGTTGTTTTTAGCATAAAGCCTATATTTAGCTAGGATCAAATTACATGTTGATAAAGGGGAGACAAGAAATTTACACAAATCCTTCCCAAAGGGGAAAGATTATATCCAAGAAAAGAATAGCAATAATGATCTCTATAGAAGTGAGCCCTCTTAGGAAGATACAACGAACCCCCTTTATTCCCTTTATTTGACCTCACATGTTCAATTTCCTTTTGCCATCTTTAATGTCCCCCTTTTGCCACACAACGAACCCCCTTCATTCCCTTTATTTGACCTCCATTACTTTGCCTCCCCTCACTATTTTCCCTTACCTCCTTAAATGTCCTCCTTCATTAATGTGCCTCCATTACTCCCACATGTTGCGGAAGTGGCACCCTCCTTTCACCCCTATGTTTCACCTCCTCTTAACTTTGACCATGCACTTGCTAGCAACTCTTTCTTTTCATCCCTCTTCTTTTCTCCACAACTAATAGCCCCCCAACTAATTAATTTTGACTTTTTGTTCTTGGCAAGTGAATTTAATTTAGCTAAATCAAGACTTTTATGTTTTACAGAACTCCCCTCAAGTAAATGCTTGACTTCATGTTTCACAAGGCACTTCTTCAAAATGCACGAGTGAGGAATAAACATTGCTTCTTTTTTCGCCTTGAAAGGCTCCTAAGAAATGCTCTTGTTTGGTGAATGCTAATCAAGTCCAAGATTAAAATGTTAGTTCATTTGGTCAAGTTCACTAGATTACATGTTGGTTTCGTGGTGGTTTAGAGGTTTTTTATGTGTTTGGTAGGGTACTAAGGTTTTTGTCATGTTATGGATGTTCTAATTGCTTTTGTCTTTTATTGGGTATTTTTCACTAGTGATTGAGGCTCTCTTTGTCTTTAGTACTACCCTTTGGTCAAGTTGACCATGTTAACAAGTGGTTAATGATAGGATTAGTGGTGGTTTATGTTGTCATAATGAGTTTTAAATTTAGGTTTTTGTCTCTTTGTGAGGAGCTTAAGTGACTTTGTCACTTTGTGGATTAAGTTTGTGTTCTCACATGAGGAGAAGTGGTTATTTTGTCTTTTAGCTTGAATGACACAACCTTTATCAAAATCATGTGATATCATTTCAGTGACAGTCTCTTGCCAAAATGGCCACATTACCACCCATAATTGTTCATTCCCTCTTTCACATCTTTTCTCTCCTCTCTTTCACTCATCTACCTTCCCCATATTCATTCACCTTCACTTGCTTTTTCTCTTTCCCTTTCCTTCCAATCTACACCTTTCGTTTTTCTTTTCTAAGCTATTGAAAATATTTTTCAAGCTACTTTACACTTACACATACAATAACATTCCAAAAGGTCGGGTCTTAGTGGGATTCCCACCTTGTTTGTAGATATCTTTTGGACCCATAGCTTCTTTGAATGTCTCCAAAAAAATATAGATCGCAAAATTACATGGTTGTTTCTTTGATACATGAGATCAGTCCCAATTGCATATTCATCCCTTGGGTGTGATGATGCTTTATTTCTCTTATTTTTGGATGAGCTAGTAGTGACACATTGCATCTCTTGCTACCTCATATCATTGCTCCATTTGTTCAATAATTCAACAATTATGTCTAATCAAGTCGTGACATTGCATCTTTTGCTACCTCACATCATTGCCCCCTTCATTCATTAATTCAATAGTGAAACATTAGCAAATCTTACATCAATAGTTGAAGGTGAAGCAAGGGAGAAATCCCATTAAAGAGACACCCAACTTGTAATAGGTATCTCTATGGAGGTCTATGCATAAGAGAACAATTTCTTAGTGACATTACATACATGAGATTGATGGGTTTATGGAAACTATGGACAAGGCTAGATTAGTAGTGATCCACATTCTGAGACATCAACACATTCTTAGTGTCTATAGAGATTACAAAGAAATAATACGTTGAAAAGACGATTGCAATGATTTTGCACAAATTTTAATAAGATGAGCTCAAATTTAAAATGCCAAGGTGCTTTTGACTATTATGGGAAGACATAGTTAGATTCATAAAACCATCATGCTTGCTTTGATATCATTTGGTTAAGGATACCTACTACTGATGCAAGGATTACATAATATGGTGGAAAGAGAAAGAAGCTTTTCTTGAGACGTGAGTACGAGATTAAGGATTGCATATTCATGGAACTACATTCCTCTTATATGTCATTTATACATGTGAACACCTTTTTCACGAAACAATGAGCTTAATCATAGGTAGGCCCATCCCAATAAGAATAAATGGAAAGACTAGGGCTTGGTACATGGAATATTATTGCCAATATCAAGTAACTCCATAAGAAAGCTTAATATTAGTGGTTGGTAATATGACTTCTGACCTACCATTGCTACTAAGGGTGTTAAAGCTACTGGAAATAGATACACTAGTAATGCTAGTAATGGCCCTTATATTATCAATAGCAACACAATTACTATTGATAGTTGCCTCGAGCCTAGTGTTAGTGAGGACATTATCATCGATGCTAGTACCATGACATGCATATAGGAGTGCCATTGTTTTGTTCTTAGTACTTCAGATTTTAAAGGTAAATTTTTTCTCTAATCCAAGCCCAACATGCACTTATCCTTAGGAAGTTCCAATTTTCCTATGTGCAATAGACAGGGGCTAGATGAGACCATGACCTAGGTGTAGGTGCTTAGGATCTCTCCTATAAAGAGGGAAGATTGTTGTTAAGTTCTTGTTCACATGCAAGTATACATTGTCATATGCTAGTTAAAGAATGCTTATTCTTCTAATTTCCCCCTTGAAATCATGTTTAACGTATTGAATTGAAGACACATATTTCGTCCTTGTAATCTAAAACATAATTTCACAAACTTTGAAATCCTTCCAAAACTTTGTTGTCACCCTAATAGATCCCACTATGGCATATCCCTCAGCCATGCTTCATTCTATCTTTACTATATTCTCTACTTACACTTCAAGATATTTCATATACCTCTCAAAAGGATACTTCCAAAATTTTTAATATAATTCATATACCTCTCAAAAGCATACATCCAACAAAAAATTGTTCAATTCACAAGATGAATGAGCAAATGTGTCTACTTGTAAAGAAGTATGGAGAAACATCCTTCTCAAGGTAGGCGAGGTAGCTTCTTTGTACGAGACATCATACTCAATTGGATGAATTTATTGAGACAAAGCCTTGTCATATAGTTGTTGGAAAACTAAAACACCATAGTTGTTGTAAAAAGGCCTATTTTTCAAAAAACTTATGGTAATCAAATTAAAAGAACCTCATGAATTGAACAAAATGATGCTCAAACTTTTGCTTTGCACCAAAGCAAGGACCTAATACCTACCACTATCAAACACAAATAACAATGAGATAGTCCGTGATGGGAAGCTAGGTGTCATGGCTCGTGGCTACTTGTTTTCAATGTCGAGTAAATAGAGAGTTTAAGAGCATCATAAATATATAAATGGGAGAGATGCAAATGTTGTTGTGGTCTACAATGTCCATTGGACATTGGGAAAAAAAGATTATTCAAATCAACATGTATCTCGTGATGTTTAGGAACGTGTACATGTGATTGACAAAATAGCAATAGGAAATATAAAAAAGAGCAGATTGACAATGTCCATTGGACATTGGGAAAAACCGATTAGTCACATCACACATATATACCGTGATGTTTAGGAACATGTACATGTGATTGACAAAATAGCAATAGGAAACATTAAAAAAGAGTAGATATACATTAATTTATTAAGATTTATGGTCAGGTCTACCATGAATCTAGAAAAATCTAACAATCTAGATCCACTAATCTAGATCCATGTCCAATGTTCAGATTAGAAAATTTGTCACACAATTCATATCCATTGGTCCAAATCCATTACCTAGATCTAGTTTTAATTCATGGTATAACACCTAGATCACGTAGTCTAAGTTACACAAATATGTGGTCCATCAGTATAGATCCAACAATCACATACCCATCAGATTGAACTTACCAGATTGGATCCATGGTTTTCCATCTAGATCATAAAAGAGGGACTACATAGCAAGACAAAGTATAAAACTAGGGAAATTACATAATTAAAGAAGAAAGCCTATAGTGCCTATAAGGGAGAGTGCTTTATCGAAGAAAGCCTATAGTTAATGTAAGCGAGACTACTTTATGAAAGAAAAAATGGCATAGTTTTGCACATATCTTACAAAATGAGAACACTAGTTTGTCTTTTATAGATAGTACTCTAGGAAAGGAAAAATGGCATGATTTTGCATATACCTTACAAAGTGAGAGTGCCAAACTGTGGTTGCTTTTGAGCCAATTATCAATATGCAAACCTGATGGAAGTATAAGATAACAAGACAAAAAATATGTGTGAAGGGAAAAATGTACAACAAAAATAAATGAGGCTTGTGGGTCACAATGGATTGAATTCAGTGAATATTATAAATATATAAAATACAGAGGAAGTTAATGCAAAGAACAACAACTAGCCAATATTGTTTATTAATTGACTTCCAAGTCGATTGGTAGTTCATTAGCGTACTCCTGTGTAACTAAAATAATATATGTAGTGTGGCCTTTTTAATTCTACAAGAGGGATGGTTCTAAAGAAGAATCACAGATAATTGGGATAAGAGAACGTGTGTGTGTGTGTGTGTGTTTTTAAAAACTGAAACCTTTTAACAATACGGCACACAAAGCTCAGATAAGGGTGGATTTAAAAAAAATCATTACATGGGTGTTCATAAACAAAAGTTGGTACAAGAGTGTTTAAAAAAAAAAAAAAGCCGGTGAAGTCTTGACAAGCATCTTATTTACTGAAGAGGAGAATATGCATACCTGCCATCATCCAACAAGAAAACATGGTAAGAACCAGCTTAACTTTAATTGGGAAGACAAGTGTCATAGACACTCCTCCCTTGTTATCGGGGTCACAATAAATTAGAAGCCTGGCCATAAACTGAACCAGCACGAAGTAAAAAATATTAAGTGAAAAAGATGGGATTTTCCAAGTGTGGATTGGGTTGAGTAGTCCAGTAAAAGGTTAGGTTTTAAGAGAGAGAGAGAGAGAGAGAGAGAGAGAGAGAGAGAGAGAGAGAGAGGAAAAAAGGAAGAGAGTCATATAGAAAGAAAAAAGAGGAGAGAGAGAGAAATAAAAATAAAAAAAGGGAGAGAGGAGGGGGGGAAAAAAGGCATGGGGTTGTTGTTTGGATTTAGTTTGTGAAGGGGGAAGAAATAAAAAAATTAGAGAAAACATGCAGTTTCAAAAAAAATGGGGACGGGAAAATTTACATATATGTACCTATTCATTATATATAACAAGGGGGGAGGTCTGGAGAAATTTATATATAGAAAAAAAGGAAAGAGGGGGGTATGGGTAAATGAGAGAAAATTAGGTGTAGTAGGGATCGTTAGGAAAATGAGAAATAAAGGATTTTTTTGGAAAATAATGAAAAAAGGAGGAGTTGGGAGGTGGTGTGGGGGGGGGGGAACAAATGGCAAGAAATAATAAGAAAATAAAAATTTAAAATTTTTTAAATAAAGCTTAAAAGAAAACATAAAAAAGGTCATGAAGAAGGGGAAACAAAAGAGAGGGGAGGGTAGGGGAAACAATAGAGAGGGGAGGGGAAAAAAAGGGGGATTTCTTAAATAAATAGAGACTAGGGAGAGCAGTGTGTTTATAGAAGGGGGGATAGACACTTTTATTATGGCTTGGTATTTTGATAAGGAAGACTGGGTGGAGAGAAGGATTGAAATGACTTAGAAGGGGTAGGAGATAGAGTAGGATGTACTATGGTGTAAAAAAGGAAGCAAAGAAGACGACTTGCCATGCGAATACCTGGTACTCTACTGGTAGTCCATGGTGTTACGTCTCGAGTAAATGAGAGCCCAGAATAGTTCACAACCCCGTACCAAGCAACGTGCATACAAGCAGGATGAGGCAGAGTCAGAAGCCAGAGATGCAGCATGTATTCCAAAAGAGGCGCCCCGCAATCAAAGCTAATGGAGCGAGGGGGTAGACTGTAGTGGGAAGCTCTAGGTAGTGGGTGTGAAGAGAGTGGGAGAGAAGTAGGGAGTCTCACTTGCAGCTTTCTCACATACACAATGGGGGAATACACACAAAGGTGCAGGCTGAAAACAATTTTCCTCTTCTTAGTTGTGAAAGCCAAAAGAACTCTCTCTAAGTACAAATGGAATAGCTGAATCCTATATGTGAGTCTCAAACCAAACTCAGCTAACCTAGGTGGCATACTAATTGAGCTACTAACTAGAGTACATAAAGATAGCTGTCATCCAGCTATTATTCATGGGCGGTGTACCAACCACATCTACAGCTAACAAGTTGGTGACATAAATGCACAATGATCACCCTGGCATATCAGGAGTGGAGCTCGATATCTCAACACTCCTCCTCGAGCTCAATCCCAATTCCTACACACCAAGCAGGTCTCTGAACTTGCGCAACTTCTCTGCACCCAATACCTTTGTGAATATGTCAGCTACCTGATCCTCTGTGCTGACATAAACTAGATCAATAAAACCTACTAGAACCTTCTCCCACACATAGTGATAATGCACCTCAATGTGCTTTGTTCTAGCATGATAGACTGGGTTATTTGCCAAGTGTATATTGCCCATGTTGTCACAATAAATGACAACTGGCCCATCTGTAGATTGATGCATATCATAAAGTAGCTTACGCAACCAAGCTACCTCACATGCAGCCATTGTTGCACCCCTGTACTCAACCTTTGTGCTCGACAAGGCAACTGTAGGCTATTTCTTACTGCTCCAAGTGACTGCAACACTCCCAAAAAAGAACACATATCCACTGGTAGATCGTCTATAAGAAATACTACTAGCCCAATCAGCATTAGTGTATCCATGCAATTGTATCTGAACCCCAGTCTCATAAAATAGTCCATACTGGAATGTGGACTTCACATACCTCAGTATATGTCTAGTTGCATCCAAATGAGGTTTCCTTGGAGCCTGCATAAACTGACTTACCAACCCAACAGCATAGCTCAAATCTGGCTTGGTAATAGTCATATAAATCAAACTTCCTACTATGCATCTGTACATAGTAGGGTCTTCCAAAAGCTCACCTGCATCTGCGTTCAACTTCACATTTTGCTCCAAAGGAACTGAAATAGGCTTACAGCATGCCATCCCATATTTGGACAGCATGTCCAATCCATATTGCCTCTGCAAGAGCCATATGCCACTTGTGGATCAAATCACCTCAATGCCCAAGAAGTAACGCAGCTCTCCCAAATCCTTCATCTCAAACTTCTGCTTCAATAGCATTTTCACATGAAGGATATCTTCATCACTATCACCTATGATGATCAAATCATCAACATAAATGACAAGCAGCATAATATCTTTCTCTGTTTTTCTCACATAAAGTGAGAAATCTGCCTTGGAAATCTGAAAGCCAATAGTGACAAGATACTATCCTATCTTGTCAGACTATGCTCTGGGTGCTTGCTTCAAGCCATACAAGGCTTTCTTCAACCTGCAAACAAACTCAGGATGAACATCATGAACATAACTTGGTGGCTGCTCCATATAGACTTCTTCTTGCAAATCACCATGCAAGAAGGCATTCTTTACATCCATCTAATGTAAAGACCATCCCTTTGATGTAGCCATAGTAATGATTGCTCTTACGGTTGCCATCCTTGCAACCGAACTGAATGTTTCTTCATAATCAATGCCTTATGTCTGTGCATATCCCTTGACAACTAATCTTGCCTTGTATCTGTTCATAGAACCATATGCATTGTGCTTCTCCTTATAAACCCATTTGCAGCCAATTGCATTCTTGTCTTTAGGTAAAGGTACCAATTCCCATGTAGCATTTGCTTCCAAGGCATCCATTTGTTCATCCATGGCTTTCTCCCATTTTTCTTTTCCCATGGCTTGCTCAAAAGAAGTGGGTTCTGGTTCTTGTATCACTTTGACCATATAAGCATAGTGAATGGCTATAAATCCATCATATTTTAGCCTATCCATAGGATACTTAACTCTGATAGACCTATGCAAAATAGGCTTACTACTAGGTGCTCTCAAAACATCCCTTGTCTTCCTTACTCCAGGTGTAACAACAGAAGGAATACCCAACTCATCATCAAGGCTCTGTTTTGAGCCACTGGATTCACCATCCACATAAGAGTGACCTGCATTCACATCAAATATGGGCTGATCTACTTTCTCTTTTCCTTTTCGTGATACTTGCATACCACTATCTGCATTGTTTGAGGAGATTCTCCTGATCTCAATCTGCTTGTCCATGCTGAAGTATGTGAACGACTGCTAGAGAAAACTACAGGTCCACTAATATTTTGTGATTGCTGCTGTGAATTATGTGCAGCATTACCATTTTGTGCATCTACATCATCAATTACATTTACTGGTTTATACTAGCTACTCATCTCATCAAAAACAACATCTCTGCTCACTGTAAACTTACGAGTAGAAGGGTTATAGCATCTATACCATTTCTGTTGCAGAGAATAACCAATAAAGATGCACTTCTCAACTTTTGGATCCAACTTGGATCTCAACTCATTTGGCACATGAACATAGGCAATGCAACCAAAAACTTTCAAATGAGAAATATTTGGTTTCCTACCAGTATACCTCTCCTCTGGTGTCATGCCATGTATTGCTACAGTGGGAGTCGTATTCATTATGTAGATTGCTGTAGCAACTGCTTCAACCTAATAATAATATGGTAGGTCTTTTGCGTTGAGCATGGCACGAGATACCTCTCCAATATGCCTGTTTTTCCTTTCTGCAAGTCCATTTTGCTGTGGGGTATGACTGCATGAATATTGTTGCTTTATGCCATGCTCCTGTAGGAACCTTGCAAACTCATTTGAGAGGTATTCTCCCCCTCCATTTGACTTTAGGCAATTTATTTGCAAGCTTGTTTCTTTTTCAACCATAGCTTTTAAAGCTTTGAAATGCCCAAACACTGTGGGAGAGGAGAGCACACAACGGGATAGGAGACACCAAAAGTGGTGGAGCAAAAGCTACTCCAGCTTATTCCTCTATCATATATATATATATATATGAGTATACATGGGCACTGTACAAGTGCGTGGGCACACTGCCCTTTACCCCAACAACCTCCCACTTAAAGGCAGTGTGCCTTTAAGGGAGTATAGTACACATATAATACAATCAGCCATAGGCTGAAAAACAAGATGACCACACCGTCATCCTATGCCCATCGGCACTTACAATGTGCAAAGTGCATAGAGGATAAGCTGCTAGCAGACACATCAGGTTTGCAGGATAGAAAATGACAAGCTGTAGATGCCTGTCAACCAAGATCTCATGCCAGATCTCACTGGGAGAGTGAACTCTCACCACCACGTGCTCCTGTGCTAAGTCCATAGCACCTGAACTATCACTGTGTAAAGAAAATGTCTCTGTACCACCTGTGACCATAAGCACATGCCCTACAATAGACCTCTGCTGGTCTACCCAACTTGCATCACCTGCATGCTGCTCCTGGAAGCATAAGGACCTGATGTCCACAACCGCTTCCCTACTGCCAAAATCTACCATAATCATGCTACCAACTCCCACTGCAACGGAAGCAAGAACTGGAAGTGTAGCCCCAATGGCAAACATGTGAGAACCAAGTCTCAACACAGTCATGGATGCATGAAGTACTATGGCTGCCATATCAATCATAACTTGCTGCTCAACTGATCTATGATCGTCAAACCTACTGTGTTTCAAGTATGGAGCCAATACAGGCAATGGAGTACTCAGTAACTTCCCCCTCTCCATACTGAAACAACCAAGTATCTGAGAAACATCATCAAGACCATGCAGCTCCCACTGCAAAGCATCCCTGTCCATAAGGAACCATATGGCAAGTAACCTCATAAGGATAGCGACCTCCTGAATACTGAGACCATAACCCGTCTCACTGCGCATCACATCCTGAGCTCTCATAACGGTATCAAACCTATGAAGCCAAGCTCGAGGGGATTGCTTCTGGCCATGGAGGCACTTACGAAGTAAACATATCAATGATTCCTGCCCATGCGCAATATGACCCGAGTCAATAACTGCAGAAACCACATCTGTCCTGGCATAACCAGCCAATGGATCATACCGGGCATCATTAGCCAAGGTATCCTCCTCACCATGCATAGCCTCATCCTCATCTGCAAGAGGCACTTTGCATCCTGGGAGTAAACTGTAACTGTCCATAGAAGATGCATCAACAATCTCCATAGGAGTATAAACCTGTGGGATACTAGAGACATCTGACCGTCTCTGACCAAAATCAGGAAGTAATCGTGGCTGTCCCAACTTTATAACCTGCTCACCGTGGGAAAAACCTCCCACTCCAAGGGATATGGGCTGTCCCTGCATAGAATTCGGAGGTATCAGTGCACTTACACCCTCCTGGAATACCACTCTCCTGCTATCCATAGTCCTGGGCTGTCTAAACATAGCATCCTCTCTGAAATAGACATTATGGCTATGTATCAACTCTCTAGTTGAAGAATCCCATAACCTGTAGTCCTTACTGGACTCACTATATCCAAGGAAGATACACCTCCTCGATCGGGAACCATGAGCATAAGCCTCGCAGCCAAACACACGTAAATGCTCATAACATGGTGCCGTGCCTGTCAAGAAGTCAAATGGCACTCTACCATTCAGAGATCTCCTGGGTAACCTGTTAAGCAAGTATGCAGCTGTCTTACATGCCTCAGCCCAATAGCATTCGGTAAGACCTGCATACCGTAGCATGCTACCAATCTTGTCCACTAGAATCCTATTTATGCCTTCTGCCAAGGCATCGTGAGCAGAAAGATGAGGAGTGGTCAACACCCTATTGATACCAAGTGTATCACATAGATGCTGAAATCTAGAAGAGATAAACTCTGCATCACCATCAGTCATCAAGCTCAATAGCTTCTTTCTTGACTGATTTTCAGCATTACCCAAGAAGCGCTGAAATGTATCATATACATCATGCTTCTGCCGAATCGGATAGACCCATATGTACTTTGTAGCGGCATCAATAAATGTCACAAAGTAAGAGGCGCCACCCAGTGAAACGGTAGGCATAGGCCCACAAACTACACTATGAACCAACTGCAATGGCTCAAGATACCTCTCACTGACTATCTTCCTCACAAAGGAGGATCCTGACTGTTGATCATCATCACAATCATGACATAAAATTTGAGAGACATCCATAACAGGAATGTATCTCAATGTTGTAAGGGCTTCCATACCTGCAGTAGACATATGTCCAAGTCTAGAATACCATAAACTAGCTGATGGCTGCTTACTAATCATAAGCATCTTATCCTGGACACCTGATATATGCAATGCATAAGAGAATCCAACCCGTGATCCCTTAGCCATAACCAGATTGCCTCTAGCAATCTTCCATGCATGATCACCCAAAGAGACATGATAACCTGCCTCAACCAACTGTCCAGTACTAATCTTGCTCGTAGCAAGTCTTGGTATATGTCTAACCCTCTGTAGAACAAGAATAGAGCCACTAGGCATAACAAGGTGGATATCCCCATAACCATAGACATCCATAGAATGATCAATGCCCATCAAACCACTCTCCACAATGCATTCCTGATATGCACTGAACCATGACCTATGAGGGGTCATATGACATGAAGCACATGGATCTAACATCCAATCACCGAGAATGGGTACATCAGTGGCCAAGAAGGAGGTGTCAGACATAGACAAAAGAATGCCTTCATCACTGCTACTATCAGTGGAAACCCTAGCATCCACGCCTTGAAGCTCAACATGCTTCTTCTCCTTCTTCCTGTCATTCTTAACCTTGCTCTTCTTCTTGTATTTTCTCAGCCATTTCCAGCAATACTTTCTCATGTGGCCATACTTTCCACAATAGAAACATCTAACACAAGTTCGAGAGCTAGACTTACTCTTGGAATTCCCCCTTGAACATGACCTGTTTCTACCAATTGATCGACCTTTGGAGTGCATATCAAGGCTGTATTTTAGCCCATCAGGACATTTCAGCCCATCATGCTGTAACATAACACTATCATGGTCATACATCCGGCATATACGAGTATAGAACTCATATGCATGGCAATCTACACCCTGTACACCATCCTGTACCTGCAAGTAGACTGACTTTGAGAGTGATGACTGAATGATAGAGCATGCTTGCTCATCCATGTCATCCCAATCACTCTGTTTAATGCTATTAGGCTTGACACCTTTGCATTGAATGGGCTTATGCTGCCTCTTCTGCACTAACACATCATAAATCTGCTCTTTCCAATACTGAAAGTTTGATCCATCCAACCTCTCAATATCAAAGACGGCACTACCGGCTGTAGATGCCATATCTGTGGCACAATAGCTTACAACTAAAGAGTAGTATAGTGTAATAGGCAACCCAAATGACCAAAAAATTATAGTGTTATCCAGACCAATCAAGTCTCCAAATAAACTGGCTGATCCAATGCTCAAAAGCACTCAGCCATAAAGAGGCATAAACAAGAATATATGCAGCCCAGTAACCTGCCAATGCCTAGCAATCCAAGTAAGAAATGCACTGAACCAAATGAGCAATGCCTGCTCAACCAATGGCAATAGGAGCCTAGCTCAACTATCCATAAACATCAGTGCAGCATCCACCAATGCAAATCCATAATGCATTGAAATGGCATTTACTGCATCACCAATGCATCATCTCAAGTGTGCAATCCTTTAGCAACAAAATCAAGCATTCACCACTCGCCAAATGTGCCAAAGTGACTTGCCAAAATGCCAATAATGCCCTTGGACTGAAGTGAGATCCCAATCACTTTCTGTAATTTACTGTGAGTTCCCAATTCACTGTTGTGCAAGAGAAATTCCTACAACAATACCTCACAGCCACTTTGGGCAAAATAACACGCTGTCCCTGTTTTTGAACAGCAATATCTTTTCACTGAAAGACCGGATGCCAAAGCTGTAAACAGCAAAGTTGTAGCTGGTAAAAAGATCTACAACTTGTCAGTTGACCTTAAGAGCCAAATCCTTGTGGATTCTTAGATATTCTCACCTGAAAAATAGCTTCCTGCACATTGGTCACAGATAGACAGTAGACTGCAACTATTTGTGGTTTTGCAGAGGCTGTAACTCCTGCAGCTTATACCGGATCAACTTGCTTCCAAAAGCAAAGTTGTAGTATGTTCAGTGAACTACAACTTTCCAGTTCGGCACAAAGTGCGATTCCGCACCAGGAAAGAGATATTCAGTCCTGAAAATGACTGTTCTGTCATTTTAAAAAAAAAAAAAACAGCAGCAACTATTCAATGACCTGTCAGTCAAGAATATCAATCATTTTCTCGTGGGCTTCAAAGCATAACCAGATATTGAACATCCGATTTCTGAGCAAAATACTTGCATATACTGTGGCATCCAATGCATAAACCGCTTTCTGAAAATTGCATACCAGAGAATAAAAAATACCAAGTGACATTTACTGCATCATTTTGCCAAAATGCATCAACTTGCCAAAGTGTATCAACATGTATGCATTTGCCAATATACACTCTGCAAAATGGATGTCTGCACACTGATCACGAACTGTCCCTATTTTGGACAGTAAATAACTTTGTACTGTAAACTCAAATGACTGAGCTGTCAACAGAGAAAACGTAGCCCTTCCAAAGTTCTCTGACTCCTTTGTTGGGCACCGAGCCTAAATCCTTATGGATTTGCAAATACTTGGTGTCGAAAATGGCATTCTGCTCACTTTTACTGTCTGAAATATTGTCAGATTTCCAGACTAAAAACAAAGAACTCACTCTTTTTCTCCAAAGTGGATGTTGTTGCTATCACTGGGATGCTGTTCCTTTGCTCACGGGAAGGAGAAGGGTATGGAGAGAAAGAGACTCCTATCTACTCCATCTAAGAGCTCGCAGTGGCTCACGAGCCATCTGCAGCAGCTGCAGCTACAAAGAGCTTCCCTACAGCCCTCTCCAAACAACGCTCTCCAATGAAGGCTCAGCCTCAAGAGTGCATCACTCAAAGCTCCAGCCTTAGCAGTAATAGCAAGCCTAAACGGTGCTTTTACGACCGAGCTCCAAGACACAAGCTGCCTCTAAGACTCATACGACAGCTTCCAACGATATCCACTCGTGAGTTGCGAAACACCAATGTCAACGATCTCCAACAAGTATCTACGAAGCAATGCCTCCAACAAGCACACAACGGCCAGCCACTTGCTGCAAAGGATGCATCAACAGCCAACGATAGGCTCCCATGAGACAACGTCAAGACCAATGGACAGCAGTCTCCTTCCAACGCTAGGTTGCTAGAGCACTGGAGCGCTGAAAGATAACCCAAAGAGATTCTTACAGCTGCATTGTAGAGCAAACAGATTTGGATGATGTCTACCCAAAATCTCTCCGTGAATAAGAGAATCAAGCTCTCCAAAGCTCCCGGTAGATCTCTCGAAGCAGTGCCCATTCTCCTCTCACCGAGCTCCTCGTAGATCGAACGCCATGGGCTCTGATACCAGTTGTGGGAGAGGAGAGCACACAACGGGATAGGAGACACCAAAAGTGGTGGAGCAAAAGCTACTTCAGCTTATTCCTCTATCATATATATATATATGAGTATACATGGGCACTGTACAAGTGGGTGGGCACACTGCCCTTTACCCCAACAAACACTTCACTTTTCTTTTTCATAAAATACACCCAAACTTTTCTGCTATAGTCATCAATAAAAGTGATAAAATAATGATAGCCTCCAATAGATGCAGCTTTAGTAGTCCATACATCAAAATGGATTAATTCCAATGGCCTCTTACTCTCTTGTACATGTCTAGGAAATGGTTTCCTTGCCTGTTTTCCAAATTGACAGGCTTCACATACCTTATGCATTTCTGCAACCTTGAACTTAGGCAATCTTGTAACAATATTTTGGGCCTGCATTAATTTAAGTCGCTGTACATTAACATGACCAATGCGTTTATGCCAGATATCAATATCTACAACTACACCAGTCCCATGTGCAAACATTGCTGCACTCAATTTAGGCATGTCTGCATCCAACATAAACATCTTGCCCTTCTTCTTCCCTTTTGCTATCAAGCGACCTTTATTTTTCATATCCTCAACAAAGCATCCGTGAGGATTAAATCTGACCTACAAGCCCTGCTCAACCATTTGACCAATAGAAACCAGGTTCTTGGTGATATTCGGGACATGAAATACATCAGATGTATTTCTTTTTCCCATTTTGCATAGACAAAGGAATTTTACCGATTTGCACAATAGGATGTGCAGTATCATCACCATGTCCACAAATCTTGGTTTTTCCATTTTCCTTGCATCTTGCATCCATTCTGCATGACCTGTCATGTGGTTTGATGCACCTGAGTCAACATACCACACATCATTGCTTTCTTCTGCACTTGTCATAGAATTGCTCATGTGCTGCATCATAAACAAATGCTCATTTCTGTCATCACCTTGTCTACTAGAGGATGCATAATTGCCTTGCTACAATTTTCCAATCATGATGTCATTCTGCTTTTTGTAGTAGTCTTTAGCCATATGACCCATTTTACCACAGTACTAGCATTCAACATTGCTATTTGCATTTTGGCCTCTCTGCCATCTACCACGACCTCTTTGGCTCCCCTTGCCTCTAAGGTTACCACGTCCTCCTCTATAGGACTGGTTTTCTTGAATTTGCTGCATATTCTGATTTCTACCATGGCCTCTAGATCGGCCTGCTCTACCTCTGCCTCTACCTCTTCCAGCATTTGAGTAGAAGATAGTTTCTTTTGAAGTTCCTCTTGAAGAAGGTGCACTACCATTTCTCTGCTCTTCAAAAATTAGAAGAGCAATCAACTCTTCAAAATCAGGAAATTTTTCACGGACGGCAATGGATGTCCAGAATTGTGCATAATCCTTTCCTAGACTATTCAAGGTCACAGAAACTAAATCATCATCTTCCCCTGGCGACCCAATGGAAGCAAGTGCATTTGCAATCTTCTACACCTTCATGTGGTAGTCATTGATGCTCATATTTTCTCTCTGCACATTATGCAACTCCTGCTTGAGCTGCATTTTCCTGGCTTGCGTATTTGTGCTATACATCGCATGCCTCCTTCGGTGTGCTTGCATCCTGAATATGCACAATCATAGAATCTGAAATATTAATAGACAGCCAGTACATAACTTTTTTGGCTCTCTCATGCCAGCCTTTAAATGCCTGTAACTCTTGTTGATTGGGAACATTAGGAATAATTGGTTCTTGTTTAGCTCCAGTAATGAGCTCCCAATAGCCTTTTCCCTTAAGGAAATTCATCATTCTAAACTTCCATGCTTGGAAGTTGTTCTTGTCAAGCTTTTAAGTGACTATCTGTGTAAGAGCATGATACGCCATTATAAAACAGTGGCAAAATATTCTGTCACTGCAAAAAACACAACTTCTGCCTCACAAGGGCAAATTTGCAAAACTGTTGAAAGTGTTATTTGACCACACAGTCACTTCCTAGTGACGATTATGCATCAATAGGCAATAAGAATGATTCTGTCACTCCCAATATCACTACGCACAGGCATACGATGCAATTTCTAGGGTAACTTTTCACCGACTTGCAGAACAGTGGTCGCACAACAAAAAATAGGGCACTTTTTTGAGTGCATGCGGAAAACTTCCGCCACCAAAATGGGCCTCGAAATGGCCTCGAATAAAAAAAATAATGTCACAACGAAGGGCATCCAAAATCAGTGCACTCTTGTGCTACCTACAGAGATTTGCTCCCAAACTCGAAAGGAAAGCAACACTGATCCTCTTACCAAGACACCGCAAACTTGGTTTGCTTTGTTGAGCTGCTTACCACGAACCGAGCTCTGATACCATGTGAAGAGAGTGGGAGAGAAGTAAGGAGTCTCACTTGCAGCTTTCTCACATACACAATGGGGAATACACACAAAGGTGGAGGCTGAAAATAGTTTTCCTCTTCTTAGTTGTGAAAGCCAAAAGAACTCTCTCTAAGTACAAAAGGAATAGCTGAATCCTATATGTGGGTCTCAAATCAAACTCAGCTAACCTAGGTGGTACACTAAGTGAGCCACTAACTAGAGTACATAAAGATAGCTGTCATCCAGCTATTATTCATGGGCGGTGTACCAACCACATCTACAGCTAACAAGTTGGTGACATAAGTGCACAATGGTCACCCTGGCATATCACGAGTGGAGCTCGATATTTGACCAGTGGGTACTGGGTAGCAGGGGAATAAAGAGTAAGTGAGGGGAGACAATTGGTAGAGGGCTTTTAAAGGGAGTGACGATGAGGGTAGTCAGGAGGGTCGGTTAGAGGGAGTCAAGGCCCAAGAAGTAAGGGCCATCTTGTAATGTAGGTCATCAACAACTATAAGTATCCTAGCAGGGGAACCGAGGGGTATGCGTGGGTGCGCGGGTCGGGGGGTTTATTAAGCTATGGTTTGCTTTTCCTAAAGGGACTATTTAGAAAAAATTAAATGTCTTAAGAGACCTTTTTTTATCCACCGGTAAGGATCAACTTGAGAAAAAGAAAATAGGCTAGAATAAAAAAATAAAGAAAATAATTAGAAAAAGGCTAGGAATTTAGAAAAGTAAATGTAAATAACTACAAAAAAATGAAATTTAAAAAATTAGGGGAGGTCAAACGATAATAAGAAAAAAACCAAATATGGAGATTTTAGAGAGAGAAAAAAATAATAAAATTGAAGGGGGTTCTGAAAAAAAAGAGGGAAAATATTAAGGAAAAATGGGATAATAAACACGAAAAGAAAAAGTAATAAGGTAAATTAAAAAAAACTGTTACAAAAATTAAAAACTTAGGAGATAAGGGCGAAGAGTAAAAAACATCAATAACACTAGAACATAGCAAAATTATAAGCAAATTAAAAGAAAAAGTAGAGAATTTATAGAAACAAAGGCCATTAATAAAGGATAAAAAGGAAAAAAGGAAAGGAAAAATTATAAGGGAAAGGAACAAGAAAGAAAGAAAGGAAAAAATTGAGGTAGGTAAACAAATTTTTTGAAAAAATAGATTTAATATTTAAGAAAAATTGGACATGAAGTGTTAAAAAAAGGGAGAATAAATAACGAAAATTAGGGAAAAAAAAGAGAATTAGGGAAAATAAAAAATGAAAGAGAAATTAAGGAATATCTAAGAAAAACAGGAAAGAGAGAGAGAAAGAGAGAGAGAGAGAGAGAGAGAGAGAGAGAGAGACAGAGAGAGAGAGGGAGGGAGGGAGGGAGAGACAAAGGGACCAGGGTCTAACCAAAAGAGAGGAAGGTGTAGGAAGTGTATGTGTGCACGCGTGTGTGTGTGTTATTAACTAGAAAAGAATTCGAGGCATGATGCTAGACACAAGGCATGGCGACGCTCGAGGGCCATAGAGGAAAAGGGAACATGAGGGAAGAAGCATTAACATAGGTGGGGAAAAAAAGGATTAAGAGGGGTGGGAATGAAGAGAGGGACTATGCCACAAGGGGGAAGGGAGAGGGGGAAGAGGAGCATGTACATGATGGGAGGTAAAATGTAGAGATGGAGACATCGAGGGAAGAGAGTCATGCTTTATTTGAAAGGAAGGATGGGGGGGGAGAAATCAAAGTACTAGCTAGGTGGATTTACAAGAATGAGCGTGTTCCATCAAGGAATATCCCCCTCCTTTTATAGCCAAGAGAGGTTGTCTCTCCTAATAAATGCATCCTCCCACATGCATGGTGTGTGTGGAAGAGTGTCCCATGTGGGCTAGGCAGTTACACACTCTCAATTGTGTGCGACAACCCTTTGCCTCATTTTTCCACATACATCAACCCCCATATCCCAAGTCTAAGATACTCCCTTGGTCTCTTCCCAATTTTATAATACGTTCAAACATCTAGGAGGACAAGTGGAGGGTTGGCACAAGGAATCTTGCCACCTCATCCTACTTTCCCATTATTTAACTTGCATTCTTGGACTTTCTACACCCCCCCCCCCACACGGACCTATCCTACATGGAGGGAATAATCCAATATAATATATATGTCCACCTATTTTATATTACTTCTCCCATGGTCCTTGGGCCATATCTCACTAAATGCAGGCATGGGACCGCCTAGGTGGAGGGGTGGTGCATGGAGGACCCATGCCACCTTATCATTATATATTATTACTACCATAAATTATGTACAACACACCTTATGGGTCCTCTTACATGGAGGGTGGCACATGGTCATGCCCTGCGACCTCAACCCTGGGCCTTATGCACACCATATTTTATTATACTATTGCCACACATACAAGCACACACACATATTTATGCCTTTTACTTTGGTCAAATTTATCCATAACAGATCCCCCCCCCAGGCAGGGAATGCACAACATTTCCATGCCTGGGACTATCACACACAAAGAAGGGCTTGAGACAACGCTTGTTGATCACCTTCTGGCCATATGGCTCATGCAGCTCCTGAACTTGTACAGACCCATTGCTATGTTCCTTGATGTCTTTGTATGGACCAGTCCACAGTGGCACGAACTTCTTATCCATTTGGTGGTCCAATCTATTATCAAAGCATAGCACAACATCCCACTCAGCAAAGTGTCTTTCCCATCCCTTGTGAAATTTAGCATCCAAGCAGGCCTTTTGTTGATTCTTTTGGATCTCTATTTGATGTAGTCCAAGGCATTGGGTTTCATCTAACTTCTCAAGTTGTACCAACCTGGCCTCTACATGTTCATCTTCTGTCATCCTATGTTCTCGTGCCAATCTCAAGGCTGGAATTCCTATCTCTAGTGGTAAAACTACCTCAGTACCATACACCAACTCAAAAGGAGTGTGACCTGTAGATGTTTTATGAGTGATGTTGTAAGCCCACACAACTTCAGTGACCTTTTGATCCCACTGGTTCTTGTTTCCTTTGGCTATTTTTCCCCTGGATTTACAAAGGAGTCCATTGATCCGCTTTGTTTGTCCCATGGATGCTAGATGATAGATGCTAGAAGTGTGGTGATCAATACCCATGCAATCCATGAGCAACTCCACTGCTCCATTTAAGAATGGACTCCCATGGTCAAATACTATTTCCATGGGTGTCCCAAACCTTGTGTAGATATGTTCAAATATGAAATTTGAAACTGCCTTACCATTTTCAGTGGGGAGAACGATAGCTTCAGCCCACTTAGTGACATACTGAGTGGCTACCAAAAGATACTTCTTTTTGCAGGCAGCCATGGGTAGGGGCCCAAAAAAATCTATTCCCCACTTTTGAAACGGATGGATGGACATCACTAAGTGATGTTGACCAGGACGCAAATCCTTCCTACCAAAGAATTGGCATGGTTCACAAGTTTTGCAATACATAGTGACATCCTTGAACAAGGTCAGCCAATAGTACCTAGCATGTAAAATCTTCTTAGCTGTATAGTCACCGGCATGGTGGCCTCCACAAAATCCATCATGATAATGCTTCAATACCTTAGGTACTTAATTTACATCAATGGCCCGTCTTAGTACCCCATCCAGGCCTTGATGGTACAACACCCCATCAAAGAGAGTGTAGCGCCTACTATCTCTACAGATTTTCTTTCTCTCATAGCTAGTACTTTCTAGAGGAAAGGAGAAAGCGGTCAAAAACCTGTAGATTCCACCATACCATGGATCCCCAACTTCTATGGCCGCTACAAGGGTTACATCGAGGCACTCCTCTAAATCAATCAAAGCACAAGGGTTGGAACAACCCCCTTTTACAATTTTGAAAGAAAAATCATATTCTTGTAAAACTGCCAACCATTTGGCCAACCGGCCCATGGGATTTAGTGATTGAAGAACTTGCTTTGCAAGACCATTGCTGCAGATTATGATGAAGTTCCAGCCACATAATGCTTAAATTTCTCAATGTAGAACACCAAAGACAAAGCATGTTGTCAGCCTCAGAGTAGCATCATTCAGTTTTGAGCAATTGTCGAGAAGCAAATCGAACGGGATACATGAATCGATCCTCCCCTTGCGGGAGAAGAATACCTGCCAGAGTGTGCTCACCAAACCCAAGATTGATATAGAAAGTCTTTGACTAATCAGGATTGCGTAGAATGGGTTTTGAAGCGAGAGCACTCTTGATTTGTACAAACCCATGATCACAATCCTCATCCCAAGAGAAATCAACTCCATCTTTTAATAGCATAGTCATGGGTCACGTCAAAGTAGCATATTGATTAATGAAGTGGTGATAGTTTCCTGCTAGATTGACAAATGAGCGTACCTGATGTTTGGTTGTTGGTGGGAGAGCTTGAGGATAGCTTCTACCTTCTCGGGGTAGGCTTGACGCCCTCAGATGAGACAATATGTCCCAGTAACCTCCCTTGAGTGGCTCCAATGGTGCATTTATTAGGGTTGAGGCTGCCATTCACATCATTGACCCTTTGTAAGGCCAACCTAACCTTCATGATGTGCTCCTTACGTGGCGAGAATATACAAAAATCATCTAAAAACACCTCCAAGAAAACCCCCAAATAAGGAGGAAACACAATCTGCATAAATCTTTGAAAGGTAGCAGGAGCATTGGTGAGGCCAAATGGCATTACTTTGAATGCAAATGTCCCCGAAGGTGTGGCAAATGTGGTTTTAAGCACATCCTCCTCAGCAATTCTGATTTGATAAAACCCGAAGTAACCATCACAGAAAGTATACATCTAATGACCACTTACCTTCTCAAGAATGAGGTCTTGAAAGGGAAGAGGATGATGGTCCCTCTTGGTGGCTACATTGAGTTTCTTATAGTCGATGCAAACCCGCCACTTGTTGTTTTTCTTTGGGGTGACTACCACTGATGAAACCCATTTAGTATTGTGAACCGGAACAATAAACCCAGCTTCTATAAGTTTCTGCAATTGTGAGTGCAAAGCATCGATCTGTAGGGGCCCTAATCTCCGATACTTTTGAGCCACAGGCTTAGCATTAGGCTTCAGCTCTATCTTGTTTCTATGGCAGTGACATGGCGAAGGTGGTGGTAGCTAGTTGCAAAGAGGTCAAGGAAATCTTTGAACATTTTTAAGAACTCATCTTTCTCACTCAAAGTGAGGTCAGGGGAAAGCATAGATTCAAGCTGTTGAGGACTAGCTGTTACCTTTTCTATAGGTGGTGGGGTCGGAGACACCCCCATCATGTAAACTTCCTCCTCTAAGAACTCCTAACCCGCATCTAATTCTTCCATTGATTCAGACATCGAGGATGAGAGAGTATCATTGTCTTGCTCCTCTTCTTCTTTTGGTTTCGTGGCACCTGGTTGCACTAGGATCTTCTCCTTAGAAGCACCAAAAGACATGTGTCCTGTCTTCTAATAACTAACTGCATCACTCTTTCTCAACCATGGTCTCTTGAGTTTGGTTGGGTAACTCCTACCTGTATCTTCAATGTCCACTACATAGAAATTGACGGTGGTGGTCAACCCATTGACAGTGATGGGCAAATCCTCAATGACTCCCAGGGTGGCAAGTCGTCAACCATCTGCTACCTTGATTCGAGTGGAGGAACGCCTTGTGCATTTTAAATTCAATTTCTTCATGATTTGGGACACCATGATATTACATGCAGCTCCCCCATCAACATACACACTTTTGACACGGCAATTATCTATGATGACATCTACTGTATGTGGGTGCCGATCAATTTCTTCAGAGATAGAAGAGACCTCTCGTACCTTTCCCTTTTTCTTGCTCCTCCTTGTTGAGAGCCCTTGCTACAGCTCACGTCTCACCTTAGGGCTTAATGCTATTAGTTGAGGGAGCATGATGCTCAAAGACCGATGAGCAAGGTCGTGAATGACTGAATAGTCCTCTTGCCCTGAGCTGATGGGAAAATCCAAGGGTGACCACTTACTCTTGCGAGATCTTTTAGTCTTCTCTGTTGGTGGGTTTGCCATCTCAGCATCTGAGGGCTTTGAGAAGGACACCTTCTTCCTAGGGCGGCCTAGTTTGGAGAGGGGTCTGAGGTGGTATGACTTATTTTCTCGAGGTCAAGGATCTCTACATCAGAATCCTCGATCCCTGATTCACTCAAAAGATTCACCCTTGGAATATTGGGACATTTCGTGCGATAATGACCCTTTTGGTGGCACTCGTAGCACATAACATTGGCACATTCTCTTGGAGGGCGATTGGCTTTATTTCTGATGCCCACCATCTCAAGCCAAAGATCATTCAGGGCCTTGGCTAGGTCATTGACTCCGGGTTCTTTAGCAAGAGGGGTTGGGGGAGTAGGAAGGAGGGGGCTCGTGGGCGAGGCTGGGGAAATCTTCTAGGCTGAGGTTGAGGATATACTCCTTGTGGCAGAATTCGTCACTTGATCCTCTTATAAGGTAGCCCAGCACATGCTGAGTCATTCCAGCTCAAAATCCGACATTGTCCTCCTACATGGCAATTAAATGGTCCAGGAGCATGGCCACTCGATCCACATATCGATGCGCCGTCTCACCTTTCTGACTGCTTCAAGTTTGACACCTGCAGGTACACATTCTATGTCTCCTCTTCTTTGCCGAAATACTGAATCATCGCTGATGTTAACCTTGGCCAGCTTTGGCGAACATCCTCGGTTTGCTCTCATACCACACTTGAGCCAAACCCTCTAGAAATATGGGAAGAACCAATAGCCGTCTATCTTTAGTAAGAAAGTTGAGAGAAACACAACGACGCTTGTGAAGGCCACAAGATACTCATTTGGATTTTCTTCAACCCATCCATAGAACACGGGAATGTCAGCCATGCTTGAAAAATGGAAAAGAGAGAGTTGAAATGAGGCTTATCTATTGGCAAACAATGGAAAGAGGCAGCTTGAACTGAAAATTAAGTGAAGATACATCCACAAAGCACACCTAGGCAGGGTAGGGTGTGACTAGTGTATTGTGAAATACTACACGGGAAGAATCTTCAGCATAGAATAGCTCATAGACAACCTTAAAGGACCAACCCTCATGATATCGCATCCATCTTTACAAGCGAGGGTTAGAGACATGGCACTGCATGAGGTTGTTCATCAAGGCAAACAAGAATGCCATGACAAATGTCAACAGTTGGAGAGCTTGCACATCATCTTTAGCTTCTTCTAGCTCTTATAATTGCCATGCTATTTCTTCAAGCGGTGTGCGGTCTGGCATCCTTCTTTTGAGCAATGTCCTTGAGGACCTTTCTGATGATCTTATGAAGTCGATAAACTCGTATCAAATATGCCCAACACTTAGTTTCATGATGACCACAACCTTTCCATTCCTTACAAATGATGACCCTCCTTCGTGGCTTGCGGCTTTGTTGGGGCGGTGCTTCCATTGGCTTCATGCGTGATTGAAGTACAGGCTTCACATGCCAAGAAATCAACAACTATATTTTGAGCTCAAGGGATATGCTGAATTTTTACCTCTTCAAATTGTTGGCAAAGTTCCAACACTTGTTGATGTCGTGGAACCAAGCCTTCACTCCACACCTTCCACCTTCCACTAACTTGTTCACACATGAGTTGAGAATCTCCTTGCACCTCAAGTTGCTTGATGTGATGTTCTTGTGCCTTTTGTAGCCCAAAAATGAGTGCTGAGTACTTTGCTTGGTTGCAAGTACTTGCTGGTGTAGACTGGCTATAATAATACACCTCACCCTCTGGTGAAGTGAGCTTCACACCCACACCAGCAGCCTTGATCAAAGGTTTGTATGCACTGTCAAATTGGAGGTGCCAAGATGTCATCACACCAAGACTAAAATACAGACATCCCAAGTTTCTCGGTAGTCCAAGATAGGTAGAAGGAGAGGGTGGGGAGAATTTAATACTTGAGCAACACGTTCAGCACCAAATAAACTTGCAATCCTTTGTTGATAGTTTATCTTTAGACCAAAAAGAATTACAACTTGAAGCTCAAAATGAGGCGCAAAAGGTTGATTAGGTACAAAGGGATTCCTTGGTCGAAACATTATAGCCGAGCCCTAGAAACCTTTGTAATGAGATCGAGAAGAAATCATTCAAGACGAGCTTATCCACATGAATTAATAAGCAGATGCACCAAATCTCCCCCCAAGCTTGGGGAGCATCCCACCCTTTGAAGAATGTCACCCTTTTAATTACCTCCGATAGCAAGTAGCTCGATCACCGCATAATGAGTAGAATGGAAATCAAAGTCCTCCCAGTGTATCACTAATTCTTCACCTTGAATTGTCCACGGTGTATCATCCCACCCATCATCTCCTTGAACAATGCATTGTACAATCAGTTGTTGAAGATCAACATGAAGATCAAGAAAGAGATCTCGCCAATTGGTAGCCGTAATGAGGGGAGGACCAAGCACCAAATCCTTGAACTCGTCGAGAAGTGACATAAATGTCCACCCTCCTCATGTGGCGTGCATCCAAGGAGTGAACTTGAAAAAGTTCAGAATCTATGATCTAGTATCAGATATGAATAAAGCACATGAAATGAAGTACTTTTGCTTTTTACAACAAGAGGAAACTCCCTATGGTTAGACAGTTACAGTTAATGAGATTTCATCATATAAGCAATATCTTTATACTTTCATCACTTCCTATTTGCTGGCCCATTGGTAAGTCTCCCTTTTGTGAATGGGGAGGTCTTGTGTTCAATTCCCACTTCTTAATAAAAAGAGAGGAGAGGAGAGGAGAAGAGAAGAGGATAGAGGCACGAAATCTTTTGCACGAGCCTGAAAAGTTTGTTGTCCGTGATGCGCAGGTGCGCCAGAAGACACAGGAATCCAAGAAAATAGTCGCAATCTATCCGCAACACGTAGATGCGCCAAAAGACATAGGAACTCAAAAAATATTCACGATTCGTGATCTGTTTGTGATGGATAGATGTGCTAGCTACAACCTGGGAGTGTGCGGGTGTTGCAGATATGCATGAGCGGTTTTACAGGCATGATTGACCAGAAGATGCGTGGCGCTATGCTGGAACCCAGAAGATACATAGAAACCGTAGGCTAAAGGCGCAAGAACCTAGAAGATGTGCAAGAACCACAGGCTAAATGCATAGAAACTGAGAAGTTCTACAACTGTAGAGATGGAGAACTACGAGCAGGAGATACGCAGATTGGAGGCATAGAAGCAAATAACGGCACACGGAGGGTGCTACAGAACTATACCCAACTGTAGGAGTAATGAATTTTACACCACTAGCCATGGAGATTTCGATCCTAGTAGCCACACTAGTTCTATTAACTAGAAAAGAATTCGAGGCATGATGTTAGACGCAAGGCATGGTGATGCTCGAGGGCCATAGAGGAAAAGGGAACATGAGGGAAGAAGCATTAACATAGGTGGGGAAAAAAAGGATTAAGAGGGGTGGGAATGAAGAGAGGGACTATGCCACAAGGGGGAAGGGAGAGGGGGAAGAGGAGCATGTACATGATGGGAGGTGGAATGTAGAGATGGAGACATCAAGGGAAGAGAGTCATGCTTTATTTGAAAGGAAGGATGGGGGGGGAGATATCAAAGTACTATATCAGGTGGCTTTACAAGAATGAGCGTGTTCCATCAAGGAATAGCCCCCTCCTTTTATAGCCAAGAGAGGGGGTCTCTCCTAATAAATGCATCCTCCCACATGCATGGTGTGTGTGGAAGAGTGTCCCATGTGGGCTAGGCAGTTATGCACTCTCAATTGTGTGCGACAACCCTTTGCCTCATTTTTCCACATACATCAACCCCCATATCCCAAGTCTAAGATACTCCCTTGGTCTCTTCCCAATTTTATAATATGTTCAAACATCTAGGATGACAAGTGGAGGGTTGGCACAAGGAATCTTGCCACCTCATCCTACTTTCCCATTATTTAACTTGCATTCTTGGACTTTCTACACCTCCCCCCACATGGGCCTATCCCACATGGAGGGAAGAATCCAATATAATATCTATCTCTACCTATTTTATATTACTTCTCCCATGGTCCTTGGGCCATATCTCACTAAATATAGGTGTGGGACTGCCTAAGTGGAGGGGTGGTGCATGGAGGACCCATGCCACCTTATCATTTTATATTATTACTGCCATGGATTATGTATAACACACCTTATGCGTCCTCTTACATGGAGGGTGGCACATGGTCATGCCCTGCCACCTCAACCCTAGGCCTTATGCACACCATATTTTATTATACTATTGCCACACATACAAGCACACACACATATTTATGCCTTTTACTTTGGTCATATTTATCCATAACAGTGTGTGTGAGTGTGTGTGTGTGTGGGTGTGTGTGTGTGTTTGTGTGTGTGTGTGTGTGTGTGTGTGTGTGCATGCATGCATGTGTGTATAGATTTAATAGTCCCATTAATAAGCAAACCATACAATTAATTCCATCATTTGGATTAAAAAGTTATAAATGAGACAAGGAAAAAAATATTTGAGACAACTAAATTGAATATTATAACAAAATTATAACAAATTGAGAGTTTTCTTGATATAGAGTTTGCGAAAAATTCCAAGAAAATTAAGATTTTTTCTAATATTGAGTTTTCCAAAAAAACCACAAGATTGGTAAAAAAGTGTCAAATCCATCAGGTAGTCCACGTTCCGAGGTCAGTGTTTAGTTATCTGCCACCAGTGAAATAAACCCTAATCTAGATAGACCGGCAATGCTTGTGTTTCTTGGCTTGTTATTGCTTTACATAGAAACAAGAACAACTTTTTAGATTCTAGAGTATAAAAATATAATGATTTCACAATTAAAAGGTGAAATGA
The DNA here is from genome assembly GCF_047967505.1 of Dipteris shenzhenensis. Lineage (NCBI taxonomy): Eukaryota > Viridiplantae > Streptophyta > Polypodiopsida > Gleicheniales > Dipteridaceae > Dipteris > Dipteris shenzhenensis. Next base: position 9,268,016 of record NC_141606.1, read on the forward strand.
CTAATCCACCTTCTTATATGAAAAATACAAAGGGAGTTAGTCAACACCCTTAAGGGAGAAGTAAAGACCATCATAAGGGGGTAGTCCACACCCTTTAGCAAAGGACAAAACCATTAACAAACCATGGTTAATCCCCTTTCTTATGTAAAAAGAATTTCTTTTTGAGGGGGGTAGTCCACCCCTTTAACAAAGACATTGAAATAAAACAATGAAGCAACCCTTCGGGCTACCTATTAGCTATGCAAAAACTAGTTAATAAAATTAAGGGCTTTAAAGTGAAGGTAAGCGTAGGAGCAAAACTTAACTAAAGATATAACATGAATGAAAAATTTAGAGGAAGTATTTACAACACAAATTGAATCAAGGTACAAAGCAATTGAAAGTAGAGAGGAAAAATAACAATTAATTTAATAATTTAAAAAATCTCATAAAAGATCAAGCAATACAACAATGCTAATTTTATTATATAGGATTTAGAAGGGGTTAAAGGTACAGAGGTACTTAGAGCATAAAATAAGAGGGAAAAATTAAAATGAATAAGATAACTAATTTTAAGGTTATGAAATGAAACTAATGAGAAGTGTGACTAAGTTGAGATTCTAGTACATTTGTAAAAAATTGCTAAGGGAGTATGTGTATAAGGAGAGCATAAAAAAGAGACTGTGATCCCAGTTAAAACACACGTGCTACAAAAGGATAATGAAAAGAGAGAATATATATAAACACCCGATTCTAATAATTTACAAAGAAAAATATCAAAATAATCGAACAAAAGAAAAACCTATAAATAGTCACAGAACTCCTATAAGACAAGTCAATGCCAATACAATCCAATATGTAAACTTGGATGTGTATTAAAAAATCAATAAAGAGAAATTACACACACACACACACACACACACACACACACACACACACACACACACACAGAGGCTACACACAAACACATGCACATATTCACTCACACACACTCTCACACACACGCGTGTGCACACACACACACACACACACACACACACACACACACACACATGCGTAGTATTTAGTCACACGACTACACATACACAGTGCACAATATTACCCTTAATATAATATATATTTTATTATCCCTTTGGGTCGATATGATGTAGCTTATCTAGTGGAGTTGGTAGCGGCAATTCTTTGTACGGATAATGGTGCCATGTTCACACATCAATGTAACAAGCGACTTCTTTTGGTTGGATACCTTTTGTATTTGCCTTTAATTGATCAACCCCGATTTTTAATTTTGGCACCTTGGCAATTTTTGGTACTGCATAAACTTTTATACTTTATAATTCTAGACTTAATAATTGCTCCAGAGACTTGAAGATAAGCATATGGATTTAATAGATTCCTAGGATAGGTGTGGTGGCGTCTAATTACTGTACCTAATTGGCTCTTTAAACTTACCATATGCTTTCATATGATTCTATTCCCTCATTTTAAGAATGGGATAAGGTCGATCTAACTACTTTGTGGTGCCATTATGGTTACACGAGCTAACTATCTATATATCCCCTACTTGCCTCTATCCTCCCCTATTGTGGCTTCTATACTTGCAACCCCCAAAAACCTTTAGTCCTTATCTACCTCAGCCTAGACACTAATCCATCCCTTCTACCCGCAACTAGCATCATCGCCTCCCTTTCTACAATGGCAACTACTCAGGTACATAGATCTGCTCTTGTTTTCCTTACGTGCCTACAATTTGTCTATTCGATTTTTTGGTTTGCATGCAGTTTCGTGTTCTTTCTTACATTGATAGCAAGCGTGTAGTGCATTTTGATCGGCTAATTACCTTCACTTGCTTGGCTCCATGATTGCTTTGAAGGTTCTTTGATTACCTATTGTTATACTAGTGTAATTACGGCCTTCCTACCTTTATTGGTCCCGGCCTTGTTGCTTGAGTTATGGTTCCTAGGCATTATATTATTGCCTGTGGTGTGCATCAGCTCAGGTGCTCTTCCTTGCTCGTGGTTCGTGTAACAATCTGCATGCTCTTTGACTAGCTTTAGTTGTTAGTTAGTTATAGTTTGCATGGCACTTCACAATAGCATGGGCTACTGTCTCCCCTTTAGCCTGATACTCGTTGCCACTTGGGCCTTTATTCAATACTGAAATTATGTTGACAGCTCTCCTCTTGTTTGTTCCGAAGCTTTGGGGCTCTTTTCTAACGTGCTAGCTTCTTTTTTCTTAATGCTTTGCTAGCTATAGCTTCGTTTGGCTACGTGATGTGTAGTACATTGCCTACTATGTTGCCTACTACATTCTAGCTTGATGTTTAGTCATCATAGAATAAAGTTTCTTTTTACCTAGCCTACTTACTTGCACTGCACAGAGCTTGTGTAGTTGGCACTTACTCTTTTCAAAAGCACTTGTGTGCTTTCCCTTTGCTTGCCACTTAAGCTTACGAAGGGATTTCTCTTTAATGTTCTTGTTTCCATTAGCTGGTCACTTTTTTACTTTACCTACAGTGAACCATTCTTGAGCAGCCATTGCCTCCTTGCTCTTCACTAGTTCCTCTAATGGCTTTCATGATCAGTGTTGGCTTGCCTATCCTTTGGACCTTCCCTTGATCCATTATCGGCCTAGAATTACCATTGCACCCTTGCTCTTACAATTTGTTGCTCGTCCATGCTCCCTCCAATTCGTAAGCTTCTCTACGGTAACTTATAGACGAGTATATTGCAAGTGGTTATGTACTAGTTCATACTTATTTCTCATTTAATACATGTTCTTAATACTTGTACATCCTTTTGATGAGTGCCCCTTTTCTATCTTTTTACTTCTTTCTTATTGCATGGTCATATCATTTTATCATTGTCCCTTTATTTCTTGGTGTATGAACATAGTTAATGGGGTAAGTGATAAATTCCTAGTAACTAGGTTTTTGTGATTTATTTCTTTAATTGATTCCGTGTCGGCTTGGCATCTCTTTACATTTTCCAACATTTAGTATGAGAGTTATATCTATGTATTTGCTAACTTTCTAACTAACGTACTTACAGTGCATTTTTTGATTCTTTTCACTAAATTATTTCTTGTCATACAGGAAGAATCAAGCATGAAAACCCCTATGGACAAAAAAATAGCTAGAATTAATGCCAATCTATAGCTTTTGTCAATCATAAGATGCAGAAAGCCCATGAAGAAGAAGCTAAATGTAGGCTTTGACCATATTTGGCAAGAAAAGCCAAGAAACAAAGAGTTGGGGAAACATCTTTGTTAGAATACTTTGTTATTGAAAAATTTTGTTAAGTGTATATATCTTTTCTTATTAGTGTTCTTAATAATCTTGCCTTCTATAAATAACTAGCAATATGGCAATGCGTATGCACTGGGACACCCATGTAATAATATTCTTGCTCTAATTTATTTCTAACATTTATTGTGCCTCCTCTATGGAAGGCTTAGAAATTTCATTATCTGTAGTGCCTCCTTTATGGTAGGCTAGAAAATTATTTCACTAACCTTTAATTTATTATGCCTCCTACATGGTAGGCTTTTTTTATTTCTAACTTGTATCATGCCTCCTTTATGGAAGGCTAGGAAATGTTTTTTCCATTTAGTTTAACTTGGTTTTGCACCTAATATGTTCTTACCCTTTCCTCTTTAAATATACGACATTTACAAGCCTTGGTTGTTGCATATTTGATGTATGTTATTCATGAAAGAAATGACAAGAGAGGGAATAATGTTTGGATACTTGGCATCCATTCAATAACCAGTAAAGTTCCAACTTTCGTTATTGTTTGGTTAGTTGGCAGGTATAGTTCTTTCGTCCTCAAATAATTGTTATCAAGTCCACTACCTTGGCTACCCCTTGAAGATACATTGTTATCTCCTTTGGATTTCATCAAATAATAATAATTTTTTTTTTTGCACTGTAGCAAGGATCAGTACAATGTTTGGAGTATATGTATCTTTCCTAAATTAAATTCTTATTTCAATTATTGGTAATATTACTTGGAAATAAATATATGGTTCATTTATATGATGGGATACTGAATTATTTACACACACACACACACACACACACACACACACACACACACACACACACACACACACACACACACACACACACACACACACACACACACACACACACTTTCTTCCATTATAAGGAGTGGCGTGGATCACCTATGTGGGTGAGAAAAAGTTCTTCCATGTAGGATACACCTTATTATAGTATTCTGATGGATAAAATTTGAGAATAATTATCAGGAGTTACGTAAAGGGAATAGAGGATTAGTGTACACCAAGGTGTGGGTAGACTTGTACATACCAAGTATAAGGGGAATATATTACTCTTTTGTAGCATGGAGATCTTCACAAAGGGTATATTAAAAAAAAACAATATTCTGAGTATATATATAAAATCAACAAATGATTGCAGTAATACCAAATTATCTGAAAGATTCAATTAGGACATGGATGTTCGGTGGTTCCAATTCGATTCTCAAAGTCTCCAACCAACTATGCAACTAATAGATTGGATTATGTTAGGAACGTAATGGTGCACGATATTGAAGTAATTGAAGGGATTTGATCCAGGGATATGAACAGACTGAGAAGCAGCACTGATGCAGCCATGGAGTTAGTGGGGGTAGGTACTGACACATAACCCTCAGAGGTACAAGGGCTCCCATGATCCTCGAGGAGGTAGAGCATCCAAGGCAGCCTTTTTGTTGCTGAGAAGTCTGAGATACTGAAGACACTACCTCCAAAAAACTCGAACGACTGAGTTAGGAGGGACATATTTAGCGTGAGGAACTAGTGATAAGGTCTGGGAACTTGTGTTCATGCACCGTGAACACTTCAGGGGACGTATACTACACAGAAAAAGGAGGATGGATGTTCCACCAGGTATGTTGTTACCTTAATTTGCTCAGTGGCATGGGAACCAGGAAACTATTAAGTTTGCCCCGAGTCTCCCGTTGGAGAACATTAGTAGTGTAGCCACTAGTAGAAGATATATGCATATGCTGTCTTGAACACCGGTAGTTCTAAGACAATGCATAGGTCTGGGAGTCGCGAAGGAGCCTGAGCTCGTCGATAGACGTTATGACCTGAGGTTCTGAGATGGTGCATGTGTTTGTGAGTTGCAAAGACGTCATAGCTTCAATAGACTTAGTGAGTCAAGTGATCCCAGTGCATATTGAACACTAGTGACATTTAGTATCAAGGGTCCCTAGAGAAGATAGCTCCATGATGGTTGAGGGTCAGCAAACACCTTGGGATAATAGAGAGCTGAGTCACCCCTCACAAGCGATGTGAAGACTCGACATCTGGACTACCGACTGGTAGTGTGACCATACTTCATGTGAACACGAGGGTCATTTTGTATCACTCCATGGGAGAGGGACTAGACGGAAGTCTTGTGAAATAATTTCATTATATTGCACTAATGATATGTATGCCTTGAAGTAGGAGTGTGATACATTACAGAGGAGTATGGTTAAGTCATCGGTCACATAGCTCCCATTAGGCAATGGCGGAATGGATGGAGGGACTTGTGTAACTTGAAAGAAGTTGCCTCTCTGCATGGACCCTCTCAAGTGCTATCCATTTTTATAGAGGTAGGTGGAGACCCAGGAGGGGAGGTTGATAGGAGATGGCTTGTGTAGCAGAAAGCGTAGTTGCTATGATGACCCGTTTATCAGTGATCCCACGAAACGTCTCCTCCATCGACTATGAAGAGTAGGTCTAGGGGTTTGCTTTATTAGAGTAATAGGCTGTTACTTCGAAGAGATGGATTGGTCATTGTGCACAAACATTTTGCAACTGCAACAGTCGAAGTTGAGTCCACCATGGGATGTCCCCTTGACTAGATATGTCAGCCATGGTTTTGATTCCTCGAGGGAGACCAACGCTAGCAACTTCTTGTGTGTTCTTGAATACATTGCTTGTATATTATTGCCAGTAGTGTATGTCTACTCGAGCGCATCCATATCTATGGCGGAGGTTGGAATCTCTTAAAGAATAGCCTTCTATGTGAACACGAACTCAATGCTCGAGGTAGCTCGAAGGGTTAGGTCACGAGGAAGCTCATTAGATTGTAGCCTGCTAGGATGCTTCCTAATAGAATCAATGGTGTGTTAGAAACTTACGCCGCAAGCAGGATAAGGGAGGTTAAGTAGCTGATGAAGCATTGATCTCATACTGCTTGTGACGTTCAGATCATCTAGCCTCTAAAGTCTCCCGTCTTTTACATTGATGTCTCCTACGTTATTTTAAAGTATCTAACGAGTTTACTACCATAGCTTTAGTTCAAACCATGTGAGAGGGTCTGCCTTCACGAGCCCTCTATATTGGATGGTTGAACGTACCGGGTTATATGCCCAATCTACGTCCGTTCTTCCACTAGTATATTTTACACTATTAGGGCTCTTTGATAGTGATGTAAACCCATTCATGTGATGCATGTAGTATAGAGATACATGCTTGATATGTAGCTATCCCAACATGGTTTAACAATGTTACAAAAGCTCGAGAGAGATGGATTGGGTCCCATGATCATATAGATTTGGATTTGTTGGAGGATTACCTATGAACCACTCATAATGATAACCTTTACTACCAAGGATGTTTACGAACAGTTACTGTGGCTGTATACATTACCATTGAATGATTATTTGTGAAGGTTTATGTGCCATAATGTAAGTATTGCATTTCAAGTTGGGGGACATGGATAACAACTATGTGCTGGCATGGAGACCTGGAGTCCCACATTTAAAAGGTCTTGGTTCTAACTTACCTTTTGTGTGGATGGATGCAGGTGAGTTGGCACACTTCTCAACCAAATTTGTAGATGAAGGTTTTTAAAAATCACATTGGCACATTTAATACTACTAGCGAGACAGACAACTACATCTATGGAACCTATAATATTAGTTCTTTTTTATACAACCTCTGGATAGCACTGAGAAATTTTGAATGATGACCATATATATGGAACTACCATATACATGGAGATTTTGGGAATTCTCAGTAACCCTTGGATATAACTGTCAATAAACAATTTTTTGAACATCATCTAGATTCTGTTGTTCTTTCTTTCCCGAATGGAATGTATGAGGGATTTGAAAATAGAGAGCAATGATGATGACAAATTTGGATCAGCTTGTACCCCCTTTCCAACTGAAAGAAGTTTGTTTAATTTCACAAAAACTTCATATTCTACAATGCTAAGAGATATATTTATAATACACTTGGGCTCCATCAAGTGAAAAGTGAGGAGACTTGGAAAATAAGAGATTTTGAAAAGGTTTCGTTTGAGATGGGTGTGATTATTGGATTTCTAAAAAGTTGATTTAAGATGCTGAAATAGTTTGGGCTAAGGTAGTATTTGAGGACTCTTGGAATTAATGGAATATTATGATTCTGAATTTTTCAAGGAGAACGTGAATGGAAATATGAAAATGGATAGTAGAAATATAGGATGAACACACACTAGCCTAGCCATTGTGAGGTAGAAAAATCTCATGACTAATGGTTATGCTTGGATTTAATTAACAGGCCTCTTTATGGCACAAGGATTTGATGGCTCTCGGGTATGTGGATCCATTTCATGCTCCATCTCTTGGATGCCAGGTTATAATGACTATGCTGCATAAAAGATTCCATGACAAAATCATTGCCCTAGACATGCAGGAAATCAAAGAGCACCCTGAGTCAAATAAATTATTGGTCATGCAACTTTCCATCAATGATTGGTGTAGAATTCTGGTAATCAGAAAGGGAAATACACAGAAGATTTTGGAGGTGATCAATCAGTTATCTCTGTCTCTGGATCAGTTAGAGGAAGATAATGTTGCTTTAGTGGAATTTGTTGAAAAATCTCCCGATACTATGAGGAGCCTGTTCATTTATTCTAATCTCCCTCCCCCAGTAGGGCCATTGTCCTCTAAAAGTGTGGGTCTGAAATGTTTTTCTTTACCTGAAGGGTCCTCCTCTAGCTCAATACAGCATAGTTTTTGTGATCTTGAAGAGCCGGCTGTCAGAAGATATCCAAGAAACGATATTCTCAGATCAACTTATTTATGTCCACTGCAGTCACCCCAAAAAAGAGCTCTACACACGTATAATAATCTGTTTTTCCTGCCATGGGTATTGGAAGCTGAATTGCTGGCATATGATAATAAAGTTTAGGAACTCCATGATATGAATTTATTAGCACCATTTGCACCAGACATGTGGTTATTCCTACCTGATCTTGTTGATTCATCAAAAGCAAAAAGTGGAAGCAAAGAGGCAACCACAAAGCTTCAATATTAGCATTACACACAATCATCCTCTCTCCAACTTTTGCTTGATGTCAGCATTTGCGACAAGCAGATGTCCTTCCCTCGTGGGTGTCTTTAGGAGATGTAAGAGCCGGATATCAAAAACAGAAAGGAGAACTCCTAAATACCTGAATGATATCTTCAATGTTGGTAGACAGGCTTATATTAAGTGCATATGCTTAGAAGAAAAGATTGACTGCAGAGCATAACCATTATGGTTCGACCACGGTATTTGGTACATGCTGCACAATCTTCCAACATTTTTTCCAAATAGATCATTGAATGCTACTTTCAACTCCTTCCTTTTATTCATGAGGGCAAGTCTTGCATATATATATTTTGATCCATTACATTCAACGTAATATGAAACTTGAGATTGATGTTACTAATGTTTATGCCCTTTTGATATATGAAGTTATCTTCTACAAGGCGTCTCTCACATTCCACTACATGAGGGAGCTAGTGCTACTAGCCGCCATTAAGAATTTGGAGAAGAACCCCCTTGCTCCATTATTACCTTAACCATCACCAGGAGTGATGTCATATGGGGAACTCATGCTACGATCCCCTGAGACATTGCTTTCTAGAGCATATGGACATCGAGCAAGAGGACAGTTAGTAGGATGCATTGGTTATATGAGGGGGTGAGGGCACACTTCCTACTATTCAACCAAGGGATCACTATTCCAGCAAGATGACCGAATGGCAACCCCCTTCCATGAGCTCGGTGCATCTGGATAGTCCGGAGTCCCAGGTGGTAAGACCATATCATACACTGATACAAAGAGCAAGAACCTTCCCGTTCCTCCTTTATGATGACAAGGATTGATCGATGGAAGGTATGTAAAGTTCGCTTGAGAGGTATCATGGTACTATCACACAACAGAAAAACTTTGTTAACAAAAGAGAAGCATTCTAACCTCTTCATTCATGCACTCTTTGACCATTATGTGAAATGTTTTTAATTAAAAAATTATTTATAGATTTCCTATGCCACTACAAGATGGATGATTTGATTGATATCATGAAAGATATTAGCATTACATGGAAGTTTTCCAGTAACTTAGCATCTATACTTTGTAAACCCAAGGTATTATTCAGGGATGGATCGAAGATTACATGTCAATGTGAAACGGATACTAATTCATTAGAAGAGAATGGGGACATGTGTGTACTATTGATAATGAAATTGTGGCTGAGAATATGTTAAAAGGATATATGAAGAAAGGGCTAGGACATATCCCTAGGAAACACTTGAGTATTGAGGGGACACTGGATACATTATATATGATTTGAAACCAATTAATCACACTAAGTCCTTTGTCGTAAAAAATGCTTAAATCAATAGAGAAAGAATTTAGATTATTTTGCAATGATCATTTGGGGAGATTGGTAATGAGAAAGAGATTATGCATTGAAGAAAATGTGGATTCTATGGAGATATCATCTATAAAAAAGGAGGTTAGGAGACTGACATGACCTCTTCTTATTACTTCGATAAATAAATTAGCTTTGTCTCTAGCATATATATGTAAAAAGTTCATTTTCGATCAAGAAGTGTTGAGGGTTTCTAGCAGGGACTTCGAGAGAGTGGATAGCCCACACATCCTAGACCGATTGGTCAAGGACATTTAAAACTTTAACTTGAATATTACTTTGGACTCTCACTCATTACCATATCTCATGGCTACCTTCAAAGCTCACAAGAACACTTTCAGATGGATCACGAATGCATACCTATGTGTATTTTCGGAACTAGCTTCCTTAATCACTTTTGCATTAAAAGCTTGCTTGGATCCCATCATGGAATTGTCCAGGGATCTCCAAGCATGATTTAAATTAGATGCCGGTATCACAAAGTGCATTTTGTCTAGTCAGTTCCATCTATGAGGTGAAATTAAATTTACCATTTGAAATATATTCAGTTTTCACTGCAGATATTGGGAAAAGCTATGAAAATATCCCCTTACAAGGAAAATATGGATTGAAAAAGGTTATTTCAAAAATCATTCAAGGAAACTACATTTGGATGCGACTAGATGCATACTCAAGTATGTGAAGTCCACATTGCAGTATGGACTATTTTATGAGGCTGGGGTTTAGATACAGTTGCATGGATACACGGATGGTGATTGGGTTGGTAGTACTTCTGATAGACGATCTACCAGTGGTGGATATGTGTTCTCTTTTGGAAGTGCTGCAGTCACCTGGAGCAGCAAGAAACAGCCTACAGTTGCCTTGTCGAGCACAGAGGCTGAGTACAGGGGTGCAGCAATGGCTGCATGTGAGGTAGCTTGGTTGCATAAGCTACTTTATGATATGCATCAGTCTACAGATGGGCCAGTTGTCATTTATTGTGACAACATGAGCAGTATACACTTGGCAAATAACCCAGTCTATCATGCTAGAACAAAGCACATTGAGGTGCATTATCACTATGTGTGGGAGAAGGTTTTACTAGGTCTTATTGATCTAGTTTATGTCTGCACAGAGGATCAGGTAGCTGACATATGCACGAAGGAATTGGGCGCAGAGAAGCTGCGCAAGTTCAGAGACCGTTGTGCATTTATGTCACCGACTTGTTAGCTGCAGATGCGGTTGGTACACCACCCACGAATAATAGCTGGATGACAGCTATCCTTATCTACTCTAGTTCGTGGCTCAGTTAGTATGCCACCTTAGTTAGTTGAGTTTGGTTTGAGACCCACGTATAGGATTCTTCTATTTCTTTGTACTAGAGTTCTTTTGGCTTTCACAACTAAGAAAAGGAAAACTGTTTTCAGCCTCCACCTGTGTGTGTATTCCCCCATTGTGTATGTGAGAAAGCCGCAAGTGAGACTCCTTCCCTCTCTCCCACTATCTTCACAACCTCTATGTGTTTAATGGTGAAAAACTTTGTAGAGACGTTTCAAAGATAATATTATTTATAGTTGCAGAGTTTCATAAGATTTGGACATCATGTTTATGGTATGACATGCACGTTGAATCCTAAAAAGATCAACAAAATCTACAACACATTTCAAAGTGGCATAATTTTCCTTCAATTGTTCATGTGCGACTACTCATTGTATAATGGCTCGTGCCCCATCATGCTCATGCTTAAAAAATTACCAAAATCTACAACACATTTTAAAGTGACATCATCGTTCAGTTGTTCATGTGTGACTACCCACTGTATAATAGCTCTTGCCCCATCATGCTCACCCTTGCCATGGCTAGAGCCAAAGAAGTTTCATGTTATCCATAGCCATGTGATCGACCTAAATCTAGAACCAAAGTAGTAAGGCGATTTTTGGCTTTGAATTGAGATGCTCCTCCATAGACCACACCTAATGTTCCTTGAGAGTATATCCTTGAGCTTTCAACCATCTTTCATGTCGTAAGAAATATTACTGAATAAACAATGTTTCATGTTTCTTATAATCTGAATAAAAAAATCAATGGTTCTTCTTCATATTAGATGACCCCATGTGATAATACATTATTAATTGTCAGTTGGCTTGAGCACTAGTGCATAGAATAAATTTCATTTAAATGATCTCATGAGGTAATATATTATGTGAAAAAAATAAGTCACTTGGATTGAATACCAATGCATATATTGAATTTCATTTTATAAATGAGTAATTTCAGCAAACTCTACTATAGAGATTATCACAGTATCACAAATTTTTCCTCAAATTATTATGCCTTCCATATAGATCTAAGATGGAGTTTTCAAATTTGTGATGTTAAAAAAATGGAAAATCTGGATGAATACTTCAATGGGGGAAACATTTCACTGCCACATCATGTTTTTTTTCAAAATTTTCTACATCATCAGTGAGTATTTGTATGATACATTTTATTCATACAAATAAGATTTTTATGAATATGAATTTACTTTTATTAGTATAATTAAGTTTATTAGTTTGGATAAGAATTCCTATATATTTATTTAAGTGGTGACATCTCTTCTATGTTCTCAATCTGAGTGTTTGTGTTGTGTTCTTTTACAATCGAAAGAATCTTTATTTTTTAAATAAATATTATGTGAATAGTGTTATAACTTTTTTAAAGAAACATTTATTCTCACACTTGTATGTGTGAATAGATGAATCTTATACTATTCACATGTGCTTATGAAAAGTTGTCCTATTTTCACTTGTGCATGTGAATGTTTGGATAAATATAAAGATGATAATTCTTACACTAGTGCATGTGAATGTGAATGAAGGAATGTATATTATTTCAATTGTGCATGTGAATGAATGTCTTAAACAAATCATTAAATTACACTTGTGCTTATGGAAGAATGTGATTTGTGCCAAGTATTTATCTAGAATTTTCCATTCTTTTCACTCAAGATTAGTTAGCTAAGATTCACATTTTTGGTGTATTTCTATGTCTTTGTGTAGAAAAGGTAAGTTGAACACATGTTTTCATGTGCCTTTATGTGGATGAAAAAGCATTATATAGGCCTTCAGGTCACTTTGTTCCATATTGGTTATGCCTTAACGAATTAGTTCTAGCTATTTTTTCTTATTTTTTTGACCTTTCACTTGTTTCATGTGCATGAAAAAGAATTATATTGGCTTTGGCGGGTCACTTCAAGCAATTGTGGCTACTTCTATTGAAAACCATTTAGCTTAAGCTCAAGAGCATGTGAATTGAGCTCTAGAGGTAGTCTTCGGGCTCCTCATTGCACATACCTTTTCCTCAAGGTAGGCATAGGTATTTGTGAGGTACGTCACTTAGGCCTAGGTTACTATTGCATGTCAATTAGGGATTACTTTCTTGATCCGACCTTGATCTCCTCCAATTTGAGCTTCTCTTGTATTTGAGCTATCTTTTCTTGTTTTTGAGTTTTAGTTGCTTCAAAGTGAAATCATACACTCTTGGGATATGCAATGTGGTAAGAGCATGCACATGCCTTGTAGGATTTTTTATAGGAAATGAAATTTCCAAGAGGCTTTGAAGCTCATATTTTAGGAGAAAGTGTGTGATGTGATCTCAAAGTGTGTGAATCTCATTTTGTCTCTTAGATTTGATATATGCAAGGACCTTGGGGTTGCAAGGTGCTCATGGCTAATGACAAGCAAGTTGATGTGCTTCCTTGGATGGAACTATAGCTTAGCTTGAAACTAAGGTTCAACAAACCTATATTTGATCTTAATGCTGAGCTTGAACTCAAATTTTGTAGTTTTCTTCTTTTTGGTGTTTTCCACTACTCCTTAATAGGTTTCTTGCTTCTAGGAATGCTCATGAAAATGATGCCACATATGCAAGGTTGTGCCATGAAATCCCATTAAATGGTTCCATGATCCTATAATAACCAGTTAAAGACACTATTAATTAGTCACATAACTGTTGCCTATGTTGCAATCACTTTTTCAGATGGGAGGTACCATGCAATGACTTAAGTCTAATATAAGTAAATAACCCCTCTATTAAGAAATTCCAATCCACTTCGATACCCAATTTCCTTGATGCTTCTCAACTTGGACTATTAGAAAGAAAAATGTATGTCATGTGATGTAAATGCCAAAATTCCACCACACTATATAGAAGGGTATGAAGGGAAGATTATGTCATATGATATGGTTCCCAAAATTTTATTTAACTCCATAGAAGGGTACAAAGGGAAGTTTGTACTTAATTATTCACTTATAGAGCTTGGGAATGTGTTTGTTATGTACTACTTGTTTGTACTATGTACTTAGTATTGCCTTCCATAAATACAACTCTATTTCATACCTCTTTTTACCCAATCGCTAATATAGATTTGCAATTTTCAAGCATAATATAAGATTTGACACCTCCCACGTTAATGGGTATATCATTGGTTTTTCAAAATTGATCAACCCAATTGAGCTCATTTTCCAATCTCATGATGAAAGAGAAAGATTCACAAGCTACTAATGCAAGACTAATGGTTTGTAACATCTTTTGCAATTGCATTGGCATCCAAAGTTTTTGACAAGTCTAAACATTGTATTTTCATAAACATAGTTCAATAGAGCAGTTAGATTCTAGACAAAATATTTTTTGAGTATAATGTTTCATAATATACCTTAGAAAAATTAACATCAACAACCTAGTAGTACATCATTTGTAGAAGATAATACCTAATAAATCTATTATGAAATAAATACCATGGTGATTGTAATACGGACACATATTCTTATGAATTCAAATATTTGTAATATCAACATACATTTTTATCCATTCATATTTTTTTATTGAAATTAGATAGATCGAAAAAATTACACTCTCTTTTAAACAACTCCTCGATTCGGAGCTATAGATCATGCATTATGGCCATGGGTTCCCTTCCCACGTCCAAAACTTGGGATCTCTGTAACACAGGTTGAGGGGTTATAAAAAGAAAAATTGTGTGGATTTTTATTATATATGCAATGAGACAATTTGGTATTTGAAAATCTTATTTGTACAAGTAAAATTTATTCGTATGAATAAGGTTATTTATTCATGTGATTAAGTTGGGATAATTTGTTGAATTCATTTCAAATTGAACAATTCACATATTTTGTGAATTTTTCAAATTGAAAAAAATTTAAGTGAATTAACACAACTTAGCTCTATACACAAAATTGTGCTTAGTAAATTTTGTAGTGTGTGTCTTTTGTAAAAGAAGAAGATGATGCTTTGGTATGCAAGAAAAGGAAGAGTACCACTTGGTGCAAATCGAGAGGAGTACGATGTGAATGACAAGATGAAAAGTGATCCTAATGGGTTACCCATCCCCTCCATTTCACATCAAACCCCTCTTTCAAGG
This sequence comes from Dipteris shenzhenensis, assembly GCF_047967505.1. Classification (NCBI taxonomy): domain Eukaryota; kingdom Viridiplantae; phylum Streptophyta; class Polypodiopsida; order Gleicheniales; family Dipteridaceae; genus Dipteris; species Dipteris shenzhenensis. Next base: position 9,283,103 of record NC_141606.1, read on the forward strand.
CCAAAATTATAGGTTTTTTCCTAAACTACATGAGAAGTTTGATTTGACAGAAGGGATGGACGACACTTTTTTGTAGCAACTTTCACATGGGATGAGATAACTTTCCCTTCAATTCTATTCAAACTCTCTGAGCCCACTTCAAACTTGTCAACTTCTTCCCTTCCATTGCATGAATGTAGAAAAGAAACAACTAAGAGAAATGGAGGATCCACCTAGCTACAATGGTCCTCTTAGTACATGAGAGTGATCCATGTAACTCATGGTGGATTCTTTGCTGTTCCCCATGCAAACATTGGAAGTGCTGCTAGACCTACCAATTTCATACAAAAGACAAAAGTGGAGGAATACTAGCTTCGACAAGAGGTAGCACTAGGTTCGGAGTTGTACCACCAGTGACAATAGAGAAAGGACTACTCTAATCTCAAAAGAAATATGTGTCACACTCCTTGGTATCATAGGACTCATTGAAGGCTAGGGTGCACCAAGAAGTTCACAAAGACTCTTGTAGCATGATCAAGAAGATCCAAAAGAGAAAGATGCCAATGATCCAGCTATGCATGTTTACACCACCCTCCACAATGATCTCCATGAGGACTTTGTTGAATGGCTTTGTCAACGTGCATGAGTGGGCCCATGTGCATGCCCCTCGACTGTTGTGTTGGAAACTTGGATTAGAATGAGTTGCCTCAGGAGGGAAATGACAGTCATGAATGATAGTCATGAATTCTCAATTCTTGGATAAAGGCTATTATGTCTTTTTGTTTGGGAAGCCAGAGATGGTAGTCAAGGACTCTTAGTTGGGCTTATGAATGATCCAAAACTAGCCTCTCTACCTAGAGGCCTAGTCCCCTGACTTCTTCTTAGACAATCAAAGGTCTAGGAAGACTCCTATCTCAGTGGAGTGACTCGATTTTTCATTTTTTTAATGTAACCAGTATGCAAGGCTATGTAATGGATTACCAATGGTAACATTATCTAGGCAATGGGGCACAAAGGCAAGCTGCATGAGAAGATGGAGCTTCAATTAGCCAACTTGAGACAAATATGTGATAGGGAACATGCACCTACTCATATTCTACCTTGACTTATTTTATGATCATTCAAAGACAAGAAAGCATGAAGAGATCCACTAGGAACCTATTGAATGAGATAGGGTCAAACCTATGGTTGATATCCCTAATAAAGACTGCTCAAAACCTTATCCATATCTCGATCGTCATAGTTTATCACTTTAGACTTCTTTCGTCCACTCACAATGTCTCATCTTGAAAGAATCTCAACTCTCGTCTTCCAAATCGCAGAACTTTATTGAATTCCTTAAGCACCTTATTTATGGTAGCAATAGACAAACTAATAGACGAGCTAGCAAACATGACTAGTAGACATAATCAACACAATCATGCACACTCAAAAGAAATTATTAAGGATGCACAGGCTCACATGTGGGACCTAAACTTGCTCTAATACCACATAAACAACAAAAAATAATTAATGGCCAACAAAAGACAAAAGTACCTCTGCACATAGACTAGACTAGAGGGCATATTTATAAACAATAGGACATTCTTATAAACAAGGCGGTATGACCATTTGAAGCCCCTGCTAGGGCTATTGAGGACAAGGAGGTGGAAGGAGGGGGTGAAGGTGGAAAAATGGATGGTTGTTGGTGGTGAGGAAGGAGGGTGAGGGTGAAAAAGTAGATGGAGGGAGATGATAGTAAGTGGTGGCCAATAAATGGCCCGCAAATCTTGGGGAAAATGATGGGACATGCTGAATTACTAGATCCGTTGCTTGATTTGGGCATTGAAAGTAGCCTCATTGCTTAGACCCTTTACAAGGCAACAAGTGAAGTGATGAGCATGGACATTGCCATTGCAAAGCACTTACTCAAATCCTAAATCAGAGAAGTTATTAAAAGCTCAAAATGACACTTGATATCTCTAACTACCATAACTATCTTCTTATGACTCATTTACTTCTTATCAAGTCCTTCTCCCCAACATTACTTACAAGGCTCTTTCACCTTGCTTCTCATTGTAGTGATTGACCATAATTGGTTAAGGACAATATGTTGATAACTCATAAATATTTCTATTATTTCAATGGTCATTTTGTAGATTTTTGTGATTTGCTACTTCTAAACACAACGTCAATGAATGTGAATGCATGTAACAAAGAAAAAGCCAGCTACTATAAGGCGAGAGCTTGACTTGTTTCTCTATATACTTTTGCAAGTCTTTTGAAGTTAGAACCATTTGGCAAAGGATACAAGAAAATGGATGTCCAAGGAACAAACACATGCTATCCATAGACATTATGAGAGGCCAAGATGCAAATTGTGCATGAATTTAGAGCCTTTCCCTAATGACACAAGGCTACCCCATTTATCTGACTATTTGGCCTATGCATTGACTAGCTTGAGGAAATGTTCCCCATACATGTGAGACAAGAGGTGTTTGGGCCCAAATGTATGTGCCAAATCAGCTTCCTATTGGTATATGCAAATGATGAATCCTTATTAGCTTGAAAAACAACAAATGGACACTTTAGGTCTCTTTTGGCAATCCAATGACTTGCATGTCATGTAGGAAAAAAAACAAAGTTTATGTTGCCAAGAACAAATAGGGATACCCACTGAGAATCGCCTACCAGGGGCAGCTCTTATAGGCATGGTACAGCCCACAAAATGGGCTATTTGTATAGATGCTTTCCTTGAGATAAGAAGGAGGTCCTATAATGTCTTTGAAAATAGATTCAAGCATGCTTACTTTTTATGTTGGAAGATCAAAAGATGTCTTTTTGATACCCTCATCACATCATGCATCCTATGAGGCATGGGGATGCAACATTTACACCTCCATGTGGAATGCTTTTGAGAAAATATGGAAGTGCTTCCTCATTGGCTTTTGAAGGACTAAGAAATCTACACTCTATCTAGTTTGCTTCTAGCAATAGTAACATGCCCATGAATATACCTAACTGGAAAGGGCAACATAGTACATGGAAAAAGTTACTCAAATGCTACTCCATCAGCTCCCCAAAAGTATTCGCCCCTAAAAGACACACAAAAGCAAATTCCAATAATCTAGTTGGATGAAAAATATGAGGACTATTTGGGGAGTGTGAGATCAAGGGCGTTTCTTTAGGGATGACTCATCTACATTCAGAGCTAGCAAAGCATTGCACTAAATTACTCCAGTACTCATGATTGGCTGTCCATCTTTGGAGAGCAAATTTAAGGGCCACACAAGGGGAGCTGTACACAACCTTCCCTCCTAGAGCTGGTACCAAGCTTAGCCTAGAGGATAGTAGTGGTCATCTGTGAGCTTGGACATTAGCAAATAAGCATTAGCAACTCACTGCATATGCATATGCATATGGTATGACTCTCGACCAATAGAGAATGAGTTCATTCTTCTACTTGATTGAATAGCCCATGAGGACATGAGAGCCATATTTTGGTGACTGGTCTCCAATCACTCCTTAATTGAGGCATTCCTCTCACAAATGAAGAAAAAACATCACCGACCACTTCATTGTTAGGACCTATTAGCACCATGCGCTACTCAATTGCATAGCCCATGAAGAGATTAGAGCCAAAATTTGGCATTCATTCTCCAATCAATCCTCAATTCACATAACCATGATAGAGAACAAGGATAACCACTTTCATTGCCAAGGTCCTTGATACACGAGTCTACCTCATTGGCATGAGTGCATAGACTAGACTCGCCTTACATGAGACTAGACATGTATGATGGGTTCCACATCTACCCACATTTAGTTAGATTTCACGGTTCATGATCTTTTGTATTGCTAATCCAATAGCCCATATTTGGCCTTGATGGATGTCATCCCCCCCCCCTCCTCTCTCTCTCTGTCTGTGTGTCTCTCTCTGTCTGTCTGTCTGTTTGTCTGTCTGTCTGTCTGTCTCTCTCTCTCTCTCTCTCCCTCCCTCTCCCTCTCTCTCTCTCTCTCTCTCTCTCTCTCTCTCTCTCTCTCTCTCTCTCCCTGCCTCCCTCCCTCCCTCTCCCTCCCTCCCTCCCTCCCTCCCTCCCTCCCTCCCTCCCTCTCTCTCTCTCTCTCTCTCTCTCTCTCTCCCTCCCTCCCTCCCTCCCTCCTCCCTCCCTCCCTCCCTCTCCCTCCCTCCCTCCCTCTCTCTCTCTCTCTCTCTCTCTCTCTCTCCCTCCCTCCCTCCCTCCCTCCCTCCCTCCCTCCCTCCCTCCTCTCTCTCTCTCTCTCTCTCTCTCTCTCTCTCTCTCTCTCTCTCTCTCTCTCTCTCTCTCTCTCCCCCCCACCCCCCTCTCTCTCTGATATTTTCAATTCATATTTGTATGGTTGATGAATTTGATGATTCAATTTCTATTTCATGCCACATGTAACACTCACAAGCTATCCTCTATAATGGATCGTTGATAATCTAGGATGAGATAAGAGGGAAGAGAAGCATGAATGGGAGATTCAAATCATTAGAGAGAAGTGGGTGATAGTATAGCTTCAAAATTATAAAATTGAAGATTGGATGGAAAAAAGGTCAGAGGGCACATCAAGAAGGTAAGCATTGTCATGAACTTGCTTGAGGATTTTGAATGGTCTATATTTGAGGGGTTGGACCTTCACATGTGGACCATTCTTCAATATTCCTTAGGCAAATGCAAGTATACCATGTCTCCTTCTTCAAAACTACAAAGTAGGTTGAAAACCATGCCATACCTCAAAGGGTCTTTTCTTAGTCGAAGAATAAGGGACTCTATCCAAGGCTAGAGGATGCTAGAAGACACTTCCATTTTGTTGGCATGAGCCACTTCATGAGTGAAATTTTCCTAATCATGTATGAAATGTGGACCATAAGATATGCAAATTTGTCTTGAACAATCCAAAGAGTCCAAAAGTGATAGAAGAATAATGCTCCTTAATAAGTTGCAATCTTTAAGACCCATGTGGGGCACACAATTTGTCCTATTTGTGGTAGCACTGTCAAGGATTACATATTCATTTATTCAAGTGCACCTTCTACATGCTTTACATCCATAAAAGTCATTTTCACGAAATCATGTATGCAATAATGACAAAACCTTGGTCTTAAAAAATGAGAAACTGGGTATTTACCACTAATAAAATGACATTTAGCACCAATAAGTGTAAAAATACCACCAATAACTTGCCAAAACCCACAGAGAAATACAGACTTTTGTTGATGAAAGAAATACTGCCACCATCAAGTAAATTCAGGTGAATTTGCCTAGTAACTAGTAATATTATTGTACAAGTTGTTGTACCAGTAGTGGGTGATCATTTTACCATCGATAGGTAATTTTTTTATTGGTGGTATTGTTTCCATTATTGAAGATGTTAATATTTCCTCTTCTATACAAGCATGCCACAAATTCATTTTCTTTTGATTTGAGAGGTAATTTCTCCTCTCTTTTTGTCAGCCCCATGTCGGGGTGTAGCCTTTAGATACCTAGCCCCTTTTCTCATAAGATGCAAGAGTTAGATGGGACCACTCCTAGGGTCAGGTCCCTAGCCTCTCTTAAATAGGGAGGTAGATTTTGTCATTTTCTTTTTTGCAAGCGTTCTATATCATGCACTATATCTTGTACAACACATGTTGCACTAACACGTGGATTTTGTATATGCAGATATTGTATCCTTTGTGCGAACATTCACCCATACTTTCTAAGAGATGTACGGTTCTAGTAGCTCTACAAGCTTGCTTCAATCAAGAAATTTCTAGTACTGGAGGAGAAGTGAGATTGTTGGGGATAAGGAAAACTAGGGAGGCTCAAAGTAGACAATCATCGCATAAGGCCCAGGAGCAAAATATTGATCTTTCCATTGAGCCCATTGACAAATATAGATGAGGAAGAAGGCAATCCAATCATTTGCTCTCAAGGTGATCACTCCATCCTAGCAGTTTGGATTTGGCAAGAGTACATCTCTTCTTCATACAAGTCATCATCTCATTGACACAATTTACTTCATCCAATCACCTATTTTCTCTCCATACCACTCTTCTCCTTCTCTAGCATCACATGTTTCAATCCCTTGATGCTCAGCTGGTCATAACCATGTCCTATGTCATCAGGAATGTAGTGTGAACTTATAATATTGACAACCCCCCTTGATGCTAGGCTGGTCATATGACGTCATATGTCATCAGGAATGTAGTGTGAACTTACTATAATGAATCCCCCCCCCCCCTTTTAGTCCCCTATCAGCTCATTGGTTGTGGTGTAGCTAGGATAGAGAAATTTGGCTCCCTTAGCTACATCATTTGGTGCCATTAGTTAGCTATTACATCAAAGTAGGTGACCATCCAAAGATGGTGTAATGTGCTTCCATTGAATTGAATACAATTGGATGGAAAAATGGTTTAAATAACATTTTTGGTTGATTATTGTTGTAGTACTTCTGTGCTTCATGACCATACATGTGGCAAATTTTGCATGTTAGCTTACCCTTGCTGTGGAAATCTTTTTCCGCATGATTATTAAGTCCATAGAAAGTGCATTTCATTCTTGTAAAACTTTCTCGATGATTCCTCTTGTTGCTAAAGAACATCATCTCTTGTTGATATGATAGATCCTTCTAATTCTTTATTTTCCTCTCTCTCTCTCTCTCCCTCTCTCGGAAATATGCCTCAATATCATGTGACATGTAGAGTAAGGTTATCCATGTTTGATAGTGTTTCTACCAAGGTGTTGTAGCCTTCAACATCACAACTTGCAAGAAGAATAGCCTTTGCTTCCTCTTCATCTAGAGTTCATTCAAGGATAGCTAGTTGTTGCCGTATGCATTTGTATTTGTTGAGATGGTTGGAGAGGACTTTGTTTGGCTTGTATTTTAGGCTATAAATCTTTATTAGGAGCTTGACCTTAGAATGATGCGCATCTATTCTAAATACTTTGTTTAATTTTCCATTTGAAATATCACCAACTTGCCTCTCTCTCTCTCTCTCTCCCCCCCCCCCCCTCTATCCACTCCACCTAGCTCTCTCTCCCTCTCTTCTCTCTCCTCCCTTTAATTCTTTTCCTCTTAACTTTTCTCTCTCTCTCTTGCTACCTCTTGCCCCATTGCCCCCCCCCCCCCTCTGCCCCCGTCCCCCTCCCCCTCCCCCCCCCCCCCTCTCTCTCTCTCATTGCCTTGCTATGTTGATTCCCTCTTCCCTGCTAGTACCTCCTTCGATCTCTTTAGAAAACTTTCGGCCTTAAATTTACTAAGTCATTTCTAAAGCATAGTAAGAACAAAAGAATGGCTTACACCAATATGTGCTTACCATTATCATTCTCTAATAATATTTAAAGATGGGTGAACAGGGACAATCTCTAACCACGGTAGATGGCCTGCTAGGATAGGATTGATCAACAAAATGGGCTACGATATATAAAGGTGAAAACAATCCCTTAGGGCAGGTTCATACTACTCGGCCACCCATCAAGGTAGAGAGGAACTTGATCGGGTGTGTGGTTCACACCACTTTTGGGCAAAAAGTTTAGATTCCTAATTGTTTCGGGGGCAAAAAGTCACGCCTCGCAAGTAGATGGGTGGCCTCAAGATGCTGGACAAATTTTTCAGAAGACTCAATCGGGGCCCATTGTTTCTATTGGTCCAACTGACGACCCTCCCCATCTTATTGTATGAGATGGTGTGAAGTGCCCCTAAGGTCACTACTTGGTGAGGTTGGAGCTTTGTGTTGTTCTCTTCCGAGTTTGGACCTTTGGTCAGTTTTGCTACTTCCTCCCATCTCAGTTTCGAGCTTTGTCTTTGGCATTTGCGCTTATGCCCATCATCGTGATGAGGAAGCAGCCCGAGAGATCCGATCATAAGCTCTCTTCTGAAGCTCTTGAACAGAGGAAAAACGTATGGCCAGTTCACTTGCATTTTAGGAGCAAGTTTCATAGAATTACGGGTTCGTCTTCCTACACTCCTACCAACTACCAATCAAAGCAGAAGCTAGAAATCGAAATGCTTCGAAAAGAACCCCAACTTGTTAGATGCTTCTGGCTGTTGCTAATGCGTGAGTCGATACTGCGCAATGCACTAAGGGGTACTCCGCATACCAAAAAGTTTCTCTAAGGAGTACTCCGCATTCTTTGGTACGTGAATTACACCCTTAGGCCACCCATATTCAAAAATTTCATCGCAGTCCATCAGCAACAGTCCAAACCGTCTGAAGTCGTATAAAATGTCCTACGTGCTGTCGCTTACGCAGGAAATGGTTAGTGCGGAAAAGTTCCTTAGATATTGTTATAGTCATGACTATTCTTGCATTTTAGAGAATGCTCAAACTTCCGCCCCCCCTCCAACGACAAGAAGCGAGAATGAAACGTTTTGATTAGGTGATAATTAGTTCTTTTGTAATGGACGATTCATCTAACGTAATTGGAATTTTCTGCTCTTCAAGTATGGTCCGAGTATTAGAAACAACAGTATGTATATCTTCTCGTTCAGTACCTGCTCTCACAACTTTGTCACACAACTGATCATTTAATTTAGCAATTTCAGGCTGGAATTGAAGCATTCTTTCAACCCGTTTGCGCATGATATGGAGTTATGAAAGATCAGTTTTATACCGAGACAATTTGTTAGAATCGTCATTACCTTTGATTGGGAATTAGATGCTTGATCTGACAATAGCGTTTGATGGCATCCATGTCTAACATAAGTTCGTTAAGCAAAAATTGTGCTACGATATTTGTCAATATGTGTGGTGTGTACAACCTGGCTCCACAGTGCACACCACCTTGTCAGATATTCAGTCATCAGAATGATGGATTTGTTGCCATTGATGATTCCAAGAAATATCCCATGCTACTTATTCAAATGGTTTGGAAACTGGGATGCTTTGCAGGAAACCAGTTTGAGGAGCAGATGGAGATTTCAGACCTTGACACCTGAGACAAGATCGTACGCTTTGAGCAGTGTGAGGGCACGTTTTGAGCTACAAGTGGACGCATTATGCTCAGGACTCGGAGGGTTTGAAGAGAATGACGTGAAACTGGGGATGGGACTTGGGGTCTGTACCTATGGGTTTTGGTGGTGAACTAAGGAGAGATCAAGGTCTATTGAAGTTTGAGCATTTTGAAGTTCAGGGAGTCGGTATAGAGCATCTTCCATAAACTTCTTCCTAGAATTGAAAAAGAATAATAGGAAGGAGCCAGAATCGAGCTGATACATTTGCTCCATGCAGATATAGGCGAATGACCAGACTTTTTTTTTTTGGAGGGGCAGAAATGACCAGACAATTGCCAGAAGCTCCTACAGTAATTTTCTTCTGTGATTAATCTCTACTGATGAATCATATTGGGTTGCCATTCCGTAGAGCCCTTGCTTTTCTATAGAAGAACAGGACCTAGTCCCTTTCTAGATGCATCCGTGCTTAAAAGAAAAAGTTTGGAGAAGTTGGGGACCTGAGTATTGCAAAGATTGTGAGCTTTTATTTCAGCTTGTTATATGCTGTTTGGCATGACTTTGAGTTGCATGTTTGGATATTGGTTTGGGGGATTTGAGCCAAACACAACTGTTTAAAAGTAAATGTACTCAGCTTTTCAGCCTTTGTCTCCCTTGCAAAAATAGTTTATTGAAGTTGGTTGCATATTAATGAGTACTTTCTCTGAAATAGGGACTTTGAAAATCCTCCCATCGATAGGAGCCCCCAGTGCTAACCAGGTGCACCGACCGTTCAAAGATAGCAGCACCATCCTTCCGAAGGTGATACAGGACTGAGAAAATTTCAGAATTCATATTTTGGGAACCTATTGCAACCATTGAAGAGGTATCACTCGTTGAACGGTCGATGTACCCCACAAGTTTCGCAAACCTGTATAAAGACCCCGTTACTAGAACGGCACGCATTGCACGTCCATTTCCTCTCGTCTTGCGTGCCACAGACGCGCCTTAATACAACGACGACACTCAATACCAGCCCCAACATACCGCACAGGAGCTGGTGCTTCCAGTCCAGGGCTGTTCCGGACATTCGATACCACAAGCCGATGAGAGCCGCAGAGGGGACCAATATAGAGGCGTAGCAAAAGAATCTGCGAGATCCGAAGGTGGAGGCCTTGATTACCAACAACGCGACGACAACTCCAGCGACATTCTTAACCACAGCGTCGTGGGCAGCGACGTGCAAGGCCTGTAGAGCAAAATGGGAAAGCGATGAGAAGATTGCAGCCGCAAAAACTGTAAAAAAGGAGGTGGGAGGCAAGAATTACCTGGCAGAGAGTGTGAGGAAGAGATCGGGGGAGCTGGGGGAGAGCGAAGGGGAGGAGGAGGGAGAAGAGGGCGAGCAGAGCAGCCATGGCGAGGGGAGCGAGCTCCATAGCTGATTGAATTGAGTTGCCACTTCGATGAATGCCCTTCTTCTTCTTCTTCTTTTGTAAACACTCTAAGTACAATCCGTGTGTGCACGCTCTAAGATCAAGTCGTGTGTACGGTTTGACAAGTTCCCCTTACCTCTATAGGTACTAATTTCTTTCAACGGGAGAGTTGGACCCAAGACGTTTATTAATGCAAGGTATTCAAGGTCCCATTGCTGCTCAATGTATATGTTTGTTTGGGGGACGCTTTGAACATTAATTCGTGTGCTGGTGCCTTCTCGAACAAGCCACCGAATCGCGAGAAACTTCTACGCCGGCCTTGTAAGAGGAAAAAGGCGGGGCGCAAGGGGCGGTAGAGTACATGGAGGGGGGCTGTGAAGCCCTCCCAATACAAGGAGGAAATCTTGTAATCCAAGCATCTGAAAAACCAAATTCATTAGTTGGCATAAAAATTTAATCAATTTGTGCTTTGTAAGTTTCCTTAACCTAGGGCCTAGGAAGCCCCCCCAGCCTCCCCCCCCACAACACCCAATCTAGCCAATTGGCCTTTAGATCTGGTCAAAGTGGATCATTTTTTTTCCAACCAGATCTCCTATGAATGGCTAACCTAGAGCATCCGATTTCTCCTAGAACTGCTCCTACTCCCTTCTCTTGATCAACAGTGTCAAATTTTCCCTCATTGAAAATTTGGGAAACTTATCCAAAACACCCAAAATTCTTCCAAAATCTCTCCCAAATTACCAATCCCATACACCCAAGCCCTCTACCAAGGTGAAAACTACTCTTCCTCTTCCTCCAAAGTGAGGTCTAAAGGGCCTCTTTCTCCTCTCGATATCCTCTACATTTCAACATGGTGAAGCCTTCCCCATCTCCTAAACCAAAGGTATCTCTTTAATCTTGTATTTGCCACAACTTGAAGGATGCTAATCATGGATGTTTTTCTCGAATCTATACTTTTATATTGATGTTAAATCTTGGCAAAACTTTATCAAGCTATTTTTTTAAGTTTCACTATATTGACAAAACATAGTAGGAATTTATATATTTTCTTTAGAATTTCTAAGTAATATATGTAAACCAGGGCGAAACTATTAAGATTTTTTCTTAAAAGTTTCAAATCTTGGCGAATGTCTCAAAATTTTATTTTTATTAGGGCATATAAGCTTTCGACACCGATATAAAAGTTTTGCTTCTTAACGAAACCAACATGAAAAAATCATTCATGATGCTAATGGTTTTTGGACTCCTCAAGAGTTCAGGATCATGTTCTAGGTTACAATGCAACCATCCACACACACACACACACACACACACACACACACACATAGACACAGACTCGAGAGATACATGGTGCACCTAGAGAGCTCTGCCTTGATTGTCTCTTCTCTTTCACAGAGCTTTCACATCCTTTTCACCCCTTTGTTGCCAACCGAGCTTGCAATCCATGCTGCGAAGCTTGAATTGTAGCAAGCTCACTCTTACATCCTTTTCACCCCCTAACTCACTTTTAACCATCGTTGCAAACTCTTTCTCCTAAATAAATATACTTAGTTTTGCTGGCTAAACTACAATGAAGAAAATTAGCAAGGCTAACTCCAAAAAAATAGATTTCTTCTCGAAAAAAAGAGAGAGAGGCTAGACTCGTAGCAATCCAAATTTTTGAGGATATAAGGAGGGCCAATTTCACCCTTATATGCCTCATATTAGTGATTATGAGCATGCACGAGCATGAGGATATAGTGGACCTCGAACTGTCATAAAATTGCCTACGTATTCAAAGCATATAGACTCACAACATTGACTTGGAACCCGTGATAGTGAAGGAAGCAACTCTACAAACCACCTCTCCTTTGCTCAAAACAAGACTTTTCCACCCAAAGAGTAGAGAATGGCACAATCACCAAAACCCCCCTTCCTATAGTAGGATAGTTAATAAAACCTTCAAACCCCAACTTGGACAACGTGAACTAGAATGGATCATCCTCACCACACTTATCTTACTGGAGCAAAATCACATCAGGTTTTATTGTCCTAATGATTGAAATGCACACTCTCTATTATGCCAGATTGTAGCAAACATAGATTCCAAGAAAGAAGCACCACTGTCAATCTTACACCACTAAGTATCCAGCTAGGCATCTGAGTTGTTGATTAGCAAAGGCTCTATATGCATCCCTAAAAAAATTAAACTAATTTTCTTTACCTTAACCTACACTCCAAGTCGAATCTTGATCCTTTTGGGCATAAACCTGGGGATATTAATGTTGAGATCAATGGAGCCAAGTACTTTCTTCGACTGTGGTGTCTCCTCTGGACTCCATCTTCTTGTGATAATCTTTGGGAATATCCACCTTTGCAACTTTAGCATGGATTCCTTTGGCTTGATCGCCCTTATTATTTGGTGGAACCTACTACAATCGGGGTGGAGCCGGCGGGTCTTCTTTATTCCATCAATCGGGCATTCCATTGAGGCCCAAGCAAGGAGACCAACATCTAAGATAGGAGCCTCAACAATATTAGATGACTCTAGAGACATACCAGCGGGATGCTTAGAAGGAGACTACATGTTAAGAACCACCTCTTTAGTTTTTCTCTTCCATCCTACCACATGCCATAGTTCTCCATCGTTTTGATTAGCCATGTAGTCCTTCTTCTACAATTCCAACACATGTTGAGATTCCCATTGCTGAGATGAAGCTTCATTGGGAAAAAGGACCTTTTTAACAGACTTTTCCTTCGAGTTAGCGACCGCATCCTCCTTATCTTCCAAAGCAAGCTTCATGTTTGCTAGCCTTCTTGGGCAGTTCCTGGAAAACTAAGAGGTGGCTTTACTAGTAGGCATTGGGAAACGTACCAAGCCACACCTATTGTGCAATAACCTTTCCATCAAAGAGCCGTACATCCACAAAATCTTGCATGTCTTGGATTCAATCCCAAAGGATCCAAGCTCTTCTAAGATTGGACTAAGAATTCGCGAGAGGAGGCACTAGGAGCACACATCCCAAGGGCAAAACAATCCGTTCAACTGAGTTTCCAAAGATTATTGGGAGATTTGGCAGATCCACCCATACTGAGCACTCATGAAAAAGGGACTCATTAATATTAAATGTGGGACTCCATGGAATGACCAATACTATCGACTTAGCAAATACAAAGGATCTACCAACCATCTCATGAGTTGACTAACTTTCAATTAGCACATATACAAATCACTACTAGAAATTATTGTAATGGCCTTTGTAATGTGAATGGCCCTTGTAATGTCTAGTGGAACCAAGTGGAATCCCAAAGGTCAAGAAAAAAAAGAGGGGTGGAGTGGTGCACCCATGGGCCAAACAAGGAACCCGTATGGCCCATCGGCACACCCAGTCTAGCCCTTTTTTCTTTCTTGACCTTTCAGATGCCACTTGGTCAACAAGAGCCATTACAAGGGTCATTTAGCATTACAAGGGCCATTTACAAGTGCGTCACCAAAACTTTTTTGATCTTGATAGAGAAAAAAAGGGGCTGGATTGGTGCATCCAAGGGCCAGATAGGGATTCCATTTGGCCCTTGGGCCCACCAATCCACCCCTTTTTTCCTCCCTCCCTTTAGGGTTGCAATCGGTCACAAAAGGTATGCACTACACATTACAAGAGCCTTGCTAGTGGCCATTTACATCTTCATAAAAACAAGTTATCTTGAGAGAGAGAAATTGTATAAAAGATTGCATAAAATCCCCAACGATTGCTTTCAACACATCTCTAACAAAAATGATTTTCATTGCTTCCAAAAATTTGGTAACATCATTTATAATAGACAATGTATATACAAGTGAAGATTTTTTCAATGATGGATCACTTATGTTTCGAATGGCAAGAGCTGTATCCTTATCCATAGTGGCCGTGACACCCTCTTTGCATGTATAAAACACACATTTGCATCATCCATAATAGTGATTGGTTGCACTTCTTCAACCTCTTGCAATGCTTCTAAGGCATCATCCATGTACTCTTGAAAAATCGCTTTCACCACATGGGAAAAAGGAGCCCTAGACATAAGCAATTCATTATGGGAGATTTGGGGTCAAAAATGGACTCAGAAGGAATGGATTAGGAAAATATATTAAGGACTAAGCAAGCTTAGGATGGGTCCCAAGGCTCTTACAAAGTGCACTTCCCAAGGCATGGGGGTGAGTCATTGTCCCCCAAAAAGTCCAAATTTACATTTCCCAAGACATGCTCTTTTAAGCCTCTCTGGGAGCGTCCCCATCCCCAAAAAGTGTCCCGCATTTGCCATGTCACCCAAAATTTGTTTTTTTTTGAAAAAATTCAAAACAACTTGCAAGCCCTCCCAAACTTTTCCCAAACCCATACCTATTGACCAAAACCACTTTTTGACCCCCAAGTCCATTTTTCTCTCACCTTATGCTTGATATCATCCCAAAACTCCATACCTATTGGCCTAAACCAATTTTCATCCCCCAAATTGAGTAGAAAGCCTCCTTAACCCATATCCATTCAACGAACACAATCTTCATCCCCATATCCATTCACCCAGACCATCTTCATTTCCCAAATCCATTGTCCTCTAACCTTGCTGGTATTTTGTAATACCTAGGGTTTCTCACACAGTGTTCTCATGGGTAGACACTCTCATCGGTACATGGGTAAGCCCCTTCCATATAGCACTAGACCACCTCTAGCTACAGTTATTCACATCACACAATTGATGATACACCATTTGTGACTCCAAAGATCTATGAGTGAAAAGAGAACCTATTTTGACCATTCATTGCCACAGAGTATGTACTAGTTTATGATGTAGACTTGAGCCTCATGGTCTTAAGAGATTAGACATAGATGTTTCACACATTAGCATAGTTCAGCCCAAAATTTCTGGTAGTTCACATTTGTTGGTAAGCCTTGAGCATGAGGCACATTTGATGGTAAGCCCTTAGCATGAGGTAGTCCCCTCTACATCAGTGCAATTTGATTCTAATGATGCAAAACCATCAATTTCATGCATGGATCTGACACCATCTTTTGCCACAAATTATAGAGATTCTCAGCAAGAGTTCACCGGTTATTCAGCAGGTAAGTCCTCAGTACAAGGCACTTACATATTTTACAGCATGCAAGGCTATATGCCACATTGCATTCAGCTCTTCAGGTGATTCCATTCCAACATCCATCACTGATGCTTTCACCTCTAACACAAAACATACATTGGGGTAGTTTCCATTAGCAGCTCGAATCGGCACATTAGTCTTTGGACATTCCACATCGGCTCAGTCATGCCACATTGCACCACCCTTGATCCACCTCTTTTGATCAGTAGATCATTCCTCAGCATGAGGACATTTATGCATTGGTGCAATCCTACCCTGGTGTAGTGGACATCATCAGGTTCAGTCGTATTGCAACCTAGGGAACCTCAGTGTTTCAACATGCACTTATGGCTATTGTATATAGTCCATACTTGATCCAAATTAGTGGTTGGAACTAGGACTTCAGATTAGTACCTACATTAGAATTTGGCACCTCATTCACCTTAGGGACATCTTATGCATTTTCAATGATATTTTAGGTTTCTAGGCCTTTATTATATCATCTCTCTAATGATGAGTCTATGTCGATAGATGTTTAGCTATGCACACATCAAATGACCTTCAGCTCATGACAATTGAGAATACAAGTTTGATAGGTTGCTGTAACTTGTCAGTTTTACAGGTCTTTCTTCAATAGAGTTGAGTATCATACTTGAACCTTCGGCCCCAAATTTTCAGCCCCTGGATCACTCTGTCCACACCGACTATGTAGTCTTCTATGATCTTGCATCATACAATAGAGATTATAGTTCTACTACAGCATACCTTACATATTGTTGTCAATTCTTTTGGGTTAGTGACACCCTTGTTTTGTCACAATATACCACATTCTTTCTCCATAGCTACATGTTGAGATATCAAGCTCTACCCCCGATACATCTCCTGGATGACTATCATTTATGTCACCGCCTATGTTAGTTTTACTCGTGGTGTAGTTAGACTACCACGTATGTTTTTGGTTTGGGTTCACATATGAACCACGTATTCTAGGTTTTGACATATAGGGTATTTCCCTCTTCTATTGTATTGTTGTTGTGTGCAAAAGTGAAGAAAGGCTTCACCCTCCAACCTTGTGTCCTCTCTCTTTTGTGTGT
This sequence comes from Dipteris shenzhenensis, assembly GCF_047967505.1. Taxonomy (NCBI): domain Eukaryota; kingdom Viridiplantae; phylum Streptophyta; class Polypodiopsida; order Gleicheniales; family Dipteridaceae; genus Dipteris; species Dipteris shenzhenensis. The sequence continues at coordinate 9,299,611 of NC_141606.1, forward strand.
TGTGAAGAAAGCTGCACTTGAGTCTCCTATCTCTCTCCCTTATTCTTTACATGGTATCAGAGCCTTGTTCGTGGTAAGGAGCTCAAGAAAGCAAGCCAAGTTTGTGGTGTCCTGGTAAGAGGACCAGTGTAGCTTTCCTATTTCGAGTTTGGGAGCAAATCTCTGCAGGTAGCACAGCCAGAAGTGCAGGAGTGCACTGTTTCAGATTGAGAGGCCCTTCGCGGTGTGGCGAGAGGCCGTTTGAGGCCATTTTGAAGGCCCGTTTTGAGGCCGTTTCGGGGCCCGTTTTGAAGGCGGAAGTTCTTCGCAGGCACTCAGAAAAAGGCCCTGTTTTTCACTGTGCGACCACTGCGCGGCTAGTCGGTGGAAAGGTGCCACAGAAATTGCATCGTATGCCTGTGTGCAGAGATATTGGGAGTTGCAGACTCATGCCTGTTGCCTGTTGATGCAAAATCGTCACTAGGAAGTGACTGTGTGGTGAAATACCACTTTCGTCAGTGTTGCAGATCTGCCCCTGTGAGGCTTTTTGCAGAAGTTTTGCTATTTGCCCTTGTGAGGCATTTGCTGTGTTTACAGGTTGCTGTTGCAATTCGTGATTTGTAAAATGTTTGAGAATCTGTCTACCATTGTCAGTGAGAAGCTTGACAAGAACAAGTTCCAAGCATGGAAGTTCAGGATGACAAACTTCCTTATGGGAAAGGGAGTTTGGGAGTACATCAGTGGTGAAACTGCAGAACCAGTGTTGGGTGCTGCTCCCACTCCTGCTGAATTGAAGGCCTTTGAAGAATGGCATGAAAAAGCCAGAAAATGCATGTATTGGCTGTCTGTTAGCATTTCAGATTCTATGATTGTGCATATACAGGATGTAGAGACACCTAAGGAGGCATGGGATACATTGGTGAAGCTGTATAGCACAAATACCAAAGCACGAAAGATGTAGCTAAAGCAGGAGTTGCATAATGTGCAAAGGAAAAATATGAATATAAATGAGTATTCCTTGAAGGTGAAAGGCCTTGCAGATTCTCTTGCCTCCATTGGAGCACCTGTTGATGATGAGGACTTAGTGTCCGTGACCTTGAATGGTCTTGGGAAAGATTATGCACAGTTTCGGACATCCATTGGAGTCCGTGAAACATTTCCTGATTTTCAGGAACTTATTGCTCTCTTGCTGAGTGAAGAGCAAAGGAATGGTGGTTCAGCCACCTCAACTTCTCAAGAGACTGCTTTCTACTCGAATACAGGTAGAGGCAGGGGTAGAGGAAGAGGCCGTTTTGGTGGCCGTGTAGGAAATCAGAACCAACAGCAACAACAGGAAAACCAGTCCTATGGAGGAGGACGTGGTAGTTCTAGAGGCAGGGGGAGCCAAAGAGGCCGTGGTTCATGGCAAAGGAACCAGCAAGTAAATAGCAGCACAGAATGCTATTATTGTGGAAAGCCTGGACACAAGGAGAATACATGCTATAAAAAACAGAATGACATCAAAAGTGGGAAGTTGCAGCAAAGCAACTATGCATCATCAAGTGGGCATGGTGACGACAGAAATGAGCACCTTTTTGTGATGCAGCATATGGTTAACTCCATGTCAGGAGATGTTGCACCTTGCAATGATGTTTAGTATGTTGATTCAGGGCCTCTAACCACATGACCAGTCATGGTGAGTGGTTTCATGATGTTAGAAATTTGGATAAGCCAGGTTATGTTGAAACAGGTGATGATACTGCGCACCCAATTACGCAGGTTGGTAAAGTGCCATTGGCTATGCAGGATGGCAAAACGAAGTACTTGGCAGATGTACTTCATGTTCCAAAAATCACTAAGAACCTGGTTTCAGTTGGCCAGATGGTTGAGCAAGGTCTGCAGGTTAGATTTAATCCTGATGGATGCTTTGTTGAGGACTTGAAAAACAAGTGCCGCTTGGTTGCGAAAGGCAACAAAAATGGCAGAATGTTCACCTTGGATGTTGATATGCCTGAGGTGAAAGCTGCTATGTTTGCGCATGGGAGAGGTGTCATTGTAGATATTGAGATATGGCACAAGCGCATTGGGCACGTGAATATACAAAGGCTGCAATCTATGCAAACGAAAAACATTGTTGCAGGTTTGCCTAAATTCAGAGTTGAGGGAATGCAAAAGGTATGTGAAGCATGCCAAATGGGTAAGCAGGCCAGACATGCATTTCCCAAAAATGCTAAGGTGAGCAGAAGACCTTTGGAAGTGATCCATTCAGATGTTTGGACAACCAAAGCTGCTTCTATTGGTGGATGCCATTATTATGTGACGTTTATTGATGACTACACTAGGAAGGTGTGGATTTATTTTATGAAGCACAAAAGTGAAGTGTTCAGCCATTTCAAGGCTTTTAAGGCCATGGTTGAAAAAGAGAAAGGTGTGCATATTAAAGTGCTAAGATCTGATGGAGGGGGAGAGTACTTTTCAGAAGAATTTTGTGAATATCTGAAAGAACAGGGAATTCAAAGGAAGTACTCATGCAGGTCTACCCCTCAGCAGAATGGGGTTGCAGAAAGGAAGAACAGGCATATTGCAGAAGTAGGACGGGCGATCCTAAATGAGAAAAACATGCCTGATTATTTTTGGGCTGAAGCAGTAGCAACTGCTGTTTATATTATGAACAGAACTCCCACTGCAGCCGTCCATGGCATGACGCCTGAAGAAATGTAGCCAAAAACTAGATATTTCTCACTTGAAGGTATTTGGTTGCATAGCTTATGTTCATGTTCCTGATGAGAAGAGAACAAAGCTGGATCCAAAGGCAGAAAAATGCATCTTTATTGGATATGCTCTGCACTAGAAAGGGTATCGCTGTTATAACCCTTCCACCCGCAAAATGCAAGTGAGCAGAGATGTTGTTTTTGATGAAATGAGCAGCTGGTATGCACCAACTGTTATGGTAGGAGATGCAGATGCAGGAAATGGGAATGCTGCAATAAATGCAGAGCAGCAATGTCAAGCCTTGAGTGGACCCAGAGAGTCCTCTACTAGTGGATCTAATGCATGGACAGGGAGATTGAGATCTAGTGAATCGTCACATGGCAGCCCTGATAGTGTTGTGCAGGTATCACATAAGGGAAAAGAAAAAGTAGACCATGCTCCAGTGTTTGATGTGTCTGCTGGTAGCTCTCATGTTGATGGAGAGTCAAGCGGCTCTGAAATGAGCCTTGATGAGGAACTTGGGATTCCTTCTGTTGTTACACCTGGTGCAAGGAAAAGCAGGCATGATTTAAAGACGCCTGCAACTGATCCAGTTGTACGGAGGTCCACTCGTATTAAGTATCCAGGCTGAGATATGATGGGTATACAGCACATCACTATGCTTATATGGTCAAGGTTCTAGAGGAGCCAGAGCCCACATGTTTTGAGGATGCAGCAGGGCATAAAAATTGGGAAGCAGCTATGGATGAAGAGATGGCTGCCTTGGATGCAAACCACACTTGGGATTTGATGCCTTTGCCTCATGATAAGAAGGCTATTGGTTGCAAGTGGGTTTACAAAGTAAAGCACAATGCTGATGGGTCTGTTAGCAGGTACAAGGTAAGATTGGTTGCCAAAGGTTTTGCGCAGACATATGGAATTGACTATGAGGAAACTTTCAGCCCAGTTGCAAGGATGGCAACCGTGAGAGCAGTAATTGCTATGGCTGCTGCAAAGGGATGGTCTTTGCATCAGATGGATGTGAAAAATGCCTTCTTGCATGGTGATTTGCAGGAAGAGGTTTATATGATGCAGCCAGAAGGTTATGAGGATAATTCACACCCCGATTTTGTATGCAGGTTGCGCAAAGCCTTGTATGGCTTAAAACAGGGGCCGAGGGCATGGTCAGACAAGATAGGGCAATATCTTGTCACTATTGGATTTCAGATTTCCAATTCAGATTTTTCACTTTATGTGAAAAGGACAAACAGAGGGATTGTGCTTATAGTCATCTATGTTGATGACTTGATTATTACAGGTGATAGTGATGCAGACATTAATGAAGTGAAGCTGCTGTTGAAGCAGAAATTTGAGATGAAGGATTTGGGAGAGCTGCGTTACTTCTTGGGCATTGAGGTTATTAGATCCCCGAGTCGGATATGGCTGTTGCAAAGGCAATACGGTTTGGACATGCTGTCCAAATATGGGATGACAGGCTCTAAGCCTATTTCTGTTCCATTGGAGCAGAATGTGAAGCTCAATGCAGAGACAGGTGAGCTTCTTGAAGATATTACTATGTACAGGCGCATGGTAGGTAGCTTGATTTACATGACTATAACCAGACCAGATTTGAGCTATGCTGTGGGGCTGGTGAGTCAGTTTATGCAGGCACCGAGGAAGCCACATTTGGATGCGGCTAGGCGCATACTGCGGTATGTGAAGTCCACATTGCATTATGGACTGTTTTATGAAGCTGGGTGTGCATTACAGGTACATGGATACACGGATGCTGACTGGGCTGGTAGTGTCTCAGACAGGAGATCTACCAGTGGTTTTATGTTTTCCCTTGGGAGTGGTGCCATCAGTTGGAGCAGCAAGAAGTAGCCAACAGTTGCCTTGTCGAGCACAGAGGCTGAGTACAGGGGTGCAGCAATGGCTGCATGTGAGGTAGCTTGGTTACGGAAGCTACTTGCAGATATGGGACAGTCAGTTCATGCAGCAGTTGTCATTCATTGTGACAACATTAGCAGCATCATGCTTGCTAATAACCCAGCATGCTAGAACGAAGCACATTGAGGTGCATTATCACTTTGTGAGAGAGAAGGTTCTAGCTGGTGAGATTGATCTTGTCTATGTCAGCACTGAGGAGCAGGTGGCTGATATCTTTACGAAGGCATTGGGTACCGAGAAGCTTCGCAGATTTAGGAGCTTGCTTGGTGTACGTGAGATGGATTTGAGCTTGAGGGGGAGTGTTGAGATATCAAGCTCTACCCCCGATACATCTCTTGGATGACTATCATTTATGTCACCGCCTATGTTAGTTTTACTCGTGGTGTAGTTAGACTACCACGTATGTTTTTGGTTTGGGTTCACATATGAACCACGTATTCTAGGTTTTGACATATAGGGTATTTCCCTCTTCTATTGTATTGTTGTTGTGTGCAAAAGTGAAGAAAGGCTTCACCCTCCAACCTTGTGTCCTCTCTCTTTTGTGTGTTTTGAAGAAAGCTGCACTTGAGTCTCCTATCTCTCTCCCTTATTCTTTACACTACATTGACTAGCTTCACATCTAGATGTCTCTTCTACAGAGTGGTTGTATACTCCACGGTGACTTATCACATGTTCGGCAGCCATACATGCAATCATCTTTCAATCAACCAGTCTTTGATCTACGCGGACTTTACTTTTTGTATATTTCCTTTCTCTTCCCTTCAGCCTATCATATTGGTTTTACTCCCAAAAACTAAGGATGACCCTTAACTTAAGAGGGGGAAATGCACATCTTGTATAGGATCTATTAAGTTGTATGCATTGTGCAAGCTTTTGCTAGGTAGTCATAGTGCTCACACATGCACATCCTACTCTGATTCTTTCTAGTTTTCTTTTTCAGATTTGGATGCTATCATATGCACCAAACAAAATCAAAAAAGATCTTGCACATGCAACCTCTACTTATCTAGTGCAATAGGAGGTGTTGAGGATAGTGTAAATTGCACTATCTGGATAGGGTTCATATGGAAAACCCTAGCCCTAATCAGCCTAAGGGTTCTCATGTATATATTTATGACTATGTTTAATACAACATAGTCTACATGTAGCTATTTCCTATGCACTAATCTCTCTCTCTCTCTCTCTCTCTCTCTCTCTCTATCTATCTATCTATCTATCTATCTATCTATCTATCTCTATCTCTATCTCTATCTCTATCTCTATCTCTATCTCTATCTCTATGTCTCTCTATCTCTATATCTCTCTATCTCTCTCTCTCTCTCTCTCTCTCTCTCTCACTCCCCACTTCATCAACATATAACTATAACATCAAGATTAGGAGAGAACTAGTCCCTAAGATGCGCCCAAGATGTCTTCAGGAGCTAGTCCCTGAGAGAACTAGTCCTTGAGATGCGCCCAAGATGTCTTGAGAAGCTAGCTATGGAAGTGTCCTTAAGGTAATGCATGACGAATCTGAGCATTCATCCACAAAAATCTAATATTTGGAGTCTTTTCACAAATTCATATATTAGTTGAGCCACGAGAAAGGCCATCAACCAGTTGAGAAGGAATCAAGTCTAGAGGTGAGGCATGCCTTAGGAACAAGGATTGCATGGGCAAGTGAGCCTGTGCAGGAGCTGAGCCATGTGCGTGGATGCTGCTAAGGTTCTTACTAGGCATCAAGCCCTAAGTCACAATAGGTTTTCATCATGAATGGTACATGCAATAGGAGCCAAGATACTGCAGGTATAGGCAAGAATTTGCACAATCAGTGTTCGTAGAAAGATATGCAGAGTTGAGATAGGCATCTAATGGTGAAAGGTGTATCTCTGACCAAAGGAGAATAGTGAATTGTGTCACCATGAGCACCCGCTCAAGGATGTGGTGGTAGACTAGGGACAAAAGGATGAAGCCTAGCACTCAAGAATGTCCATAGTGATGATTTTTTGCATGGGGTAAGGTGAAACATAGATCATAGATGACTACCAAGGCTCAAAGAGGTGCATTTTGGAGCCTAGACCAAGATGAGATAGTCCAACCAAGACCAGGGAGCCTCAAGGCAGCGACCACCACGACAAAGTCTATGCAGCTTATTAAGGTAAAATTCTAAGACTTCAAAGGAACAAAGGAAGAAAATAGTTATAGTCACTTGTAGAAATTCTTGCAAGTTCATGATATTAATGGAGCAATAACTAAGGAAGAGCACATGAGTTATGTTTTATGTACCCTATTCAAGATGGCTCAAGGTGTTTTAACGAGTTTCTGTTTTGATACTTCATGGATTGGTAGCATGTGATTGAGGCATCTCTCAGAATGTTTAGGTAGGAGAACAATAAGTAAGATGTCTAAACCAAGTTGGGTGACTTGATGTACAGAAATAATAAGTTTATCTATGATTTTCTAAAGATGCAAGCCCTTATTAACTAGTTGAGCACAAAATTGGATGAAAAATCCATGCACACTTGGTTGATTACTATATGCATGTAGATGGATTTTCAATCCCCCAAGATTATGAATTTAACCAAAATGTATGAGGAACTCTTGAATTGAGCTATTGCTTTTGATAAAAATGGTGCAATGAATCCCAAGAAAGAAAAGAAGGGCAAGGAAAGAAGGAGGATTGAGACCTCATCAAAAAGAGAGAAACTTAAGTCAAAACTTAAGAATTCTTTGCAGGATCTTGGTATGCAAGGAAGACCCCAAACCATTAAAAAATTCTGCAAACAATTATCCCAACATGGGCATAATCAAGATGAGTGTTGAACCAAGTATTGTGATGTGTATTTTAAGTTTGGGCATGATTAGATGGAGTGCTGGTATGACAAGAAATGCACTGTAGATGTTAATCAGATGGTACAAGAAGCAAAGCCAACTTATTAATAGAGATCAATGCCCTAATGACATGGTCATGTTGTTAAATATCATAATGGTTGATAAAATTGTGGATTTTATGTCATTTTTAGCCCTCAAATGCTTCACAAATGTCATTATGGTTTTACAAGTACAAATTTTTAATCATGAAAATTCCAACTCTTTGTCTTTTTAAAAGACCTTCATCATCACAGAAAAGACAAGAGATTTTGTAGGAACATAGAGATTATCATAGATGCTCATGCAAAGATCTTTTATTCGAAAGTAGATTAAGGGAAAAAAAAGGGGGAAATAGGGTAGGGGACTACATGGCACCTTGGTGTTAAAGGGTAGGGGACTGCATGCCACCTTAGCATCAAAGTTCCCACTTCTTGGAAATGTACCACAATGTCATAAGGCATTATCTAGCTTTTACCTAGATAATAAGGGGATGCAAATGGATTGTTACGAAAATTCAAATTTAAACATGCTCACAAACTCAAGATTTACCAAAACCATAGAAACCAAGAACAAGGAAACAAGTGGGAGAGAGAAGAGAAAGAGAGAGTGGCACTACATGGGGTCCAATCTGGCCCCCCTAGATGGTGGCTCTTGCTTCCCATCTAGAGTATTTATAATTGTAATTCCAAAAAGCAAAGAGCCAATAATAGTACATCCAAAAGCATCCCTTGTTCATAATTAGAGGGATTTCTCAACATAGCTCCACGAGCTTAAAATATCACAAGGCTTAATATGCCCTCATCCAAAATTTATAAAATAAATTAGCCCTTTGACAGCCATTAGATACTTCAATCAATCCCAATCACCTTCACCATCTCCGTTCCTCATTATCCAACTCATCATCTATACTCAAGCAGCCAATTTTGTTAGTTGTTACAATTAATTGATGAATCATCACACCAATCCCAACACAATTGTACGATTGATATACAGACATCAAAATACACACCTTGCAACAACCAATTGCAATAACACCAATAATACTAGTGGTATTAGTATTTACATGGAATCACCCACAATACTAACCATCTAGCCTAGCAAAACACACGTAGTTAGGCATCCCAAACTAAACCCCACAAAGCATCCACTAGGACCCCCTTCGTGTCCGGTGTGCTCTTATGGAATACTTTGCCATAGTCACACTTGACTAAAATAAAATAATTTCCATAGCAAGAAAAAATGGAAATACAATTTTCTAACATCCCTCTTGCTTGGATTGCAACTGACCTCAGTTGTGTATTTGACTCTCTGAGTCAACGAGTAGAGATGTGAAGGGTAATCTCTTGGATATTCCGATCAAGTATCATCATGGTCAAAAAAATTATTCAAGAGATCTTAAGCTCTCATTAATCGAGAGATAATGAATTTAGCCAATTCAAAACTTATGAAAGATTATTTTATTATTCTCGTATACTGAGAGAAAGTACTATACCAGCATTATATTTGTCATATTCCTTAATATCTATACCGTCCCATACTAGAATGATATTGAGAAATAATAACAAATACAAATCATGAACATTAATGAGACAAAGTCCCATTCTAGACCATGTGACTTACATTTCCCCCCCTGTGCACATGGAATACCTCTTTGAGAGGATTGTGACAGCTGCATAAATCCTCTCTCCGTATCTTGGTTAACAACCTCATAGTGGATCAAGCATTGTGGTAGTGCCCATTTCGGCATTGAGATCCTCTTTTGCAACTTCTTGTTCAACCCTAGGAACATTATCATGCATGTGAGTACTGGCATGGGCATGACTCGATGCATACACAATTTGCCTAATCACAACTCGTCTTGAAGGTTGTGGATGAGCATTTCTAGTTTTAGGCATTTTTGATTGCGCATTCATAGTCGCAACATGTGCCCTATTTTTGATCAAATAATTTCCATCTCTGTGCCTTAACTTAAGACTCCTCACTAAAAGTTGCATTCTTGCTAGAAGCCTGTATTAGATTCTTCTCAATCTGCTTCAAGGCTTTTATTCAAACCTCTTCCTAGTCCTTCCATTTCAAACTCTTTTCCAATCGCATTGCTATAACTCGTATAGGTAAGCTATTAACTTGGTCCAACATACTGATATGTTCCCCTATTCTTCAATCAACACCAAATTTGTTTGTGCCAATGGTTGCTCCTGCTAAGGTGATCCCCACCTTGGTGGTCAATGCTTAATTTCTAGTTTTCACTCTATTCTGTGTTTGCACCACAATGGGTAATCCGAGCCTTGATGGTGCCCGTTCTCCAAACAATACTGATTCTAGTTGTTTCTCTACTGTGGAACTGTCACATTATATGCCGTCGTTGGATCGATTGTTACTTGATTGGATCCTGTTGCCGGCATGCAGGCTACCTACTATGTCGGATTCATTTGGGCATTTGGATTGTCCTAGCAAACCTCCATTTGATGGTTTTTCATGTGAATCACATGCCTTAAGTAGGATTTTGACTTAGTCACTCCCAAACTCTTAAGTTTTTCTTCCAGTAATTTCTCCATCTCATTGGTCTCCTTCTTTGCTTTCTTCTTTTTCTATTTGGATTTCTTTGACTCCTTTTTGGTCAATTTCCTCTTATTATGATTCCTTGTTTTCTTTGACTTACTGTCCTTGTCATCTGAATCACTACCGGATTCCTCACTATCTATTTCTATGTCATCATCTGTGTCATTGTTTTCAGACTCATCTATGTTCAAGTTAACCTACTGTTACAATCATCATCAATGGATCAACTTTTGAATGATTTGCACCTTCATTCTTCTCTTTTGGTAGCATCCACCAAGTCATCAAAGTCCTTCTGACCACGGATCTCCAATTCGATCACTGCAATATGAATTTCTTTGCATAATCACTTGTAGAAGTACTCAACCAATGTCTTGGTTGTGGGTCTTTCCGTTGCATGTAATTGTGTGGTGAGGTTTCAAAACTTCTGTGCATAATCTTTCACCATTAGTTTCTTTTAACACAACTCTTGCAACTTCCTATGAATGTCATTTGGTGTTTTCTGCTTATAAAACCTGTGTAGAAAAGTTGTCTTTAATTCCTCATAGTCCATAGACTGTGCTAGACCATATTGGTTAAACCAGCTCATAGCCCTACCACTTAGGGTACCTGCAAATTGTTGTAATTCCTATGGGTCACCAAACATATTATTTAAGCCACTCGCGTGCCACCATCAAGTTCCAAACTGCACCACATGGCTATCTAGATCATCCTTTTTCCAATCCTTAAATTTTGTGAACTCACAGTTTAGGGTACGTGCAACTTCATTGGGTTAGTGGGTGCAACCAATGTATGTATGAAATAAAAAATACAATTACTTAGAGGTCTTGTATCCTCATAGCTTGCTTGAGTAGATGCCAATCCTGGCTTAATTTTGTAAATAACAAAACTATTATTGTGTGATACATATGATGTGCTTCAAAAAAGTGTTCTACTAATGTGAGCTGAATTGAAGAAAATTAAAGAGAGAGAAAGCATATGATATTTTTGCTAATTAAGAGTGAAGGCATGATTGTTCAGTGGTGGTAAGATTTTTGCTCTAGTAGTTTCTTTATGGAATTGCTTTTATAGATAATGAAAAACAGTTGGTATGTCAGATAATATCTTTTATGTATTTTCTAGCAGCTGAAGAAAATACATATTAGATCATTACTAGCTACCGACCTAAATAAAAAACTTTGACGTGTGATTAAACAATGATGTACATATACCCTACTGCTGATCACAGAATAGTATATGTCACTTATTGCTATTTACTTGGTAGATCAATCTTGCGGTCAGGATATCCATTGAACTTGGTCGATAACAATTATATGAGACCGAGCTTCAAGCCCCCTTCATACCACATAACATTGCGTATAGCATTGTTAGCAAAGGCATATGCAAAAGAGAAAGATCGCATAAATCATAGCATTTTTGAGCAATTGCATAACACCAGATGCACAATTGTCTCAGATGGGTGGACAAGCATAAAACACCATGCTTTATTGAATGTGATGGTTATATCACTGCATGGGGAGGCCTTCCTCCACACGCCAATTGATGCCTCAAATGTAAAGAAGTCGGGGACATATATAACTATTGTACTATCAAAGGTTATAAGAGAGTTAGGCCATGAAAAGGCTGTGCAAGTTGTAATGGATAATGCCAAGAGTGGTAAAAAGGCCGGTAGAATATTGCAAAGGGAGTATACCAATCTATATGCATCTATGTATTGTATGCATACTTGTTGGGATAAGTGTGATCAAGGGCTTGCTCTATGGTGCATGTGTGCATCTAGGGGAGTCACATGTGTGTTTGTGTGTGTTGTAGAGGCACATCAAGTGCTATGATGTGTCTAGTGTGTGACCTAAGTGATGATGTAAGCCAAAGGCCCCCACATGGGAGGTTCCTTTGATTTAGGCTAGTCCCACTGATGTAGGTGCTGATTCCCACTGATGTAGGGAAGGTACCACCTTCTCCCCTTTCTATAAGAGAGAGTCACCTCTCTCACAATCAATAGAGAACAACATTTTGGTTACATCTTGTGCTCTCACTCCTCTTCCAAGATGCATCTATTCTATCCCACGTGATTCTACAATACTTTATTATTGCATTGAAAGATTGGTATAAACAAGTGCCATAGTTCAAAGAGATTGTTTGTGAGACACGTCTCGAAGTAATCTTTATGCCTCGTGATGGTTCTACCATGTTGAAATTGCCAGCAACCACGAGATTTGCCACATAATTCTACACTTTGCAATCCTTAGTGAAGAATAGGAGTTATTGTGATTCATTTTAATGATGGATGTCTGAGTTGACCGATAGGGCAACAAAGGAGAAAATGCATGACCTGAAAGAAACATTGGAATACCCTACATTATGGAAGCGGTTTGAGGATGTTGCTAATGTTATGAAACCTGTATTACATGCACTTAGGGCTTTGGACTCAAAGGATCCAATAATTGGAAAAACATGGATGCACTTTTGGATTATTGAGCAAGCTCTTATTGCGAGGAATCCCCCTACTCGCCTAGGCCAAGAGAATGAGAGAAGACCATTTAACGCTACAAAATGCAAGGAATTGTGGCAATTGTTTAGGCCTTGATGGGAGTAAGCTCACAATCCCTTGCATAGTGGTGGGTACCTTTTAGACGCCGAGTGGTGGAATATGAAGCCCGAAGAGATCCCAATTGTTATGCATGACTTTCATAAGGTCGTGTGACAATATTATCCTGAAAACCATGAGTTTGCAAAGTGTTGTAACGAGTTAGCCAAGTATCAATGCAAGGAGGGGTTGTTTGCATCAAGCCATGTTTAAGCATTGGCAAAAACTACATCTATTTGGAAATTGTGGATGATGAATGGTGGCACATGTGTGCTTCTACGCCTGATTACAATGAGGGTTCTTTCTCAGACATGCTCAAACTTCGGCTTAGAAAGAAATTGGAATCATTATAAGTACATTCAAAGTACTTTACAAAATAGACTTCTAGAGGATTGGGCTGAGAAGCTAGTATACATCTATGCCAATCATAAAATGCTGGAAACATTAGAAGAAAGTGTTGAGATATCGAGCTCCACTCATGATATGCTAGGGTGACTGTTGTGCATTTATGTCACCGACTTGTTAGTTGCAGATGCGGTTGGTACACCGCCCACGAATAATAGCTGGATGATAGCTATGGTTTCCTTGGAGCCTGCATAAACTGACTTACCAATCCAACAGCATAGCTCAAATCTGGCCTGGTAATAGTCATATAAATCAAACTTCCTACTATGCGTCTGTACATAGTAGGGTCTTCCAGAAGCTCACCTGCATCTGCGCTCAGCTTCACATTTTGCTCCAAAGGAATTGAAATAGGCTTATAGCCTGTCATCCCATATTTGGATAGCATGTCTAATCCATACTGCCTCTGCAAGAGCTATATCCCACTTGGTGATCTAATCACCTCAATGCCCAAGAAATAACGTAGCTCTCCCAAATCCTTCATCTCAAACTTCTGCTTCAATAGCATTTTCACATGAAGAATATCTTCATCACTATCACCTGTGATGATCAAATCATCAACATAGATGACAAGCAGCATAATACCTTTCTCTGTTTTTCTCACATAAAGTGAGAAATCCGCCTTGGAAATATGAAAGCCAATAGTGACAAGATACTGTCCTATCTTGTCAGACCATGCTCTAGGTGCCTGCTTCAAGCCATACAAGGCTTTCTTCAACCTGCAAACAAACTCAGGATGAACAGCATGAACATAACCTGGTGGCTGCTCCATAAAGACCTCTTCTTGCAAATCACCATGCAAGAAGGCATTCTTTACATCCATCTGATGTAAAGACCATCCCTTTGATGCAGCCATAGTAATGACTGCTCTTACGGTTGCCATCCTTGCAACCGGACTGAATGTTTCTTCATAATCAATCCCATATGTTTGTGCATACCCCTTGACAACTAATCTTGCCTTGTATCTGTTCACAGAACCATCTACATTGTGCTTCACCTTATAAACCCACTTACAGCCAATTGCATTCTTGCCTTTAGGCAAAGGCACCAATTCCCATGTAGCATTTGCTTCCAAGGCATCCATTTCTTCATCCATGGCTTTCTCCCATTTTTCTTTTCCCATGGCTTGCTCAAAAGAAGTGGGTTCTAGTTCCTGTATCACTTTGACAATATAGGCATAGTGAATGGCTATAAATCTATCATATTTCAGCCTATCCACAAGAGACCTAGCTCTGGTAGACCTGCACAAATACGCTCACTTCCAGGTGCTCTCAAAACATCCCTGGTCTTCCTTACTCCAGGTGTAACAACAGAAGGAATACCCAACTCATCATCAATGCTCTGTTCTGAGCCATTGGATTCACCATCCACATAAGAGTGACCTGCATTCACATCAAACATGGGTTGATCTACCTTCTCTTTTCCTTTTCGCGATACCTACATACCACTATCTACATTGGTTTGAGGAGATTCTTGTGATCTCAATCTACCTATCCATGGCGAAATATGTGAACCACTGCTAGAGAACACTGTAGGTCCACTAATATTTTGTGATTACTGCTGTGAATTCTATGCAACATTACCATTTTGTGCATCTACATCAATCATCACATTTACTGGTTTATACTAGCTACTCATCTCATCAAAAACAACATCTCTGCTCACTGTAAACTTACGAGTAGAAGGGTTATAGCATCTATACCCTTTCTACTGCAGAGAATAACCAATAAAGATGCACTTCTCAGCTTTTGGATCCAATTTGGACCTCAACTCATCTGGCACATGAACATAGGCAATGCAACCAAAAATTTTCAAATGAGAAATATATGGTTTCCTACCAGTATACATCTCCTCTAGCGTCATGCCATGTATTGTTGCAGTGGGAGTCCTATTCATTATGTAAACTGCTGTAGCAACTGCTTCAGCCCCTGCTTCAGCCCAATAATAGTCTGGTAGGTCTTTTTCATTTAGCATGGCCCGAGATACCTCTCCAATATGCATGTTTTTCCTTTCTGCAAGTCCATTTTGCTGTGGGGTATGACTGCATGAATATTGTTGCTTTATGCCATGCTCCTGCAGGAACCTTGCAAACTCATTTAAGAGGTACTCTCCCCCTCCATCTGACCTTAGGCATTTTATTTGTAGTCCTGTTTCTTTTTCAACCATGGCTTTAAAAGCTTTGAAATGCCCAAACACTTCACTTTTCTTTTTCATAAAATACACCCAAACTTTTCTGCTGTAGTCATCAATAAAAGTGACAAAATAATGACAGCCTCCAATAGATGCAGCTTTAGTAGTCCACACATCAAAGTGGATTAATTCCAATGGCTTCTTACTCTCTTGAACATGCCTAGGAAATGGTTCTCTTGCCTGTTTTCCAAATTGACAGGCTTCACATAACTTATCCATTTTTGCAACCTTGAATTTAGGCAATCCTGCAACAATATTTTGGGCCTGCATTGATTTAAGTCACTGTACATTAACATGACCAATGCGTTTATGCCAGATATCAATATATGCAACTACACCAGTCCCATGTGCAAAGATTGCTGCACTCAATTCAGGCATGTCCACATCCAACGTAAACATCCTGCCCTTCTTCTTTCCTTTTGCTATCAAGCGACCGTTATTTTTCATATCCTCAACAAAGCATCCATGAGGATTAAATCTGACCTGCAAGCCCTACTCAACCATTTGACCAACAAAAACCAGGTTCTTGGTGATGTTCGGGACATGAAATACATCAGACCGGTATTTCTTTTTCCCATCCTGCATAGACAAAGGAATTTTACCAATCTGCACAATAGGATGTGCACTATCATCACCAGTCTCCAAAAATCCTGGTCTTTCCATTTTCCTTGCATCTTGCATCCATTCTGCATGACCTGTCATGTGGTTTGATGCACCTGAGTCAACATAACACACATCATTGCCTTCTTTTGCACTTGTCACAGAATTGGTCATGTGCTGCACCATAAACAGATGCTCATTTCTGTCATCACCCTGTCTACTAGAAGATGCATAATTCCCTTGCTGCAATTTTCCATTCGTGATGTCATTCTGCTTTTTGTAGCAGTATTTAGCCATATGACCCATTTTACCACAATAGTAGCATTCAACATTGCCGTTTGCATTTTGACCTCTCTACCATCCACCACGGCCTCTTTGGCTCCCCCTGCCTCTAGAGTTACCATGTCCTGCTCCAAAGGACTGGTCTTCTTGAGTTTCCTGCATATTTTGATTTCTACCACGGCCTCCAGATCGGCCTCCTCTACCTTTGCCTCTACCTCTTCCAGCATTTGAGTAGAAGACAGCTTCTTTTGAAGTTCCTCCTGAAGAAGATGCACCACCATTTCTGTGCTCTTCAAAAATTAGAAGAGCAAACAATTCCTCAAAATCAGGAAATTTTTCACGGACGGCAATGGATGTCCAGAACTATGCATAATCCTTTCCTAGACCATTCAAGGTCACAGAAACTAGATCATCATCTTCCACTGGCGACCCAATGGAAGCAAGTGCATCTGCAATTTTCTTCACCTTCATGTGGTAGTCATTGATGCTCATATTTTCTCTCTACACATTGTGCAACTCCTGCTTGAGCTGCATTTTCCTGGCTTGTGTATTTGTGCTGTACATTTTTTCCAAAGTATCCCATGCCTCCTTTGGCGTACCTGCATCCTGAATATGCACAATCATAGAATCCGAAATACTAATAGACATCCAATACATAACTTTTCTGGCTCTCTCATGCCATCCTTTAAATGCCTACATTTCCTGTTGATTGGGAACATTAGGAAGAACTGGTTCTTCTTCATTTCCTGTAATGAACTCCCAATAGCCTTTTCCCATAAGGAAATTCGTCATTCTAAACTTCCATGCTTGTAAGTTGTTCTTGTCAAGCTTTTCAGTGACAATCTTTGAAAGAGAATCAGACGCCATTACAGAACACTGCAAAAAATTCTCACTGTAAAAAACACAGCTTCTGCCTCACACAGGAAAATCTGCAAAACTGACGAAAGTGGTATTTGACCACACAGTCACTTCCTAGTTACGATTTTGCATGAACAGGCAATAAGGATGATTTTGTAACTCCCAATATCTCTGCACACAGGCATACGATGCAATTTCTGCGGCAACTTTTCACCGACCTGCGGAGCAGTGGTCGCACAGCAAAAACAGGGCCTTTTTCTGAGTGCCCGCGAAGAACTTTCGCCTTCAAAACGGGCCCCAGAATGGCCTCGAATCAGAAAAATAAAGTCACCAAGGGCTTTGCCCTTGCCCGCAGCATATACTGCCCTCTCGCCACATCGCGAAGGGCGTCTCAATCTGAGACAGTGCACTCTTGCACTTCCGGCTATGCTACCTACAGA
The DNA here is from genome assembly GCF_047967505.1 of Dipteris shenzhenensis. Lineage (NCBI taxonomy): Eukaryota > Viridiplantae > Streptophyta > Polypodiopsida > Gleicheniales > Dipteridaceae > Dipteris > Dipteris shenzhenensis. The sequence goes on from NC_141606.1 coordinate 9,316,975, forward strand.
GATTTTCTCCCGAACTCGAAAAAAGGAAAGCAACACTGGTCCTCTTACCAGGACACTGTGAACTTGGTTTGCTTTCTTGAGCTCCTTACCACGAATCAGGCTCTGATACCATGTGAAGATAGTGGGAGAGAGGGAAGGAGTCTCACTTGCGGCTTTCTCACATACACAATGGGGGAATACACACAAAGGTGGAGGCTGAAAACTATTTTCCTCTTCTTAGTTGTGTAAGCCAAAAGAACTCTAGTACAAAGAAATAGAAGAACCCTATATGTGGGTCTCAAACCAAACTCAGCTAGCTAAGGTGGCATACTAACTGAGCCACAAACTAGAGTACATAAGGATAAGTGAAACTTTTGTATTGGTATAGAAAGTTTGTATGCCATAATAAAATAAATCTTTGAAACATTCGCTAGGATTTGAAAGTTTTATGTGAAAACTTTTGAAGTTTCGCCAGCATTTGCATATTTTACTTCAAAATTCAAAAGAAAATATACAAAAGTGTACTATATTCTACCAATATTATGAAACTTTAAAAACTAGCTTGATAAATTTTCACCAGGATTTTATATTAATATATAAACATACCTGAATGATAAAAACATCCATGATGCTGACCTCGTGGAGCATGAGTCTTGTGGGGGTTTTTAAGTAAGCAGACGTCCATTCTGCTACTCTTGCCAATGTCCCGCAAATGTTTTGCAAGTTTGCAACTTGATAGGAGACATTGTTCAATGCCATGGTGAACAAATTCTAATTCACATAAGGGATCCATATGTGGACATTGTACTCTCTTTAGGTCTACCATTTCTTCAAATGTATGAAGAAGATCTCATGATGGCAAGAAGCAAACTCAAAACTTGCAAACCTAGTGGAAGTTTCACTATTAATAGTTTCGAGTTTGTAATAGCATTCGAGCTGAATGCATGATGTACCTTTTCATTCTCATCAAATATTTTGTTGGGCCTTCTCATCTCGACTCTGCAATTGACTTCTAATATACTTTTGACATTATTGTTTTGTAGTTCAAGACTTTGTTGCCAACACAATGGAAATAGAACAACTTCTTCAAAGAAGGCATTTCAAAACAAGCAAAACTTTCATTGCTCTTAATCCTACTAACGAAAATTCTCTCATGTGTCTTGTAGACTTCTACCCCACTCTAACTTATGATCAATTGGTAACTACATTATTTGAGAACATTGTTTCTAATTGTACAAGTGTTACCACACCATGGCACATTTTCAAAACAATATTCAATGCATCAACATTAATAATTAACAACGTCCAAAAATTACTTGAAAATTCATCAACATCCACTGCATTAATTATTGACATTCTTGAATGATTTCATCTCATCTTTGGAACATCATTCAGGTGTGCCTTTTTATGCTATGATGGAGTCAAACTTCAAAAAAAAGCCACAATAGGCTCAACTAAAGGAAGCAATAAAATGGCTCTATTCTTAGACCAATCAAATCCTTTTTCTATGATCATTCCATCGGTCCATGTGCATGGCAAATGAACCTACAAAATGTGGAGTGCAGAGCATAAAATTGAACTCCAACAACTTATACTAAAGTACCCAAGTTTGCCAGCAAAATATGTAGCCTCCATTTTCCTAAAGCCTGGACTCGAAAGTACTTACGCAATGCAAGCAGCTTTAAATAAAATATACAAGATGAGGAGGGTTGTTCTTGCACTGGATTGCATTCCAAACACAGTATCATCAATAAAAGAAACATCCACTATTGAAGGGCCTTTCATAAAAAAGAGGAAAATAAATAATAACATATATCAAGATCAATATCAAAAAAAATTTGGACACTCCAACATTTCCATGTGCCTATTGTGGTTCATTTAAGTTCTTCTTGAAGTTAAAGAGACTAAAACAAGATATGGTAATTTTCATTAAAGGTAATGGAATACATTTACCAACAACTGTTAGTCATAAGAATTTCTTATGTTCCATTTCCTAGATAAAGTGCGTGATTTTTTCCTCGTTACCAAATTCCAAAATCGAGGAAGACAACATGATCATGGTCTCCTATGGGTCAAGCATGCTTTGACTTTTTGAATATCATCAAATCATGAAATAGAGGCTTTTGTAGATACATACATCTCTACAAACATCAACAAGTTTCCTCTCGAAAGAGAAGACATACAAACACACAAATATCAAAAAACATGTTTCAAGAGGCATAAAAAATGTTGCTTTGGCTTTCACCATTTGCCTATGAGAGCCACGAAAATATTGATACCACTTGAACATGATGTGCAAAACATTAATTTGAAGAAAAAAATGAAATCCATTGCAAATCTTCTTTTAGAAGACAAAACATTGTCACTAGGCTTCATGTTGTTTCTAAATTCTTTGAACATATCTGAAGAAGGGTATCTCCTTGCCGTAAGGTCCTCAATTTCATAGCCAACATTATTTCTGCAAAGACACCCAAAAGAAATTTACACAAACAATTTCAATCCAACAATGTCAAAGCTATGGGGTGCAAATACAGATGTTCAATTCATCCTAAAACCCTCACGGAGATGCAGCATATTGCACATCCTACATAACAAAGATAGACAAAGAAACCATTGAGGCTGTCAGAGCCGTACTCACACAAAGCATAGCATCAAATGCCACACCAAATGAAAGAATTCGCAAAGTTGGTAACGCAATCTTGAACACTCAACATATTAGTTCCCAACAAGCTGTCTACTTGGCTTTGTCATTGCCATTGTCATCCTCCACAAGACAATTTCAATACATTAACACCAATCCTCCAGAGAAAAGAACATACTTATCGAAACGTAGAGAACAACTATAGCAATTGCACCTTGAAAGTACCAATATCTTTTTCGACGACATCATAGCAAAGTACTTAAAGCGCAAAAAATAAATCAACAACATCTGTTTGGAAACATTTGCAAGTGAGTACACAATCTTGCCATCAACCACCACAAAAAGGAAAAAGACTAAAATAATTCGTTTCAATAACTACAGTGAGACAAATGACCTGGCCGAAAACTACTACAAAGAGCAATGCATTCTATTTCTTCCATTTGACAATGTTGAGCTTTCACTACACGAAAACTCTTCTACATGTCATGATATGTGCAATGACAACAAACACATCATAGAACCCAACAGAAGCAAATTTAGCAAACTCATCCCAAAATTCCCAACAAGATCATCAAATTTAGCCATGACAATGTCACCATCTAATGGACTCACACCTAAAAACCAAAACACCTATGACATTGGAATTGACATGCAAAATCTAAATAAGTCCACTAAACATCAGACTACATCATTGATAGCATACAAAATGGTATCTAACAATGACTACTATGCAGCGTTAAGGAAGCTAAACAAAGAGCAACATTTGTTACTAGAAGACATCATGCTAAAAAAAAGATATTGACCAAAAGAACAATTGTATTTATTCCTCACTGGGAATGCAGGAACGAGAAAAACATTATTGATGTTGCTAATTGTTCAAGGTCTACTACGACACTACTCAAATAAACAAACAGAGAATGTGAATCTACCAAAAGTGTTGCTCCTTGCATACAGTGGAAAAGCTGCACATAACATTGGAGGCACAATAATACATTCATCCCTTCATTTGCCGCTAATGGCATCTCATTACATGAGCCTTTTAGCAGAAAAACTGCAAGAGCTTTTGTACTTGTACAAAGACCTCAAATTTGTTGTGTTCGATGAAGTCTCTCTCATTGGGCATAGCACACTAGTTGCAGTAGACATGCATCTACATGAAATCAAATGCAATCACCTAGAGCCATTCAGCGGGCTTGACATTATATTGTGTGGGGATTTGTGCCAAGCTAGCCCTACAAAAGATTCATGGATATTCATGGAAAATTCAGCAAACTCTACAACAATGTCATCTTTTTGGAAGGACAACATCCTTCCATATGAACTAACAACTCCAATGCATCAAAAAAATGCTATATACATAGAAATACTAAATTGTATAAGAACAAATGAGCACTCTGAGGTTGACATCGCCTTCCTTAACAACAGGTACCTTCGACAACCAACAAAAAAAGAGAGCATGCCTCACTTGTTCTACACAAATGCAGCAAAAGATACACACAATGAAGAGGTTTTCAATTTACTTCAAGGAGAACCACACATCTTAAAAGAAATTGACAAAAGACACAAAACATACAGCAAAACAATAACAATACCAACAAATCCCAAGAACACTTCTAGGTTGCACCACACCCTTCACTTGAAGCTAGGCATGATAGTTGAGATATGCTCTGGCGATTTTGACATTCCTGACGGTTTGTTTAACGGTGCAGATGGCATATTTCAAGCTTCATTTACAACCTCCGAACTACACATTGTTTGGATTCTATTCAACAATGACAAATTTGGGAATACGGTAGGCTACAACAACCAACAGTTTACAAAGACAACATTCCCAACAACTGGACTCCAATAATTTGAATAAAAAGAGAATTCCAAATTGGGAAAAATTAGTTGAACATAGTTTGCAGGCATCAATTTCCCATTCAACCAGCAGCAGCTAGGACAATCCATCGTTCACAAGGTCTATCAATGGATTTCCTCGCATTTGGCCCCTCCTCCATCAAAGCCCATGGGCTTACATACACAGCTCTTTCAAGTGTACACAACCTAGAAAACCTTTTCCTTCTCAACCCAATCCAACCAAAACACATCAAAGTAGACAACAATGGTCTTCAAGAAATACAATGACTGAGATGTAAATGACAATGCAGTGTGGAGCAAAAGAACTTCTTTCAACAAACAACCAAATAAATGACATTACAATCTCTTAATACAAGAACATTAACTTCACAGTATCAAGACATTCTTCACGACAAAAGCTTGCTGAGCGCAACAATACTTTGCTTCTTCTAAGAAATGCACGGCAAAACAGGACAAGTTCTAGCATTACCTAATTTCACATGCTTACAAAACAACACAGGCATTAGAGTCACTACATGTTATAAAGTAGAAGTAATGTTGGAAAACCAAGAATATCTTTCCAAAAAAAAATCGAGTGCTTTCTAACAATATTTGCAACAAATAAACATTCTCGATTCGCAATAATAAATGTGTACAAATCACCCTCATCTCCAAACTCATCGCTTGTATCTCTATTACAAGCAATACTAAACATAATAGATCAACAAATGCCAACAACAATAATCAAAGACTTCAATATTCACTACAATATCTCAAAAAAAAAATCGACTTAACTTACAACATTCATGGCACAAAATAACTTCCATTGACAAATCAATAGACCAACAACTATAGAAGGCTCCACAATTGACCACAATGGAAGAACTCAAATAATAATAACAATATGTCAAGAACAAATTTCATTTAGTGGTCTGACCACTCTCTTGTTTATACCAACATACACATCCATGCAAGGCAGGCCTTATGAATGTAATTCACCTTGTTACTTCTTGTTGTGTGTGCTACTTGGTTTTTATTCTTCTTATGCATGTTGGTTGGGTGTTTGTTGCTTGCTTGAGCTATGAAATTGCTTGTTTGTGGCAGTTTTCAATAGGAACTATGCCAAGAGACAAACTCACTCTACCTTTCTCATAGATATCTAGTTCACAATCGGTTTATATGGCTTCCATTCACAGAGCACATGATTACTTGTAGTTGGTGATTGTGAAAGTCTCATATTATGGTGGTCGCTCAACTCGACACCAGTGTGAAGAGCCCTAATTGATATGAATGGACTTACTTAGTGTAGGAGATTGGTGCTTAGGGTAGCTTTGTGCTAGTTTGTGATAGTATTCTTTGGTTTCTAGTCTACTTATTAGTTTTTAGTGTCACCTCTTGTTGCATGTGTTCTTTTTATTATTTTTGGCAGTCCTCTATGATATGTCTAGATTTGGTAGTCTTGAGTACCACTTTCATTTGCAACGAAAGCTGGTCTATGGTTCTCATTGTAATGATTTCCTTAGTGTCTTGGTATTCTAGAAGAGTAGTGTTCTAAAAGGCCAGGGCTAGCCAAAGGGGAGATTTTTTCATAGGCCACCTTTTAAAACCACATAAAGGATGGCCATTTCCCAAGCTAGGGCAATAGGGTGGCTTATCTAGTGCCCTTTTGGAGATACTAAAAGAAAAAGGGCAAAGGATAGAAATACGCTAGCCTGTGGCTACACTTTTGGACATAAGGTTAAAAATAGGGCAATCCAAGGTTGCCCTTTTAAAAGAATAATGGACACCCTTCTAAATATATGGTAGTTTTTTATGCTTTGAGAAATAGCACAACCCACCTTTTTGGGCATAAGTGAAGAACTAGGGCAGCCCATCGGATGCCCTAGCTACTCTTTCAACCCTAGGGTGATTCGGATGGCTAAAAGACAATTTGTATATAAGGCAAGAAAAAGGGTAACCCATGGCTAAGCTTTTGGATGAATATAGGGCGACTCTTGTGGATGTTTGTGACCATAGGGTAATTTTGATGGCTAAAGGGCAATTTGGAGGATGTTGTATTCTTTTGATAGCCTCCTAGAATTAGAAATATTATATATTAGCCTATGTGTGTGCATGTGCATGTGTGTGAGCATCTACGTGTGGGTGTTCATGTCAGTGTGCATGTGCATGTGCATGTGCATGTGTGTGTGTGTGTGTGCATGTGTGTATGCGTGTGCATGTGCATGTGCATGTGCGTGTGTGTGTGTGTGTGCGTGCACGTGCACATGCATGTGCCTATGCATGTGTGTGTGCATGTGCGTGTGTGTCTTTCTGCATGGGCATGGACATGGGCATGAAGAACCATGAAGAAAAGGTCCACGATATTCTTATGGACAATCAAAGTGTTGATAACCCCAAGGAATGCTAGTATACCCAAGGGGATTTGTGTGTGTGTGTTTCCCATCTACCGCATTCTCGCAGGTCTGACACATAGTCCAAGTGAGGGCAGCAGTCCACCCATCACCATGGATTGGGTCAGACTATTGCCCTAATTCAAATCATAAACTTAAACTTAAATTTAAATGGATATACTAGTGTCTCAATCCTCTCTAACCAGTAAGTGAAAAGTAAGTAAAAGTATCAATTACGACCTAGCAACCAAGAGAAAGCATTGGTCCTATGGTCCTCGTGCCCTAAGTAGGCTTGAAACTTAAACTTAAATGGATATACTAGTGTAACAATCCTCTCTAGCCCAGTAAGTGAAAAGTAAGTAAAAGCATCAGTCCTCTCTAACCAGTCGCTGGAGGGTGGTCAAATTTCCATAGTCATGGAAGAGTCCTTAGACCAATAGGTTAGGGACATTCATAGAATGTATGAAGTGCGACCAGTTGGTTAAGGGTATCAGTCTCAAGTATCAAAATAACATGCTTCTAATGATAATTAACACTGTGAGCTTCTAGAAAGATTACCTCTACCATATGGAGACTTCTTGTGAATATCAAATATGTGAAGATGAATTGCATCTCTTTGTAAATCTTCCATATCATGGGCAATGGATGCATCCAATAACTTGATGTTGGTGCAAACATCACGGTGTAGCAACTAAGGAAAGGGGTTGGCCCCATAATCCTCGTGCCACAATCAGGCCTGAGACTTCAATCAACGGAAACAAGTCAATCCAAGTATAGCCATCAGTCGTAATATTTTTCTTATCTTACAATGGATATACTAGTGTGTGTTCATCTTATCAGACATCTACAATGTTATACTACTGGACTAGTTTTTAATGTCAAAGTAAATCAATTACAAACATCTACTATTGCCCTTTTCAAACAACTAGTGAGAATAGTCTGTTAATAGCCAACCTCTCAATACCTCATAAGTGAGAATAATCCATATCATACCATTCCTCTTAACAAGGTGTCAAAGTGGGAGTCAATTATTATACTCACATTTATATCAGTACATTGCAAAAAGTACAATGATACCGATGGTAAGTTTCCAATAGAGAGTTCAAATATATTTAACAATACTTGGAGAAAATCCATTGTAGAGTGCTTCTTGAAGTTGCCAACACCGTGTCTTCATGTCTTAGATTTTCTAATGCAAACCTGATGGAGAGGTATGCCGACTCACCTGCATCCATCCACAAACATAGCACATTAGAACATGCACACTATGAATTGTGGGACTGCAGGCTTCAATGTCAGCACACAGTTGTTATCAGTGTCACTCGATCTAAACTAGCATAATCAAATCTTGGCATTTTACTATTCAATAGTAATCAGAGGTGGGCAATTTAAGATATGAAGAAATGCATATAAAATATTAGTGAAATCTAAGTAATAAGTGGGAATCTCAAGTAAACCATAAATTTGGGTACTCCAACCAAGTCCAAGGGAATTCCCAAGGTCAAAAAATCTAAATATAACCTCAATATACTTATACCTTTCTTTGATTTCCTATTGGCACTTTCCAATTTTCAATATCACAATTAAATTTATGCACACATCAAAGTGTGATAAGGTCCTTGAGAATGTCAAAATTGAAGGACTGACTCCATGCTACATGGCCTTTTCACCTTTTCACACTTGAAATCTTAGGGGCAACATAATTTCTCAACCTCCTAAATTAATGAAACTAAACTAATTCATGGGAGTTGTGCTTGAAAATCCCAACTAATAATTAAATGTCCAAAGAAAATACCTTCTTTTATTAAAAGAAAAGTCCTAGGTAATAACTCAAATTCCAAAGGAAATACAAAAATATCCAACAGACCTTAGATATTGCAGTCGATCAAGCTATTGTAGTCAATCCCATGATACAGAGTGATACAGACTGTAGTGATATAGAGTACGAACAACTGAAGGCCATGAGGGCATATATAACCCATCGCCAGTGAGACAAAGACTATTGTGAGCCCATGCAAGTCCGCTACAGCTCAAGCTGTTAGGACACCGAGTTCACAACTAAATATAATGAGAGATGACTCCTAGGAAGTTTGTGAAATCATTGAATATATTCGATCCTCCTTCATTCCAATTACTTAGTGGGATGGGGGCTAGAATGCATATAATAATGTACTTATCCTGCAATGCCCAAAAACTAGGAATCAAATGGTTGATGATAAAAAATTTAGGTTCATGTATTTATTTGATTCATATCATCATAGTATTCCATGTCTTCACACTTTGCTCCATTATCCAAGATATTGATAAGGATCTGCTAATCATATACTCCCAAAATCAAGTACGATTTCATATACTCCATGGGATTTAAGTTTATGTTGCCTTATTGCATAATACTATGGGGTCCAATAAAGCCTTTAACCAGCCATACACCATGCTTGATATTTAAGCAATGCCAATGCTATGCTTGAATCATTGTGTCAAGTAGTAATGTCATTATTAGCATAATGTCCTTATTTTAAGCAATGCCAACGCTATGTTTGCATCATTATCACAAGTAAAAATGTCACTATCCATGCCTTTGTGTGTGTTTTGTGTGTTTGTTTTAAAAAAATAAAACTTTTTAACAACACGGCACATGAAGCTCAAATAAGGGTAGATAAAAAAATTTTCATTATATGGGTATACATAAAATATGTATAAAATTGATACAAAAGTGTCGAATATGTCAAGTAGTCCAAGCTCTGAGGTCAGGGTCCACTTACCTGCCCCCATCCAAGAGGAACCAAGTGTTAGAACATCATAGCTTTGATTGGGTAGATAAGTAATCAAAACATCATAGCTTTGATTGGGTAGACATGTAATCCTGATTTCTTTTCTAGGTAATAGAATTGTTGTGGCTGCTGGGATGCGAAATCTCCACAGCTAATGGTGTAAAATCTATTACTACTACAACTGGGTGTGGCTCTGTGGCCTCTTCCTGTGCAGTTCTCTTCTTTTGCACCTCCAAACTGTGTTCCTTCCCTGTCTCTACGGCTGCAAAACCTCCCTGCTTCTGCACTTCTAGTCTGCCTGCTTTCTGCTCATGGTTCCTACGTGTATTATCGCTGGCAAATCTTTTGCTCGTACCGATCGCATCTATAGAACTGTAACATCTGTGCTCCCTCTGATCTCCTGCGCGCGCATTTGTGCATCCATTGTGTACACCTGCACGCATCGCGGACAGATCGTGATGATTTTTTGGGGACCTGCGTCTTCTGGTCGCGGATAGTTTTTCTGCAAAACTGTAACAGACCCCGCACCCCCCTCTCTTCTCTGCCTCTTCTTCTCTTTCTCTTCTCCTTCTCCTCTCCTCTCCTCTCTTTTTATTAAAGAGTGGGATTTGAACCCAAGACCTCCCCCTTCACAAAAGGGAGACTTATCATTGGGCCAGCAAGTAGGAAGTGATGAAAATGTAATGATTTTTGCTTATATATTGAAATCTTGGAAACTGTAACTCTCTAACCGTGGGAGTTTCCTCTTGTTGTAGAAAGCAAAATAATTTCATTTCATGTGCTCTATTCACATCTCCTACTAGATCCCCGCTTCGAAACTTTTTCAAGTTCACTTCACGGATGCACGCCACATGAGGAGGGTGGATATTTATGTCACTTCTCGACAAGTTTAAGGATTTGGTGCCTGGTCCTCCCAACTTACGGCTACCAATTGGCAAGATCTCTTTCTTGATCTGCATGTCGACCTTCAACGGCTGCCAGTGCATTGTTCAAGGAGACGACGGGTGGGATGATACACCGTGGATGATTCAAGGTGAAGAACTAGTGATAGGCTGGGAGAACTTTGATTTTAATTCTACTCATTGTGCGGTGATCGAGCTACTTGCTGCTTTGGAGGTAATTAAAAGGGTGTCCTTCTTCAAAGGGTGGGATGCTCCCCAAGCTTGGGGGGAGATTTGGTGCATCTGCTTGTTAATTCCTGTGGATAAGCTCGTCTTGAATGGTTTATTCTCAATCTCACTACAAAGGTTTCTAGGGCTTGGCTATGGTTGGTAATGTTTCGACCAAGGAATCCCTTTGTACCTAATCAACCATTTGTGCCTCATTTTGAGCTTCAAGTTGTAATTCTTTTTGGTCTAAAGATAAACTATCAACAAAGGATTGCAAGTTTATTTGGTGCTGAATGTTTGGCTCAAGTATTGAATTCTCCCCACCCTCTCCTTCTACCTATCTTGGACTACCGAGAAACTTGGGATGTCCGGATTTTAGTCTTGGTGTGATGACATCTTGGATCCTTTAATTTGATGGAGCTTACAAACCTTCGACCAAGGCTACTGGCATGGGTGTGAAGCTCACTTCACCGGGTGGTGAGGAGTATTGTTATAGCAAGTGTGCACCTGCAAGTACTTGCAATCAAGCTGAGTACTGGGAACTCATTTTTGAGCTACAAAAGGCGCAAGAACATCGTATCAAGCAACTTGAGGTGCAAGGAGATTCTCAACTCGTGTGTGAACAAGTTAGTGGAAGGTGGAAGGTGGAAGGTGCAGAGCAAAGGCTTGGTTCCATGACATCAACAAGCATTGGAACTTTGCAACCAATTTGAAGAGGTAAAAATCCAACATATCCCTCGAGCTCAAAATATAGTTGCTGATTTCTTGGCACGTGAAGCTTGTACTTCAATCACGAATGACGCGTGTGGAAGCACCACCCCAACAAAGCCGCAAGCCATGAAGGAGGGTGATCATTTGTAAGGAATGCAAAGGTTGTGGTCATCTTGAAACTAAGTGTTGGGCATATTTGATATGAGTTGACTGACTTCGGAAGATCATCAGAAAGGTCCTCAAGGACATTGCTCAAAAGAAGGATGCCAGACTGCACACCCCTTGAAGAAATAGCATGGCGATTACAAGAACTAGAAGAAGATGAAGGTGATGTGCAAGCTCTCCAACTGTTGACATTTGTCATGGCATTATTATTTGCCTTGATGAACAACCTTTTGCAGCACTGTGTCTCTAACCCTCGCTTGTAAAGATGGATGTGATATCATGAGGGTTGGTCCTTTTAAGATTGTCTATGAGCTATTCTATGCTAAAGATTCTTCCCGCGTGTAGTATTTCACAATACACTAGTCACACCCTACCCTGCCTATGTATGCTTTGTGGATGTATCTTCACCTTATTTTCAGTTCAAGCTTCCTCTTTTTATTGTCTGTCAATAGATAAGCCTCATTTTGCCTCTCTCTTTTTCCATTTTCCAAGCATGGCTCACATTCCTGTGTTCTGTGGATGGGTTGAAGAAAATCCAAATGAGTATCTTGTGGCCTTCAAGCGCCGTTGTGTTTCTCTCAACTTTCTTACTGAGATAGATGGCTGTTGGTTCTTCCCACATTTCTAGAGGGTTTGGCTCAAGTGTGGTATGAGAAGCAGGTCGACAATGTTCGCCAAAGCTAGCCAAGATTGACAGCAGTGATGATTGAGTATTTCGACAAAGAAGAGGAGCCGGAGAATGTGTACCTGCAAGTGGCAAACTTGAAGCAGTCAGAAGGTGAGACGGTGCATCGATATGTGGATTGAGCGACCGTGCTCCTGGACCGTTTAATTGCCACGCAAGAGGACAATGCTAAGATTCGAGCTGGAATGACTCAGCATGTGCTAGGCTACCTTGTAGCAGGAGCAAGTGATGAATTCCACCTCAAGCTTAAATGGGAGAATCCAGGAACTATGGTGCTAGCACATGAGATTGCTCAAAAGTTTGATAAAGTTCAATCTGACCCCGCTTCAAAGAAGACGATTGTCCATCCACAACCCCCTCAATTCTGGCAACAACAACCTGGGGGGTCTAACTCAGGGGCATACCCCCACCCCTCATTAGGGATGTATCCACTGCCTCCACCTCAAATGTATGGTCCTCCCTTAGATGCTTACCCTCAACAAGGAGTATATCCTCAACCTTCGTTTGGAAGATTTCCCTAGCCTCACCCACGAGCCCCCCTCCTTTCTACTCCCTCGGCCTTTTTAGCTAAAGAGGCCCCTCTTACAAAAAAACCTGTAGTCAATGACCTAGCCAAGGCCCTGAATGATCTTCAGCTTAAGATGATGGGCATCAAAAATCAATCCAATCGCCCTCCAAGAGAACGTGCCAATATTGTGTGCTACGAGTGCCACCAGAAGGTTCATTATTGCACGGAATGTCCCAATATTCCAAGGGTGAATCTTCTAAAGTGAATTAGGCTCTAAGGATTCTGATGTAGATATCCTTGACCTCGGGAAAAGAAGTCGTACCACCTCAGACCCCTCTCCAAACCGTGGACCAGGCCACCCCACGAAGAAGGTGTCCTTCTCAGAGCCCTCAGATGCTGAGATGGCAGACCCACCAACAAAAAAGACTAAAAGATCTCGCAGGAGTAAGTGGTCGCCCTTGGATTTTCCCATTAGCTCAGGGCAAGAGGACTATTCGGTCGTTCAGGACCTTGCTCATCGATCTTTGAGCATCACGCTCCCTCAACTAATAACATTAAGCCCTAAGGTGAGACGTGAGCTACAACAAGGGCTCTCAACAAGGAGGAGCAAAAAAAAGGGAAAGGTACGAGAGGTCTCTTCTATCTCTGAAGAAATTGATCGGCACCCACATACAATAGATGTCATCATATATAATTGCCGTGTCAAAAGTGTGTCTCTTGATGGGGGAGCTGCATGTAATATCATGGTGCCCAGAATCATGAAGAAATTGAATTTGAAATGCACAAAGGCATTCCTCCACTCGAACCAAGGTAGCAGATGGTTGACGACTCGCCACCCTAGGAGTCATTGAGGATTTGCCCATCACTGTCAATGGCTTGACCACCACCATCAATTTCTATGTAGTGGACATCGAAGATACAGACAGGAGTTACCCAGCCATACTCGGGAGACCATGGTTGAGAAAGAGTGATGCAGTCAGCTATTGGAAGATAGGACACATGTCTTTTGGTGCTTCTAAGGAGAAGATCCCGATGTAACAAGGTGCCACGGAACCAGAAGAAGAAGAGGAGCAAGACAGTGATACTCTCTCATCCTCGGCGTCTAAATCAATGGAAGAATCAGATGGGGGGAGGAGTTCTCAGAGGAGGAAGTTTACATAATGGGGGTGTCTCCGACCCCGCCACCTGCAAAAAAGGTAACAGCTAGTCCTCAATAGCTTGAATCTATGCTTTCCCCAGACTTCACTCTAAGTGAGAAAGACGAGTTCCTAGAAATGTTCAAAGATTTCCCTGACCTCTTCGTAACTAGCTACCACCACCTTCGCCATGTGATTGCCATAGAGCACAAGATAGAGCTGAAGCTTGATGCGAAGCATGTTTCTCAGAAGTATCAAAGATTAGGGCCCCTACAGACCGATGCTTTGTGCTCAGAGTTGCAGAAACTTGTAGAAGCTGGGTTTGTTATTCCAGTTCACAATACTGAATGGGTTTCACCAGTGGTAGTCACCCCAAACAAAAACAACAAGTGGCGGGTCTGCATCGACTATAAGAAACTCAATGCAACCACCAAGATACCATCATCCTCTTCCCTTTCAAGACCTCATTCTTGAGAAGGTAAGTGGTCATGAGATGTATACTTTCTGTGATGGTTACTCTGGGTTTTATCAAATCAGAATTGCCGAAGAAGATGTGCTTAAAGCCACATTTACCACACCCTGGGGGACATTTGCATTCAAAGTAATGCCATTTGGCCTCACCAATGCTCCTGCTACCTTTCAAAGATTTATGCAGATGGTGTTTGCTCCTTATTTGGGGGATTTCTTGGAGGTGTTTTTAGATGATTTCTGTATATTCTTGTCATGTAAGGAGCACGTCATGAAGGTTAGGTTGACCTTCCAAAGGGTCAATGATGCAAATGGTAGTCTCAACCTGGAGAAATGCACCATTGGAGCCACTCAAGGGAGGTTATTGGGACATATTGTCTCATCTGAGGATGTCAAGCTTGACCTTGAGAAGGTAGAAGCCATCCTCAAGCTCTCCCCACCAACAACCAAACGTCAGGTATGCTCATTTGTCAATCTAGCAGGATACTATCGCCGCTTCATTGATCAATATGCTGCTTTGACACGACCCATGACTATGCTATTAAAAGATGGGGTTGATTTCTCTTCGGATGAGGATTGTGATTATGGGTTTGCACACAAGAATGCTCTGGCTTCAGAACCCATTCTATGCAATCCTGATTGGTCAAAGACTTTCTATATCAATCCTGGGTTTGGTGAGCACACTCTAGCGGGTATTCTTCTCCAGCAAGGGGAGGATCGGTTCATGTATCCTGTTCGCTTTACTTCTTGACAATTGCTCAAAACTGAACGACGCTACTCTAAGGCTGACAAGCATGCCTTGTCTTTGGTGTTTTGCATTGAGAAATTTAAGCATTATGTGGCTGGAAAGTCCTTCATTATAATCTCTAGCAATGGTCTTGCAAAGCAAGTTCTTCAATCACCAAATCCCATGGGCCGGTTGGCCAAATGATTGGCAGTTTTACAAGGATATGATTTTTCTTTCAAAATTGTAAAAGGGGGTTGTTCCAACTTGAAGAATCTTTGATTGCTTTAGAGGAGTGCCTCGATGTAACCCTTGTAGTGGCCATAGAAGTTGGGGATCCATGGTATGGTGGAATCTATAGGTTTATGACTGCTTTCTCCTTTCCTCCAAAAAGTACTAGCTATGAGAGAAAGAAGATCCAAAGACATAATAGGCGTTACACTCTCTTTGATGGGGTCTTGTATCATCAAGGCATGGATGGGGTACTAAGACGGGCCATTGATGCAGATGAAGCACCTAAGGTATTGAAGCATTATCATGATGGATTTTGTGGAGGCCACTATGCCAGTGACTATACAGCTAAGAAGATTTTACATGTTGGATACTATTGGCCGACCTTGTTCAAGGATGTCACTTTGTATTGCAAAACTTGTGAACCATGCCAATTCTTTGGTAGGAAGGATTTGCGTCCTGGGCAACATCACCCAATGATGTCCATCCATCCGTTTCAGAAGTGGGGAATAGATTTTGTCAGGCCCTTGCCCATGACAGCTTGCAAAAAGAAGTATCTTTTGGTAGCCACTTAGTATGTCACTAAGTGGGCTGAAGCTATCGCCCTCCCTGCAGCAAATGGTAAGGCAGTTTCAAATTTCATATTTGAACGTATCTGTACAAGGTTTGGGACACCCATGGAAATAGTATTTGACAATGGGAGTCCATTCTTAAATGAAGTAGTGGAGTTACTCATGGATCGCATGGGTATTGATCATCGCACTTCTAGCATCCATGGGCCAAACAGAGTGGACCAATGGCCTCCTTTGTAAAACCATGGGAAAAATGGCCACAAGGAACAGGAGCCAGTGGGATCAGAAGGTCATAGAAGCCGTATGGGCTTACAACATCACTCATAAAATGTCTACAGGTCATACTCCTTTTGAGTTGGTGTACGCTACTGATGCCATTTTACCACTAGAGATAGAGATTCCGGCTTTGAGATTGGCACAAGAATAGAGGATGACAGAAGATGAACATGTAGAGGCCCGGTTAGTGCAACTTGAGAAGCTAGATGAAACCCAACACCTTGCCCTACATCAAATAGAGATTCAAAAGAATCGACAAAAGGCCCGCTTGGATGCTAAGATTCACAAGGGATGGAAAGACACTTTGCTAAGGGGGATGTGCTATGCTTTGATAATAGATTGGACCACCAAATGGATAAGAAGTTTCTGCCACTGTGGACCGGTCCATACAAAGTCATCAAGGAACGTAGCAATGGGTCTGTACAAGTTCAGGAGCTGCATGAGCCATATGGCAAGAAGGTTATCAACACGCATTATCTCAAGCCCTTCTTTATGCATGATGGTCCTAGGCATGGAAATGCTATGCATTCCCTGCCTGGGGGGGGGAACTGTTATGGATAAATTTGACCAAAGTAAAAAGGCATAAATATGAGTGTGTGCTTGTATGTGTGGCAATAGTATAATAAAATATGGTGTGCATAGGGCCCAGGGTTGAGGTGGCAGGGCATGACCATGTGCCACCCTTCCACCTAAGAGGACCCATAAGGTGTGATGTACATAATCCATGGTAGTAATATTATAAAATGTAATGCGGCATGGTTCCTCCATGTGCCACCCCTCCACCTAGGCGGTCCCATGCCTACATTTAGTGAGATATGGCCCAAAGTCCATGGGAGAAGTAATATAAAATAGGTGGAGATGGATATTATATTGGGTTATTCCCTCCATATAGGATAGGCCCATGTGGGGGAGGTATAGAAGGTCCAAGAGTGCAAGTTAAATAATGGGGAAAGTAGGATGAGGTGGCAAGATTCCTTGTGCCAACCCTCCACTTGTCCTCCTAGAGGTTTGAAAGTATTACAAAATTGGGAAGAGACCAAGGGAGTATCATAGAATTGAGATATGGGGCTTGATTTATGTGGGAAAATGAGGCAAAGGGTTGTCACACACAATTGAGAGTGCGTAACTGCCTAGCCCACATGGGAGACTTTTCCATACACACCATGCATGTGGGAGGATGCATTTATTGGGAGAGACCCCCTCTCTTGGCTATAAAAAGAGGGGGCTATTCCTTGATGGGACACACTCATTCTTGTAAAGCCACCTAGCTAGTACTTTGATATTTCCCCCTCATCCTTCCTTTTAAATAAAGCATGGGCCTCTTCCCTTGATGTCTCCATCTTTACATTCCTCCTCCCATAATGTACATTCCTCCTCCCATAATGTACATGCCATAGTCTCCCTCTTCATTCCCTCCCCTTCTAATCCCTTTTCCCCTCCCATGATAATGTTTCGCCCTCATGTTCTCCTTTCCTCTATGGCCCTTGAGCGTCGCCATGCTTAGTATCTAGCCTCTTTTCCTGATTTCTTTTCTAGGTAACAGTGTGCACGTGCACGTACACGTGCACGAACACACATCTGCATGTGCATGCATGCGTGCATGTGTGTGTGTGTGTATCTAAACATGATAGTGTCAGAATAAGATGTGTGTGTGCATGCGTGCGTGCATTTGTGTGTGTTACTTACTACTTCAATGAATCTACATCTCCACTATTCCATGTTCTTAGTCAAAAATTAAAGCTTAAGAAGGCCCTTCGCAACCATTGCTTCATCAAGGCTATGTTCGCAATTAAGTTATTTCTTAAGGGTGAAGCAAAGAGAAATGCATTTGCTTACTCTAGCTACATTTTAAAACTGAGAATCCAAGAGAGCAGCTTCTTATCAATTTTTGTAATGGTAAAAGGCATAAGACAATTTCTAAATCAAGGAAGCTTTAAAGCAATTCATATTCTAGTTCCAATTGCAAATAGATACATTTATATAAGTGTGCAGAATAGGGTTAAGAGTACTATATCTCTCATCATAAGCCCCTCAAGTATATTCCTCAAGGTTGCAAACATCCTTTTTTGTAATATCATGCCCAAGACTCCAATTACAAAGCCGACACAATCACGAAGGCCAACCAAAGTTGCTGCTTCTTGCTTTCGCTATGTTGCTACTTTTCATTAGAATATTATTTTTGTAAATTTCCATGAATTAGAATCTTGCATTTAACATTGAGTCATTTTTAGGATCCATCTTTTTCTAGCACAAACCTAGTTTCATCTTACTTAGTTCCAAAAATTCCAAATGAATTAAGAAATTCTAAAATTGTTGAAGTAGTGTTAAACTACAATTGAAGGTTATTTTCATTAGCTTGATAAAATTTATGGACTTTGGAATAATTTTGATAATCTCTTTCTACACAATATCTCCTCTTATTTCGTTCTTTTGCTATGTTATTCACCATTTACACTTACCTCTCCCTAGTTTATGCATGGGCTTCTAACACCCATGCTTGAACTTAGATTTAGTCCCTAGTTCTCTTACCCCCCACCCATACCACTTAAGGAAGTGCTAACTCTCAGTCCTCTTTGCTTCTCACCCACTCATTGGTTATTATGAGAAAAATAGGTTATTTTATTGATATATCAAAATGTTTTCATAATATTCACAACTTTCAAAGTCATAATATTCACAATTTTCTTTGAGGGTCACTCCAAAATTGGAGGAAACAGTAAGGGTGGGTCCAAAACAAGAGTAAACAATAGACATATGGGAAAAACCAAGTGCTATTAGGCAAAAAGTAAACCAAAAATTGAAAGATCACACTAAGAGCACTTCACTCCTCTTTTTTCCTCCCCTTTTTGAGTTTGGGGTATGGCTTCCTAGATGTCCATCAATAGGTTCTAGATATTCTTGGCAATAGTGAGGTGCTCACAAGCCAAAGCCACATCCTTTTTAAGGTTATCATTATTCTTGTTTAATAAGTGCATCTGCATCATCAACATAAAACTTTCGAGCTCGTACTTTATACGACAACCAATGAGCAATAAGCTTAGAAACTTCAATAAAATTACCTTTGAAAACCATTTCATTTCTCTATAACCACATAAACCATAAAATTTGACTTCAATGGACTTGCCATCTCCCTCGTAACCTAAGAGGGGTGTCCCTTAGCAAACAAAATATTAATTAATGGAGAAATGATCCAAATTAATGTATCCTTAACCTAAACCAAATTAGGGGAATTTTGGACTTAAAAAGGGCCTCATAAGGAGTGGCCACATTAGCAAAATGATTAAGAACTAATAAGGCCTATAGAGGGTCCCATCACCTCCATATGGGGACATAAAATTACATCTCCCTAGGCCCTTGGTGGTCCCCAAAAGTGCACCTCCATCTCCCACATGGAGGGGCCATCCACTCTCAAAAAGTTAACCCTCTTTACAACCTTTAGGTGGTCTACATTCCCCAAAAGTATCTCGCGGGTACAACCCCCCCCCCCCCCCCAAAAAGAAAATTTTAAATTTTCCAAAATGGCCCAAAACTCTTCCAAACCTTCACCCAAACCATGCCTATGCATTCAAATCACTTTCCAACATCTAAATCCTATCCTTCTCACCGTAGTCATCTTTTAATCCCTCATTCATACTCAATCTACCGTAAGCACTTTTCAACACCCAAATCCAATTTCTTCTTATCATTTTGTCCCAAACTTGCTTCCATTGATCCTATTCTATCCACTACTTCTCGAAAAACTGTGCTTGCAAACTACCTCTAGAAATTCCTATAGCATTTTCAATCACACTTTCATTGATGGTAATCTTCTAACCTTGATAGACTAGTTGCTCCTCCTTCACTTTCACCTTCTATACCAACCTGGTGAAGTTTTGGAGAGCATCCAAATTGGGATTTTGAAGAGCGAGAGAAGAACTCCCATATGTCGTGATTTCAAGATCAGGGGAGGAGGGGCTCTCTTACTGTGCTGTAGAGGGAGAGGAAAGATTGTGTGAGGAGCTCCCGGACTTTTTAGGGTCCATTACAAGAGGGGATAGAAGCTGCAAGAAGAGTGCAAGAAAGATAGAAATGGTTGAGAGGGATAGAAGATGAAATAATGAAGGAAATGGAATAGTGGAGACTTGAGTTTACAGTTCAATGGCAAGGGAGAAAGAAATGGTCGAGAGGGATAGAAGATGAAACAGTGAAGGAAATGGAATAGTGGAGGATTGAGTTTGCAGTCCAATTGCAAGGGAGAATGAAACGGTCGAGAGGGATAGAAGACAAAACGGTTAAGGGAATTGAATTAAATGATAGCCTGACTTCACTGTCAAGGTGAGAGCTACTACAATGGTTGGCCCGAATTTTGATTAATTCAAGGTGGCGGTAACGATCTGCATGGTAATGAGTGATTAGAGGTGATGGCATCTAAGATTCCTCACCATGTCTATGATGGTGGCTAAGACCCGTGGCTAAGACCCATGGCTAAGACCCACCAGGCTGGCAGTTAATTACCAGCCACCGCATTGGCCCGCAATTACTCAGCTTTCAGTTACCACCATCAGGCTTGCATGCATGATTACTATGAGTGTAGTAAATTACCAATCGCTGGGCTTGCATGCTCAGGAGAGTACTAGAGTGCACGGTATTGAGGCATTAGAGGTGATTAGGTTTCATGATCAACTTTTGTGGGAATTACTACCCGGTGGTGGTCGTGGCTGTCATCAACCACGTCTATCGTGGCTACGATTCCACTGGGCTTAAGTGTGCATGATCACTATGAGTGCAATAAAAATTACCAATCATCAGGCTCGCATGCTTAGTAGAGTACTAGAGTGCATGGTAATAAGTGATTATAGCCATGCCTATTGTGGCCATGATTACATCGAGATGGCAACTCAAATTATGAGCCACCGCTCACCCACCACTGGGCTTAAGTATGCATGATCACTATGAGTGCAATAAAAATTACCAATCACCGGGATCGCATGCTAAGTAGAGTACTAGAGTGCATGGTAATGAGTGATTAGATCCACGTCTATCATGGCTACGATTCCACCAAGCTAACAGTTAAAATTACCAGCCACCGCCCACCATCGAGCTTAAGCATGCATGATCACTATGAGTGCAGTAAAAATTACCAGTCGTCAGGCTCGCATACTCAGTAGAGAACTAGAGTGCATGGTAATGAGTGATTAAAACATCATGATTTACCTTTATGGGAATTACTTCCTGGTGGTGATGGCTCTCATCAACCACATCTATTATTGCCTAAGATTCCACTGGGCTGGCAGTTAATTACCAGGCACCAGAGTGACCTGCTCACCCACCATATGGCATCTGCTTCATGATTACTAGCCTGTCTAGGGTGGCACCTAAGATTCCATCGCGGTGGCCTACAATTAATATGGATGGAACCCGGGGCTCCAGCAACCATGGTGGCTCAAACTTTATAATATATATAAGATCTGTGGCATTTGGCATTTTACTACGTTGCTCTCATCTGCCCCTGCTCTTCTTCTTTGCTGCACACCCCCCCTCCAATTTTTTTCTACCCCTACTCTACTTTGCTCCATGCACCCTCCTCTAACTCTTGTCACTCATTTGCTCCCCTGCTCATCTACTGCTCACCCACTCATCTTCAGCATGCCTACTACCACCCCCCACCTCGATGCTCTATGATCCCAATGTTATCTGCCTTCTCATATAAGGTGATTGTGTTGCACTCACTTGGAGTAGAAATGCTAGCACTAGTGGAGATCCTTCGTTCCCACAATCGATTCCCCACACATCTGCATGTCACCCCCTTAGATGACATGCTCACAGAGGGCCTCTTTATGGATGTGCTATATGGGTTCCCCATAGATGTTGACGAAGGCCTCAGTATTTTGAGAGCAGTATACTCTTAACTTGTTGAGGGAGCCGTAATCTGAATCCTAGTAATGTGCATGGTCTTTGGCCTCTCCATCGTATCCTCCTTTGGCTCCCTAAATATTTTTAATCCAACAAGCTAGATTGGCAGAAAACTGAGTTGTACAAATTCCCTCTTACTCAAACGAGGCTCCCAACAATGGCTAGATGTAATCTTTTGGCCTCTAAGGCTCACAACGATCTTTTGGCTCACTCGATGTAATGTTTTGGTCTCTAAGGCTCTCAACAATTGCTGAGTTTTTATTACATTTATGTAATCTCTTTTTGTTCAATTTGAGGCTCTCAGTATGCACTGTTGTTAACTTTTATATTTGAATGGTTATGGCCGCTAGCTATAATCTTTTGGCCTTTAAGACTCTTAGCAATTGTATTGGACGTAGATGTACATTGTAATCTCTTTTGCTCAATTTTCACTCGATATGTACTTTTTCCCTCATTTATATTTACTACAACAAGGACTAAAATACTAGGAAAAAAGGACTACAATTTCCTTGGTTTATGACCAAAATAGCGCTAAAATAACTCCAACGACCTACCATTGTGGTTGCATGGAGATACGTTTAGAAAAATACAATTAAACTTTCAAAAAATGCAATTGACGATATCGCCCTTGAGGAGTCCCCTCTAGGGGAAAGGGCCATATCGACATGCCTTATACAATATCCAAGATGCCACTGGACAGAAGTGGCATGTCAATATGGCCCTTGTCCCTAGAGGGGACCCCTCAAGGGCCATATCGTCAATTGCATTTTGCTTGGTTGCACAGTGGAATACATTTTCCTTAATACACAAATATATAACTCTAAGAACCAGCGCAGTGGTTGTCATAGATCTCCTTTTGTTTTCTAGTGTGCAGGCCATCATAGACCTCCTCCTGTAATACATTAACATAGGTAATAGAGCTATAACTCCAAGAACCAATGCGATGGTCTCTCTAAGACAACCTTGAATTTTGGGCGATGACAGATCGTCAGGCCAGCGACTACGCTGAGGCAGATGCTCAAAATGATAGATTGTGTCTCATTATTATGC
The DNA here is from genome assembly GCF_047967505.1 of Dipteris shenzhenensis. Classification (NCBI taxonomy): domain Eukaryota; kingdom Viridiplantae; phylum Streptophyta; class Polypodiopsida; order Gleicheniales; family Dipteridaceae; genus Dipteris; species Dipteris shenzhenensis. The sequence goes on from NC_141606.1 coordinate 9,340,122, forward strand.
CAAAAACCAGTACGGTGCTCTCTCCAAGCCGACCTATGATTTTCATGGGTTGCGGACAAAGGTGCGGCAAAAGGCTGCACTATGACGAGTGGTCAGGCCAGAGACTGCGCTTCGGCGGTGTTCAGAATGATAGATTGCATCTAATTCTTTTGCATAGAACCAGCACATTGGTCTCTCCCAGCCAACCTTCAATTTTAATGATTTGCATGGGTGCGGTGCTTAGTGACAGGTGGCAAAGCTGTAGAGCAAAAGGTTGCGCGATGACAAGTGGTCAGGCGGCTTAGGCCAGAGATTGCGATGTGCGAAGCAGTGCAAAGATGTCATGTGTTGAGTTATGCGGTGTTCAAAACAAATAGATTGTGTCTCATTATTATGCCAATGTGCCTTCATGACATCGAGAAAATTTCCTGCAAGAGCATGGGTCCACACAAAATTCAAATATTCACCGAGAAGCGCATTGCGTCAGGGATCCAAAAATAGTTCCACGATTGGCTACACCCGAGCAGACGTTGACCTAAGAATTTGAATTTTTCCTATCACACCGCTTGTAGTGACCTCACTGGCGTTCGACTATGATTATGACTATTGATATTTAGGTAATACATCATTTCCTTATCCATTCGTGAGACTTATCCTTGATGCTAATATTCTCAGCATTATCTCAGCACCCAGGCAAGGGCCAATTCCCTTGGATTATAACTCTTTAGGGAAGGAACCACGCCATTCCCCCACCTACACTATGTGTGGTTATAATAGCTATATATTATATATTATCATGTAAATATTTGTAATTACTCGTCCATTCAAAAAAGAATTTAAAAATTTGAATTCTTACATCATTCCTCTCGTATGCATGTTATAATTTATTGATGCGAGGGAGAAAGGAAATCCAAGATGGATGCAAGATTGAAGGATGACGACACTTTTATTCATATGATTTTAGTCCATGGGACAATATTGTATACACTGCAATGAGGATCAATTATTGTATCACCTTATTCATGTATTTGTTGGACTTCAGCTTCCAAAATATGGATATCACAAAAAAATAATAAATCACCACCCCTGACATTTGTAGGGACTACTAGGGAGGATCGAGTCCTAACGGACCCTGTATCACATCTCATGTCCACCATTTGACTCATTTGTTTTTTTTCCTTAATTTTGAGTTAGTAGTTGTGTGCTCCACGATGGAAAGGCTACCTATCATAAATCTAGTTTTGATCATTAGTATGTTGGACAAGTCTATAGTGGAATTGGAAAGTTACAAGAAGGTACGTGCCTCAAATGGTTCAGACACAATTAAGCTTACTAATATCTACCCATCTCTTTTGCACTCATCATGAGCCTTTCTCCACTTACGTGATCGTATGTGGTCGCAAATGTTGGTAGTCATAGGAAAATGAAATTTCAAAAATTTATGCTCGTTAGTAGAGGAGGATGAGGTAACTTGAAGTAACAGGTACAAGGACAAGTTAGTGCCACATGGCACAATGAGAGATAAAAGACCTAAAATCTTAACCCAGGTGCAAAATAAAGGTTCTCACATCCCAATGATGAGCTCTCTATGGTATTTGTGTAAGCGTGGACAATTTAAATAATACCGAGGTGGCATGTGATCCCCTATCCTTTTTTTTCCCTCAATCTGGTTTTTCCCTCAATCTGGTTTTTCCCTCAATCTGGTTTTGGAACACAACAATCTTTGTGTTAGCACCTCTGGCTTCCTACAAAATGTTGTGTTTTTGTAGTAACGAAGCTTTTTTAAAAAGAGGAAGAATTAGATTTTCAATATTAACAATTTAAATATGAGATTTACTATTACTCAACCTCAATCAAAAGTAGCACTTGTAAACCCATAGTTGCTAAAGAACATAGTTCTAAGGAAAAGGTAAATGCGTTTTTGGATGACGCTGAAGTACGAAGAAGAGCTTAAACAACGATGGCGATGACTCGAGCAGATTCAGCATGTAAACTGAAAGGTGACCGGAAGTTCAGAGAATCAATGGCGTAAATAAACTGTCGTAATGCTCGAAACAATTTCGAACTTAAAACTTGACGCTTTCCTGACAACCAAAGTGCGTTTCGATAATGGCCGGAACCAGCATTGGTGGAGCAGCACGGAGAAATTTGAGTGTCTAGAGATCGTCAGCGACATGAAAAATGTAACGCTCAGGATTGCTTTGCGGAGGGTGGCAACGACGCGCTGTTGCAGGCCAGCCTCAATACGCCGGTCTGGGGGTGGCCAAATGTTTGAGCAGCTTCTTGAAGGATGTCTGAGAAAGAAGGATCGTTGAGGTCGTGGACACTTATCAAGTAGCGTCTTCCTTCCTCACCAACAAGAACCGGCACAAATCCCTTGGGAACTTTGGCGCCTTTGCGGTGGTCTGCCTCGACGAAGTCATTCGCTAACTGATGGTATGGAGGATCGTTGTTGGAGCGGAGGGGGTGAAAGAGGGAAGCAACAATCCTACGAAGCTTTCTGGGGAAGCGCACCATTTACAGCAGCTTGAAGCGGGCGAGGGCGGTTGCTGGAGATGGAGGAGAAGAGGCCTTTTATTGTTGCCTTACCATACAAGAGGCCGACACAATCACCAAGACCGACCATTCTTGCTTTTGCTACGTTGCTGCTTTTCGTCAGAATATGAATTTTGTCCATTTCAAATCTTTCATTGCTTTTAACTTTTAGTTTTTAGTTTCCTAGCACAAACCTAGTGAAACTACGGTTTCGCTTTTGTTATGTGGGTTTTGTTGCTCCTAAGTGAATTAGTTATGTTGCCTGTGTTGTTTTTTGGCTTTCTCAGTTGTTCATTCATCTATATGTTTTGACTTGTGAGTTTTGTAGCAGCTTGTGATATCCACATCTCCTTTGTCTCCTCTCCCTATACTCAAGCTTCCTATGCATGTTGGTTGGGCTTGCTTTATCTCTTTGTAGCTATAACATTGCTTGTTTCTGAAGTTTTCAATAGGATTGTATAACCCAGAGGAATTCAAGCTTTGCAATGCCAAGAGACAAACTCACTCTATCTTTCTCATAGACATCTAGTTCACATTTGGTCTCTATGACTTCCATCCCACAAAGCATGTGATTTACTTGTTGTTGGTTATCCATTTTGCATAGGCCCAATTTTTATGTTATAAATGGTTTGTTTTCAATAGTCTAACTTTGCAAGAGCTTGGTGCTTAGGGTAGCTTTGTACTAGTTTCTGATTAGTATTCTTTGGTCTCTAGTGTACTTATTAGTTTCTAGTGTTGCCTCTTGTTGCATGTGTGCTTTCCATTGTTTTCTGCAGTCCTCTATGCTATGTCTAGTTGTGGAAGACTTGAGCACCAATTTCATTTACAATGAAAGGTAGTCTATGGTTCTCATTATAATGATTTTGTTAGTGTCTTGGTATACTATAAGAATAGTGTTCTAAAAGGGTAGTTTTTTCATTAGGCCACCTTTCAAACCACATAAAGGATGGTCATTTTCCAAACTGTATTATCTAAACAAGGATTACAACTTACATATAGTCATAAAGCATAAATTTCTCATTTTTATATATTAAATGCCATCTATAGAATAAAATTCCAATTTAGGCAAATAACTTCAAATCATGTTACGTGTAAAGTAATGCCATAACACTCGTAATTTATACTACTAAAGGAAATTGTGGAGGGGGATCGTATGAAATCCCATAAGGAATCCCATAAAAGATTTAAACACCATAAGAACTCTTGTAAGGAATTGCACTGTACTAGTAAAAATTCATAGGTTGTAAGCTCGTTATAAGTCCATCACATTGTAGTAGGAGGCATCTCTCAATTTCCCCTTAATTTATAATCAAGGATTTACTAGAGCAATACCTCATAAAATATTGTTCAGCAATCCTTGCTATTCAATAAGGGATTAAGTCAACATCCCTTATGTTATCTCACTATAAGTGAGGTAAAGAAATAACTCTAGAGGTCCTAAAATCAATGGGAGCAACAAATTCTAGAAGTCCTAAAATCATTGGGAGCAATAAATTATAATTTGTGTAACCCGAATGGTGGAACTCGTGCTATGTTGAGAGAATCTTATTGGAATGGCCCATGGAGAGGTGTTGTTGTACTTTGCTCTCATCTATTTCATTCCTATGTCCATGCCATTATCTGCTCAATAAAGCATCTTCTCAACTATAATGAATCCTATTCGAGTTATTCCATTTTTGGTATAGAGTCACATGTTCATTCACAAAGTCTCTATCATGAATGTAACAAGCAAAAAGGAGGCCAATATAGTGAAGTAAATTGTTTCACCAGACTTCCTAAACCTATGAGCTCTGGTTTAGGAGCTCTAATCGGCTACTCTGAGCCATCAATAAAGGAAGTTGGCTAAGGCATTTGAACCCAAGCTGTAAGGATACTCAAAAACTAGTCTACTAGGCACAAGGAGATTTTTTGATTCAGACCCATCCCTTGAAACTCTCCCAAATATTGGGACAATTTTGTAAGAGGATTCCAATGGGTATCGATGCAAATCCCCATGCAAGAAAGCTGTCTTGACATCCATCTGCATAAGCTCCATATCCTCTGATGCCACTAGTCTAAGCATGCATCTACGTGTGGTCATCTTCACAACTGGAGAGAATATCTCATCAAAGTCCACACCCTTCTCTTGCTTGAACCCTTTACCGACCAAATGGGCCTTGTACCTAGGCACATCATCACCTGTGACCTTCATTTTGTAGACCCATTTACATGGCAATGCTTTCTTTCCATGTGGCAAAAAAACCAAGTCCCAAGTCTTATTCTTCATAAGTGAACTCATCTCTGATTGCATAGCATACTCCCACTTGCGTTGATCCTCGCACATCATAGCCTCTCTATAGCAAGAAGGCTCCTCGGAATCAGTAAGCATCACATAGTAAACTCTTGGAACAAACCTATTAGGCAGTCTAGACACTCTAGATGATCTTCTCAAGGGCTTTTCAACTTGCTGTCCCACCTGCATATCAGCCACATTTGGCTCATCATTTCCACCAATAGATGATCCATCATCTACTCTACATAAAGAAAGCCCTTAGCGCTAGTCAATACACGTGATCTTAGAGTAATAGTTTCTCCAAAAAATTACACCAAAGAATCTGACTGATATACCAAATACTTTCCCACAAACTATCTCAAAAAATACCGTAGTGATAGTTACCAAACGATTTCTTGAGTGGTGCCATTATGATCTAAGTGCCACTTGCAATGGAATGAACTCTACATAAAGAAAGCCCTTAGCACTAGCCAATACACATGATCTTAGAGTCTGCATACCCATCATAGTAATTGACATAAAGGTGCCCATATTTGAGATCTGTTGTGGATGTGTTATATGTCATTTGCCCTCTTGAAACACATACGGAAACATTGCAATGGGCTTGTTAATCAACCATCCAAAAAAATGTCTATACATCTGCTTACATTTGTAGTTAAAACAAGTTGATTTCATTGCAATATAAGCTATGTCAATCATGACCCAAGGCTTGGGCAGTCGTATTTGCTAGAGGCACACTCCACAGGCAAGGAGAGACACTACAAGGAAGTTCCATGCTGCCATGACCAAGGAAAACAAAGTTTTGGGGTCTCCTTCCTTAGGACTTCCTCATAGATCATTACTTACAGTGTGTAAATCTCTATATGTACATATACATATATGTACACATAGACAAGCTCGCATGCACATGCACACATACATCCATACACACATGCAAACATGTAGCTCTATACATATATGTACATATACACATACATGCATACATATATACATACGTACATATTACTTACTAGCTTGTCAATTAATTCATTGAATGAGGGAGCTAGTGATATCTTTTTTTTTGTATGAGCTTGTAAGCCCTTTTAGGCGTTTCTTGTAATTGATTTTGCAGCCATATACATTCACGTTCCGTCAAGGGAATTTTTTAATTTCATCTTGCATTATATGTTCATGATCCTTCAAGGGATTTTTTATAATACATTTTGTAATATATACACGTCCCTTTGAGGGTTCTTTTATACATATCTTATCTCTTTTATGTTAACATCAAACGTTGTTATCCGCTTCTTGCATGCTGGTGGCGATAGGGTGAAAATTGGCAAAGAATTCATAATCATAGAGAGAGGAAGAGTTAGACCATGCTGCATGGTGCAAATGGGCCATGAAACAAATTTACCTCCTTGCCCAACATTTATTGGAAGCATGTCGTTTGTAGTCGTCGAAGCATTTTTCCAAACGTGCTCAATACAGATGATTGATCTGCCACTTCGATGACAAGTAACGAGGCTCTTTCTAATTTTCATGGCGGATGCAGGTCATTTTCCTCCCGAAGATTTTCAAAATCCTTACATAAAAGGCCGGTGCCTTGTGCTGAGAGAAAGGGAAGCAAGGAAAAGTGCATGTGGACATTAGGCAAATCATCCTCTCAAAACCAAGATGCTTCACCTCCTCCATGAGCCCACGATTTGCCCCATAGTAATAATTAGCCATGCTCTTGCATAGTGTGGTTTTGCCACTCCCCCTATGCCGTACATACTAACGACACAAACCCCTTCAGCATTAAAGCTACTACTGATTCCCTGCAAAGGCGTGCGAATCAAAAGCAAGAGAAGGCAGATGCCTTCGTCGCCCTCCCAGGTGCTAGGTGTGCGACGTTTTTCATCGGAGTTTGAGATCAGAGTCCCGCTGGAGCCTGCACAGCTAGTGCGGTTGCTTGAAGTTTGCATGTCATCTCCCTGTTGCTATACTTGCTGACTCAAAGCATCGTGTCAAGAAAATATTGCTGCTTTACAGTTTTTAGCTTATCATCGAGCAAGCAGCTTAGATAATCGTGATGAAAATTGTGAACATTGAACAAGAGTGCGATCTCCAAAAAAATTTACGTGGCAAAAGATTCGATCTTTGAAGGGTGAGCGGTTGAAGGACACAAAATTTGGATGCTCAAGGCCTGCAAACTTAGCTTTTGAGTATATTTATGCTGCCGTTGCAATTCTCTAGTGCTTTTGTGTTTCATTCCTTCCTTTGACCAAATTGTCTCAAGTCAGCCCCTTTTTTCTTCTGGAGGATCAACCACCACAAGATTTTCGATACAATTCTCCGGTGCTTACCCATAGCATAATAGACAATTTCATATGAAAACCTTACATCCTTTCATGCTTCTAAGCTTTGCGAGTCTCATTACAGGTGGCTACGGAATGTTAGAAGAGTTGCTTGACATGATGTCCCAGTAATTGTTGCTTGCATTCGGAGGAAGATTTCCATCTTTGCTCCTCTAGCTTCTACAATCTTCATAAAAAACGCTCTGCAAATTACTTGCGGTACACGCTTCTCCTAGTAGCTCTACCTTTATGATCACACCTCCCCCTCCTTCCCCCTACCTTGTGTACAAATCTTCCGCCTTTAACCGCAGGAGAAAGCATCATAAGCGCTCTTTCTTTCCTAGGCGCAGCATTATCCTAAAGCACTAAATCTTTCTCCATTCGCTCGAACGATCTTAAATCCTACCTTTTGTTTGATGTGGATACCCTGCCAAGGAGCTTGAGGCAAGCTTTCAACATCGGTCAATGCTCGGAATTTCAAGAAAGTGTGAAGGCTCTTTCCGTCACGTTAACTGAGGGCTTGCTGTGCAGGTGTAAAAAACAAGGAGATGGAGCTGCAAAGTTGTAGAGCTTGAAAGGATTCCGATATCAAAAACGTCATATGACGAATCAGGACGAACCACTCACTACTACACACGGATCTTATTGCGACGTTTACGTACCGACATTTAGCGCATGCGGGGCGCTAATCGTCATTATGAAAAGCATGTCCCGTAAAGCATCGCTATATAGCGACTTTAGGCAAACGTCGCTATATAGTGACTATTACAAAGGTTGCTATATAGCAACTTTTAAGTATCGCTATATAGCGACACTAAGATACTATTTTATAGCAACATTTTCCAGAGAGGTTTTTTTAACTCATATAGGCCTTAAAAGTTAGTTTTTTCCAATGACAAATTTTTTTAAATTTTCATACATGTTTGATCTTTTGAGAGAATAAAAATATGAGAGCATGTACACCAAGCCTTTGAAGCTCATATATTCATGTCCAAGTTTGAGATGAAAAAAATCAATGAAGAGCATTTACATCAACTGTTTCATCTTGAGCCAAGCCTAAGGCGCCAAACAAGTCTATCTCCAACTTTATACCGAGTTGATCTCCTATATCATCATCATACTCTAGCATCATACGTTCACCTAAAAGTACTTGATCATCTTCTTCAATAAAGTGTGGTGATTCTTGATGATCATTGTCTTCTTCCTCAATATCGTGATCTCCATCTTCCTCCCGTGCGATGTCATTATGGGCATCTTCCTCTTGGCTCATATTGTGATCTTCATCTTCTTCACTAGATTCATCGGGATCAATTGGATCCGGCATTGGTAGTGGCATCTCCATATCCACATCTCTATCTTCAAAATTTTTCTTACTTCGTGGTGCAACTTGCATCACGTACCACCATCTTGGATTAGAACGATCTGGATGAGAAACCACCTATATTGAAGATGGGTGCCAGATGTTGTCAATTATATATATGAAATTATGCTCAAGTACATGTATCAATGGATATTTAAAAATGAAAGCCTTGATTAATTAAATCATTAGTATGCATCTGCTCAGTGCTCGGGAAGAACAAAAGTATCACTTTCATCGGTCCAATGTTTGGTGGAGTCTATTGCAAGGAAACTGCTACTATCTTTTCTCGCTGTCGCATGGGGACCGTTGTAAATAGTTCTAAACCATTTTACATCAAGAATGAAAATACTAAATCGTCTAAAATCAACTTCATAGATTTTGCGTATGGTTCCACAATAATCCAATTGTGAGGAGAGAAGATTGATATCCGAAGCACTTGCTCGGCTATCTTGTGTGAAGTTAGCCATGACTCCACAATCATATGTGATTCTCTTTGAATCGATGCGTTCCACGTGAAAATGTCATCCATATGACCATAATGCACTGTACTTTTTGTATTGTAAAAGAGCATCATTAAAACAATGAAGATGCATCTATTTTATAGTGTATATTGCCACAAATAATTCATTAACTATGCCAAGAGGTAAAAAACTTACATGCATCATAGATCCAGATGATAACTTTCACTCGTGCTCGTTTATTGTCTCTCCATCGCATTCAGCTTTATGTAGAGCTAGTTGTAGCCAATCAAGTGACATGTGAGTGGGGAGAAGAGCTAGATCTCGTGGATACAATATACTAAGGTACATGATGCCACTATAAAAGTGAAAGGGGTGAAGATAAAGCCTTATTGATGACAAAAGAATCAATCAGTAGGATTTACATCAATAGATTCGTCTTGAACCAAGTCCAACATGCCAAATAAGTCAATTTCTAATTGTATAGTCAATTGATCACCTATATCATCATCGTCTATTGTACATCTATCTAGGAGTTGATCTTCTAATTCATCTTCTTCAATAATATTGGGTGATATATGATCCCCATCGGCAAGGTCCCGAGGTCGACGGTCACTGGTAGAATTGACGTGCAGATGTCACTGTCCATCGGTGAAAGATCCACCTAGGTCACCATCACCCTGTAAGGAAGGACATGCCATGTCCTCCCGTGATGCCTTGATGCCCGATAAAATCCCCTAGTCAGTTGAAAAGCTCCCGGCTACCACCGATCACTTCCAGCCTCCCAAGGGATTTTCCCTTAGAGCTTCTTACCCAGTCACAAAAAAAAAAGGTTGTTCTACCAAACAAGCTATTGTCCCAAGAAAACTATTCTACTAAAAAGCTATTTTACAAAACTATATCCTGCCAAAAAAGCTGCTCTATCAAAAAAGTTATTCTGTAGAAAAGCTAGTTTGCAAAACTATGTATTGCCAAAAAATCTATTATGCTAGTTATCTTGCAAACTTACATATTGATAATGTGCAGCAGCCATCTCATCCAACCCACAGTTCTTGCCATTCCAGGTATTAGCTACTATTTATTATGTCATTCTTTTGACTGAGAAAGCTTCTTTTTCTATCTCCATCCAAATAGTGGAATTTTTACCTTCTACTTTTAATGTATATTTCCATACTTGTAGAAAGTCAAAGAAACCTATATGACTGGCACATGAAAATTATTGATTTCTCAAATTGCAATATGAATATGACTACAAACATTCAAGTAATACGGTAGTGTCCTATCTATTCACAAGACTTCTTGACAATATTCTCGATGTTGCTTCAATCTGACTTCTTACAACATTCCCCTCTTTTGATGAATGCTATTTCGAATCATTAGTAAAGATAGCTGAGTTGGATACAAGGTTGAAGGATGACATTTCATATGATTGTAGTCAATGACATAATATTATTTAGGTTGCAACCAAGGATGAGTTATGAGATCTTATTCATGTATCCATTGGCTTTAATTCCCAAAATGCAGAAATCTTTGCATGTCACCAAGGCAATAATAAAACACTACCCTTGAAATTTGGAGGGAGGGAACCTGTGTCATGTCTCATGTTCATATTTTTTTCGCTCTTTTTAACCCGTTGGTAAAAATTCATTGAAGTGTAGAATCCAAGTTCCATTTTAAGGTAGTAGTTATTGCTCCATGACAAGAAGGAACTCTAACATATAGCGAGTGAGTAATGAATGAATTAATAAAAACATACCAAGGACACTCAAATTGAGAGAGCTGTCAACGACAATAAGTAGGTCTCTCAGGGTTAAGTAGAAGTTACCCACTTTGAAGTAACCTTAATGCGTTTTTTCAACTACATGGGTGCAGAAATTATTTTTAAATTTCTTTTGGATAGAGCCTTAATTGATAGAGCCTCATAGCCAAAGCGAGTGCTTTTGTGCATATATGCACTCTTGTTTATCTTTGTGTTTTACTTCTTATTATGAATGCTTCTTGGTTTTTATGCTTGTTTGCATGTTGGTTGGTTGATCTCTCTATATAGCTATGACATTGCTTGTTTGTGAAGTTTTCAATAGGAACATAACCTAGAGGGATTCATGCTTTACAATGCCAAGAGACAAACTCACTCTACATATCTCATAGATTTTAACTTCAAAACTCGGTTCACAATTGGTCTCTATGGCTTCCATTCACTTGATTTACTTGTAGTTGGTGATCCATTTTGCAAGTCTCATAGGCCCAATTTTTATGTTATATAGGAGAGATTGGTGCTTAGGGTAGCTTTGTACTAGTTTGTGAGTAGTATTCTTTGGTCTCTAGTCTACTTATTAGCTTCTAATGTCACCTCTTATTGCATGTTTGCTTTGCATTGTTTTTGGTAGCCCTCTATCCTATGTCTAGTTTTGGTAGTCTTGAGTACCTCTTTCATTTGCAACAATGAAAGGTAGTCTATAGTTCTCATTGTAATGGTTTCCTTAGTGTCATGGTATGCTCTATAAGTGTTCTAAAAGGGTTGGCCAAAAGGGCCATTTTTTAATAGGTCACCTTTTTCAACCACATAAAGGATGGCCATTTCCCAAGCTAAGGCAATAGGGTGGCTTGTCATTTCCCTTTTAGACAATGTACAACAAGAAATAGGGCATAGTATAGAAATATGCTATGGATACACTTCTAGACATAAGGTAAAAAGTACGTCAATGGACTAAGCTTGCCCTTTTGAAAGAATAATGGATGCCCTTCTAAACATATTTTTGGATATAAGGAGAGAAATAGGACATTGATCCAATCTTTCCCTTTTGGGCATAAGTGAAGAACTAAGGCAGCCCATCAAATGCCCTACCTGCCCTCTCAACCCTAGGGTAATTTGGATGGCTAAAAGGTAATTTGTATATAAGGCAAGAAAAAGGGTAACCCATGGCTACGCTTTTGAATGAATATAGGGCAAATCTCATGGATGTTTGTGGTCACCATAGGGTAATCTTGATGCTAAAGGGCAATTTGGATGCTTTGCTTGTTAGCTTTGTTCTTATATTTTTGCGATGCTCTTTGTTGTTACTTCCCCCATAATTTTGGTGTGGACAATCCCAATCCAATTATATTGGTGACCATTTTTAGTAGAACAAATCAAGTAGTTTGCTTCCTACATGTAGTCATACTTTGTAAGAAACAAAACCCATTTTCAAAACTAGAGAAACCGTTTTTTCCTCACTTGACTCCTATAGTATTTTATCATGTAATATAGCCTAGTGGTTTGAGGCATACCAAACTCTACTACCATCTGTTGCATCATGCATTTTATTTCTACTTTGGTCGGGGCGTTAAGATGTAGAGGCAACTGAAATACGCTTGAAACATCCTCCTCTATAAGGTTAATACCTGGGGCTAAGTAACCCCCTGACTCTTGCAAACTATTCGTACACCTACAAATTAATTTTCCACTTCCACCATGGACGTTGGTGGTATCCTTCCAACTCCATCTTCTATAACCATATTGGTTCTCTCATTTGTTGTCATCTAGGTAAGACTTGAAATCAATAAATGGAGATGATTCAACAACTACATACTGACTTACTCTCGTAGCTCGTTTGAGCTCTGACTCCACAACCTTGCCTTCTAGCTCTTCTAGCTTCTATGCTTTTGAACGAAGGTTCTTGGATGGCTCAAAGGACACCTTGCACTTTCCCATGCTATAGATAGAGTTTGAGACTTGGAGTCTGCTTATGCTACTATAGTTGCACTTGTAGTATCACCAGCTGTGTTGGCAATGGTCGATTTGTGTGCAATAGCCCTCACATGCTAAGCTATCAACAATTGATCGATTTCACCTCCTGCACATTGTAACTTATCTCAAGGATAAGTATGATGCTAAAATGAATACTAGAATCAAACGTCTATAGTTTAAACCCTCCCTTCAAAGTGACTCACATGTGTAGACTATCAATCAATTGAATACGGGCTACTGCCACAACATATTATATTTAGATATTGTCTTGACTAGAACTTATGACTCTAGATCCTCTCACTAGTGGGCTGTCATCTCTCGTAATCATATAAAAGCTTCATGTAGAATCTAGTAATGGATTTTGGGAATACTTTGCCATGTATGTCCGCAATTTGAAATGTTTGATCTTTTAGATCCTCCACCATCTAGCATGGTCCTTGATATCTCAACTTTAGCTTGCCTAGGAATATTTGTAATCTGGAATTGTATCTGAATACCAAATCATCCATCTTAAAAAGTTTGAATTAGATATTTTGGTTCACCCATGCTCTTTGCTATTCCTAGGTGACTTGCACTGTATACTAACCGTGAATTCAATCCTTCTCCAATTGAAGAAATTGTTCATGTTGGATGACTCTTCAAGGTTCATCTTCTAAGCCAAAATCCTCATACTAGAGGATATAAATTCCATCAACACTACAACCTCTAAGCCGTAAAACAACCAGAATGATGTCGTTCCTATGGTGACTTTAAAAGTCATTCTATAAAGATAAATCCAGCTTTGTATCCCAATCCTTTTGGTTCTCAAATATGGTCATCATCAAAATCTTCTTCATCATCTTGTGGCTACTCTTCGCCTCTCCTTTTCCTTGCAAATCATACATCGTAGCCATCTTGTGAACCACCATATGCACATCTATCAATTGCTTCACCATCACATTCAGAAAGTGAGTCCCGTGATCTAACACCAATTTGATTGGGCATCCGAACCGTGTAATGGTAATTTGGTACAAGAAATTTTCTATACTAGTTGTCATATTATCCTACAATTATACATCAATGCCTGCACTTTGACCCATTTTGTTGAATAATCCATGGCAGTCACCACAAAATTGTTGCCCATATACTATGCTGCCGGCTTAAATGGACCCTTGAGGTCCAGGCCCCATTTTTGGAATGGCTCCAATGGAACAATTGGATTTAGAGGCATCCTGTCTATATTCATTAGATAGCACCAACAACACTTTGCAAATTCATGCGCATCTTTGATCACAGTTGGCCACCACAACCCAGCTTGAAAATTGTTCTTTGTTGTAATGTCTCATGCAAACTGGCCACAGGATGCTCCTTAATGTGCTTCCATCAATACCACATTCTTTTCATGCTCTAGTACACATCGCTATGACACCTAACTTGCTCCTCTATGGTACAACATTCTAGCAATCACCATGAAAAGTTTGCTCTTCAAAGCCATCCATTTCCTTTAATGTAGTGACAACTCCTTTGGGAAAACACCATCTATCAAAATTTTCATTATGCGATCAGAGCAATATATGCCTGTAATGAGTTCCACATAATACAGGTCTCCATCCAGTACATCATTCAAAATGCCCTCCAAGGTTGGTTCCCCATGAAAGGTTTGCTCTTCAAAGCCATCCATTTCCTTTGATGTACTCGCATCTCCTTTGGGAAAACACCATTTGTCGAAATTTGCATTATTTATTAGACCAATATATGCCCCTAATGGGTTCTACAATATAGGTCTCCATCTAGTACATCATTCAAAATGCCCTCCAAGGGTGGTTCCCCTGAATCCAACCTACTCCTATAATCTACTGCTGCCAAATACTAGCTTCTTGGCATGTGTACTACTGTATGATCAAACTCTTTCAATAGGAGAATCGATCTAGCCCCAATATGCTTGTTGGTTGCACCTTGTTCACCAAATACAAAAATGCTTGGTGGTCCATGTGAAACACAATCTTGTTTCCCAGCAATAGGAATAGATCATGCCTAAACTCTCCCATTCCATCACCAAGTAATTATGCTCTACACTAGTGAGCGTAGGACTTGCATAATAGGCCAATTGATACTAGCCCATCTTCTACCTTTTTTGCCTCAACACTGCACCAATAGCAATATCTGATGCATCCACAAACACATGGAAATCCAAGCTCCAGTCTGGTGGTTGTAGTACAAGCGCAACCACTAACATCTTTTGAGCAACTAAAACACTTTTTGCTACTCATCCCGCAAATGGACGGAACATCCTTCTTTGCCAACTTTGTAAGGAGCTAGCAAACATATGATAGGTAGTGTAGCCTAGCAAACATGAAGCTTGCTTTGGAAGATAAGAAGGATGCGATCATTGACTCGAAGGAAAAGTCTACCAAAAAGGTTCTTTTTCCCAATGAAGCTTCTTCTCAGTAATGGGAATCTCAACATGTGTTGGAATTGCGTAAGAAGGACTATAGGGCTGATCAAAACCATGGAAACTATCACATGTGGTAGGCTCGAAGGGAAAAACTAAACAGGTGGTTATTTAGTATCATTGGGATCTATGATTGCCTAATTGTTCTTTAGAGAGAAGGTGATTAGGCCTCAATTAGGCTTAACAAAAAGGCCTCAAGAGATTTTTACTAGGTTTTTCTACACTTTCCCTGCACTTTTTTCATTGCTTAATTACGGTGTCCATATTTCTTGAGAGTTGATAATGCCAAGATCTGAGTATTGCTAATCTAGTTAGAGTGACATGGATAACAATTGTGCATGCCAGCATTGAAGCCTGGGTTTCACAACATGTATGAAATGTACTAACTTTTGTCTTGCTATGATCGTGCCAGGTGAGTTGACACACCTTTCGAATGGATTTGCAATTTCATATCTTTGGCATAGACTGTGCTAGACATAGGATAGAGGGCTACAAAAAAGAATGCAGAGCAAACATGCAACAAGAGGTGACATTAGAAACTAATAAGTAGACTAGAGACCAAAGAATACTAATCACAAAAAAGTACAAAGCTACCCTAAGCACCAATCTCCTATATAACATAAAAATTGGGCCTATGAAACTTGCAAAATAGATCACCAACTACAAGGAAATCAAGTGAATAGAAGCCATAGAGACTGATTGTGAACCGAGTTGTGAACTAGAAATCTATGAGAAAGGTAGAGTGAGTTTGTCTCTTGGCATTGTAAAGCATGAATCCCTCTAGGTTATGTTCCTATTGAAAACTTCACAAACAAGCAATGTCATAGCTATATAGAGAGATCAAGCAAGCAATGAACACCCAACCAACATGCAAACAAGCATGAAAACCAAGAAGCACGCATAATAAGAAGTAAAACACAAAGATGAATAAACAACGAGAAAGCCAACCAACAACACGTAGGAGCAACAGAAGCCACACAATAAAAGCGACGTTACAAAAGCGAAACTAAGGTAGAACTAAAAGGTAAAAGCAATGAAATATTATAATTTACAAAAATCATATTCTAAGGAAAAGCAGCAACATAGCAAAGCAAGAATGGTCGGTCTTGGTTGTTAACACAAGAATGAAAGGCTCCACCTCCAGCAACCAAATCTCCCGCCCTCGCCCGCTTCAAGCTGCTGTAAATGGTTCGCTTCCCTAGAAAGCTTCGTAGGATTGTTGCTTCCCTCTTTCACCCCCTACACTCCAACAACGATCCTCCATACCATCAGTTGGCGACTGATTTCGTCAAGGCGCATACCCGCCATTGGCAAGGAACCCAAGAGATTTGTGCCGGTTCTAGTTGGTGAGGATGGGGAACTCAATGATCCTCCATTCTCAGTCCTCCTTCAAGAAGCTACTTAAACCCCCAGACCGGCGTATTGATGCTGGCCTGCAACAGCGCGTCGTTGCCACCCTCCGCAAAGCAATCATGAGCACCTTGTTGTTACATTTTTTATGTCACTGACGACTCAATGTGGCCTCTACACTCGGAAATTTCTTTGCCGCTCCACCAATGCTGGTTCCGGCCACTATCGAAAAGCACCTTGGTTGTGTTTTATGGATATACACTATTCGTTGCGCAAGCTTTAAATTGTTTCGAGCACTAAGACAGTTTTCTTTAGCTTTAAACTTGAGGTCACCTTCTGCTTGTACATGCTCAATCTGCCATCGTTGGTTAAGCTCTTTATATCAATCCGAGGCTAAAGCCCTAATCACATGGTCATGTTTCGTGAAAATGTGGATTTTATGTCATTTTCAAGCCTCAACTCCTTCACAAAGTCTTTAGCACCAACATCCTAGCATTTACCTTTAATGAGATGACTATGCTTTCACAATGGCTGATTTTGATTGAGATTGAGAACTAGGTTGCGGTAGGCAGTCTTTTAGTCGTCGAGCACGTAACTACTTGCTTGAAATTGAATTAGAATCCTATCATTTGATGAAAATTTTAAGGGAAAAAAGCAAATGAGTAAGAATGTGGACATAAGACATGACACAGGTTCCATTAGGACCCGATCCTCCTTGCAAATGTCATTATTGACTTAGCGATATTGTTTGTGCATTTTGGGAGTTGAAGCCCAGCAAATACATGAATAAGATGATGCTCACAAGAGCTCATAACTGATCCTCATTGCAGTATAAACAATATTGTCATATGGACTATAATCATATGACTAAAGGTGTCGATATCTTTCGATCTTGCATCCAGGTTAGATTTCCTTGCTCCCTCGCATCGAGAACATGCATCAAAAGAGAGGAATATTGTAAGAATTCAGATTGAAAACAAATGGACAGAAAATTAAAAATATTTGTACGATAATATATATTTATTATAACCACACAGTGTGGACAAGGAGGCGGCGTGCTTGCTTCCCCACAGAGCTATAATCCGAGGGAACAGGCCCTTCCCCATGCGCCAAGAACATTAGCACCGAGAATAAGTCTCCCGAATGGATGAGATGGTGGTATATTATTTAAATGTCAATACTATTATAGGTAAAATCACCACGAGCGATTGCCAATACTTTCTTTGGTCTAGCTTTTCTGCAACACACTAGAACCATCAAGGTGAGAAAGTAGTTTGGGGCTAGCTCTCCAAATCTTCACCTGTGTAGAGTACCAAAGAAACATGATGAAAGCGCCAAACATTCCACATTTTAATATGCCTATTCCACACCCTAAAGGCTGGATTTTGTCAGTTACAAACATGTCCACTACATCAAGGCACAGGAAACCTGAGCGTGAGTAATATCATGAAAGCTAACGATCACATGCCAAATGTTGTTATCCGCTTCTTGCATGTTGGTGATAGGGTGAAAGGTGGCAAAGAAGTCATAATCGTGGAGAGAGGAAGAGCTGGACCATGCTGCATGGTGCAAATGGACCATGAAATAATTTTACCTCCTTGCCCAATGTTTATTTGGAAGCATGTCATTTGTAGTCGTCGAAGCATTTTTCCAAACGTGCTCAATACAGATGATTGATCTGCCACTTCGATGACAGGTAACAAGGCTCTTTCTGATTTTCATGATGGATGCAGGTCATCTTCCTCCTGAAGGTTTTTAAAATCCTCACCCAACGTTTATTTAGAAGCATGTCATTTGTAGTCATCGAAGCATTTTTCCAAACGTGCTCAATACGGATGATTGATCTCCCACATTGATGACAAGTAACGAGGCTCTTTCTGATTTTCATGGTGGACACAAGTCATTTTCCTCCTGAAGGTTTTTGAAATCCTTACATAAAAGGCCAGTGCCTTGTGCTCAGAGAAAGGGAAGCAAGGAAAGTGCATGTGGAGATTAGGCAAATCATCTTCTCGAAACCGAGGCGCTTCACCTCCTCCATGAGCCATGATTTGGCCCCATAGTAATAATTAGCCATGCTCTTGCATAGCGTGGTTTTGCCACTTCCCCCTATGCCGTACATACTAATGACACAAATCCCTTCAGCATTAAAGCTACTATTGATTGCCTCCAAAGGCACGTGAATCAAAGCCAAGAGAAGGCATCTGCCTTCATCGCCCTCCCAGGTGCTAGGTGTGCATTGGAGTTTGAGATCAGAATCCCGCTAGAGCCTGCATAGCTATTGCTTGAAGTTTGCATGTCATCTCCCTATTGCTATACTTGCTGACTCAAAGCATAGTGTCAAGAAAATATTACTGCTTGACTATTTTTAGCTTGTCGCCAAGCAAGCAGCTTAGATAATTGTGTTGAGAGTTCACGTTCAACATCATGTGATCATGTGTGCATAGCACCATCATGTGATTATATGTGCATAGCACTAACCTTATAGAGTGCTATAAAGGAAAGGGTTAGATCCCCTAACCCTAACCCTAAAAGGGTTTGTATATGTTATATTTTTTCAACTAAATCTAGTGTACAGTTAGTCATTTGTGGTGTGCTCTCTAGCTGTGCCCTCTCTCCTCATCTCCACTCTTCTCCTCTCCCCTCTTCATATTTTGTCATGGTATCAGAGCTCCCTTGCCTTCCGCTGAGGTATTGCGATCCTTGAGAGTGCGAGAGAGATCGAGAGATTGAGATTGATTGAGTGAGCATCCTTTCACTTCCATTGAGTGATAGAGAAATTTCCATCCATTTGAGAGGAATTTCCGTCCATGAGAGATTTCGGTTAATCTCTTTCCGTTTGATTCATTGTTTGATTGAGAGATTCATTATTTGTGAGTGATTTGTGAGAGTGATTTCCATCTTTGAGAGAAATAAAGAGAGTTCTTTCAATGTGATCTTGATTTGAGAGAAAGAGATCCACTTGTATTCATCTTGAGAGAATTCAAGCAACGAAATTCTGCTTCAAACTATGCTTTGGATGCTCAGCCGCTCCATCAAACTTTGCTAATCTACAAAAGCCATTTTCTACAATGACTCAACATCAACAACCCTACTCCTGCTTTGATTGACTACTCCAACTAGTACTTCTAAGGCTCTAAGCCTATGGCTTCCAACGCCTGACAACGGCACAACAATAGCCTCTTGCAAGGCTCTTCAACGGCTGCTTCTAGCCATCAGCAACCTTCAGAGTTTGTCTTGGAACTGCACTCCTCCATCGACCTCTATGAGCCGAGCAGCCTATCAAGTTCAAGCAAAGGCCCATTGCTCTCTATGAGACTTAGCCATCTACAAGCTCGCAGCTGCCCTCACTACAACGAACAACACCACAGCGCCAAGCTTCCTCACCAACAGTGAAGCAAACGAGCTCAAATCTCTTGCCATCAACAACAGCCTCCAACGCCGTCGACTCCCTACAACAGCAAGCTAGTGGGCTACTCTAGACAAAGAGCACCTCTTCTACTTCAGCGACTAAGAAACACGATAGGGACATACTCCTACTTATAGTCAGTGAGAAGGGCTCTTTCCACGAAAGTGCTATAGCAGAGCTCCTAGAACCAATGACCTTCTGCCTCTCCATTGCTATAACCAGCCTCTTCGCAAGTTCCATGCAAACTACAACCTAGCCTTCATAGTCGATTACGCATCCACGACAGTAACCTATGCTCTAAGGCTCGTAGCCACCACCGAGTTAGCCGACTCCATCAACACTGCTGGGCGAACCTGCCTGCGGACTTCCAATTGTCAACCTTTTGCATCCAATGGAACCATAGCATACAAGGACAGCCAAAACGGCTAGGCTCCCTACAAATCCATAAGTGCTGGCTGACTGCGCACATGCTTTGCCAATGGGCTACTTCATACGTAACTCTGCTTCATATGCTCCTCTGCAACAACGACCAGCCAACGGACCTCCCAAAATGGCCTCCTCAGCAGCAAGGAAAGCTCTCCAGTAGTAGGCTCACATCCAAAGCAACATCATCTACAAACAGCACCATCAACACCTCGTAGCAGCAACTCCTGCGCAGCCTCGACAGAAACGAGGATAGAATCTATAAAGATTTCATCAGAATCTATAATATTCCGGTCGCCCTCCTCCCAACACGTGGTAGAACTTGAGGATAGGTCTAGTTACTTGAACCTCACATTAGGTCAACACAGTTTGGTTAGCCTATTGACACGTGGCACCACCAGCACATTGCCATGTGGCACCCCTATTTACAAGGCCACATCAGCAGCCTCGTGAGGCTACCACATCATCAGTCCTCATCTTATCTACCATACCATCTACCACGTCATCAAGGACATGTCACTTGCCACATCATCACAACCACATCAGCATTGCCACATCATCTGCTGACATCATCATCTGTGCCACCTGAGTTATCCAGTCAGCACTGACCTCTACAGGCACACACAGTGCTTTACAGTCACTGTATGTGACCACTCTTGCCACCTCAGCACAGGGCTCCACTGGCACACCTCTTGCTAGGCATAGTGCCACATCATCACTGCATGTGACTCATAGTGACACATCATCATTGAGCACATTTGCACTCCTTTTGCCCCTCCACCTAGATCAAGTCATATCTCTTGATCGAGGAAGAATTTGAGGGTGCTCCAAAAAGGAAAGTCTCTCGTTTTTTTGTGCTCTATGTGCTCGTCACATCACGCACACATTTTGGTGCAAGTTACACTCATATTTCAGCCTCGTCGACAAAACCACTAGTTCCTTCACGCACATTTGCCTCTACATCGACGCATCTGACCCAGCACTTAAAAAGAACAAAAGAAAAGGAATTATTTGCTGTTCTTTCATCGATCAACAGTTGGTTTAGATCTAGATCAAAGTAGACTAGATCGCCATAGAGGGGACGCTTTGAATTTCCTCAAGTTGCCAATCTAAGCCATGCTCGAAATTCCCGACTAGTACCTACAGTCCATATGCTCACATACAGTTTCACATCATTACATTACCTGAAACCTTACGTTCATCAATTCAGTGAGCAGACTTCAGAGTACAGAGGCATTGCAAATTGTTTCAGTGGGTAGATATCATTTGATTTCACACACACATGCCACCATTGTAAAGCCTATTCGGCTATTTCACGGCATCGTGCACATCGTTTCAGCATTGTAAAGCCTCTTGGCTATTCTCGGCATCATTGCCACAAGCCTTGTAATATAGATCAGATTTTATATACTGCAGTTCTATCTTCACCAACAATACAGAGATCTCACTTGGCATAGACAGTGTATTTGCAGTTGATTCATACAGAGATTTTCACGACACTTTTGAGTACATTTCTTGCACCATGTTGACTAGCAACCTCAATCTAGAGGCATCTTCTAAGTTAGACAACTCCGATTACGGTACATGGAAATACCGAATGGAGACCATTCTTGTACTTCATGACAAATGGGAGTATGTCGATGGGTCTACACCTAGACCATTGGCCGATCCAGCTACCAGTTGCTCTACTCCATCTGTTGTCACAACACCAGCAACGGGATCTACATCGGGATCTACATCTACACAAATAGTTTTCGCACTAGTAGCAGATCCTGCCATTGCCCGAGCTCAAGCAGAATGGGATAAGAAAGACAAGTATGCCTATCACCTGATCAAGCAGAATGTGCAAGATGTCATGCTAGGATAGCTCAACACAGTCAAGACATCAAAAGAAGCATGGGATACGTTCGCAACTCTCTACAAGTCTAAGAACACATCCAAGATTCTCACCTTGAGAAACTAGATCAACCAGAGTTTATGCAACAGCAGTGAAACTGGTCATGCTTATGTACTCCACATGAAAGACTACAACAATCAACTTGTAGCAGCATGAGAGACTATGAACCCCGTAGAAATGGTTCAAGTAATCCTAAATGGGACTAGGAGAGGGATATGAGAATCCAGTCCAGAGTACTGCCATCCAACGGCAAATTCTGACACTGGAAGAACTTCAGTCAATCCTACTTGTTGAAGAACTCAGGACTCAGACCATCCAAGCACGTAAAGGTCATTCTAATGATCAAGCATTCACAGCTTCAGACAAAGCAGAGGCAAAGGTAGAGGTAGATCATACCAGAAAAGTGGTCATCATCAACAAAATAAAAGTCAGAATCAGCATCAGCATCATCCTCAGCAACATCAAAATCAGCAAAGAGGAAATCATTCCAATCGAGGAAGATTCCAAGGACGAGGGAATGCATCCATCAATGTGTCAAAGATTTAGTGCAACTATATACTGTCACAAGTTTGGACACTATGAAAGAGATTGCTGCAAGAAGCAGTACGACCCAGGCAGTCAATCCAGCAGTAATTGAGGGAATTCCCGAGGCAAAGGAAATCATCATGGTGGACATTCTAGTCACAATCATTTTGCGAATGAATATGGAAATATGTTTCTTGCAAGCGAGGATTTGCATTTAAAGATTGATACAATGTACCTAGACACTAATTTCAATCCCAAAGAGGATTTCAGCTATTAAGTCGACCAAGTGGAACAGGATCCTTGGTACATCGATAGCGGTGCATCATCTCACATGACAAATCATCAAGAATGGTTCACAAAAATGAAGCCATTAGAAGGACAAAAAAATGTCATCTACATAGCAGACAATACACCGAATCCAGTTCAAGGGACAGGTGTTATCCCTATGAACAATTTCACTAGTACAAAAGGATTAGTCAAAGATGTGCTCTATGTTCCGAAGCTCAGCAAGAACCTTTTGTTAGTAGGTCAAATAATAGAACACAATTACAAAGTCATCTTCAACGGTGATGAATGCACTATCAGAGATAAATCCAAAAGATGTCAGCTAGTAGCAAAAGGTGTCAAGGAAGGACGCTTATACAAAATGCTAGCTATAGTACTAGATAAGCATGCCATGTCAGCTCAACTGCAACAAATGCCACTATCTGCAAAATGGCACAAGTGATATGGTCATGTCAATTTCAAGTACTTGTTAGATCTCAGGAATCAGAATATGGCAATTGGGATTGTGAAGCTATAGTTTCTTGGAAAAGTTTGTGAAGCATGCTGCTTCGGCAAACAAAAGCGAACCAACTTTGTGTACCTCTCGTGCACGAGGTATTCTTGATTTGATACATACAGATGTATGGGGTTATGCCCAGACCTGCAGCATCAATGGTTCACTTTACTACTTGACCTTCATCAATGAATATAGCAGATATTGTTGGGTCTACTTTCTGAAAGAGAAATCTCTCAAACTTGGACATGAATATATGAGCTTCAAAGGCTTGATGTACATGCTCTTGTACTTTCATTCTCTCAAAGGATCAAACATGTATGAAAAGGAAAAAAAAATTGTCATTGGGAAAAAGTATCTTTTAAGGTCGGTATGGGAAAAAACACTCTCTATAAAACATTGTTATAGGAAACTATCTCAGTGTCGCTATATAGCCTGGATGCCACCAAGGTTCTTTCTAGGCATCAATCCCTGAGTCATAATAGGTTTTGATCATGAATGGTACATGGAATAGGATCCAAGATGTTCTAAGTCGAGGCAAGAGTTTGCACAACTGGTTTCTAGAAAGATATGCAGAGATAAGACATGCATTTGATGGTGAAGACATATTTTACCAAAGGAGAATAGTGAACTCACAACACCATGAGCACTTGAGGATGTGGTGGTATATTACGGGCATGAAGACGAAGCCTAGCACCTAGGCATGTCTATAGTGATGATTTTTGGCCACAAGATGTCCCAAGACAACCATTGCCTAGACACGAAGGAGAATCATCAAGAAAAAGGCAATAGTTAGCTGATGGGAAATGGAGGAGGTAGCTAGAGGACCAAAGATGGGAGAGGATTCTTGTGGCTCAACAAACAAGGCAACAATTGCAGCCACCAACATGGCATAACAAATTTCTAGATGTTCCAACACCAAGAAGATCAAATAGTGAAAAAATTTTACCAATAAGGGGTGGAAAAAATAAACCTCCCAAAGGCCGCAAAGGTAGAGGTGGAGGTGGAGGTGGAGGTGGAGGTGGAGGTGGAGGTGGGGGTGGGGGTGGGGGTGGGGTTGGAGGTGGTGCTAGAGCTAGAGGAGGTGGAGCTAGAGGTGGAGCAAGAGTTGCAGGAAGGAGACACAGGAGGAAGCCAAGCACAAAGGCTCTTAGTGAGATACGAAAATATCAAAGAGCGTGGAATTCCTAATCCTAAGGACTCTATTTTGTTGCCTGGTTAAAGAAATCATGTATCAATATAAGGATGCTTTATGAGTCCAAGACCTCACCATGTCTTCTTTCTTGCAAAAGGGAGTAGAAATGGCTCTTGTTACTATTTTTGAGGATACAAATCTATGTTATATCCATGCCAAGAGGATTACCATTATGAGCAAGGACATGCAAATTACAAGGAGGATAAGAGGTGATGATGCACTCAAGAAGTTATAAATCATGATTCACCATTTAAGGTGGTTGTAAAATTCTTTTCTACAAGCTAGTTGTAAAATTTTTTGACAAATGTGATAATATTAACTTCTATTTATCTCACTCAAATTTTTTGTACTAATATTATTTTCATTGAATTTGACTCTGTGCTATTAATTTGTATTAAATAATTGAGTTTTTTGTGCTAAAAACATTTGGAACATGGTTTTTATTGGTGTATTTGGGGGGGGGCAGGGGGGGGGAGAGAGAGAGAGAGAGAGAGAGAGAGAGAGAGAGAGAGAGAGCGGGGGGGGGTAGCAAGGAAGTTTGGGGTGCTATCCTCTATTCTTAGAGGCTATGCCATGAATAGAGGTGCTATTGGCTTGCATACAAAAAGTAAAAATTAAAAAGAGGGTTCAAAGAGAGGGAGAGAGAGAGCAAAGAGAGAGAGGGGGGGTAGCAAGGAACTTCGGGGTGCTATTGTCTATTCTTAGAGGCTATGCCATGCCTAGAGGTGCTATTGGCTTGCATACAAAAAGTAAAAATTAAAAAGAGGGCTCAAAGATCCAATGCTCATCCAAACACCAAGATGTCATTGAAGGAGCATAGTTGAGTAGGGAGAGGAGGTAGGGTAGGAAGGGAAGAGATCTATGGAGGATGGAAGGAAAGGAAACAACTAGAAAGTATGAAAGACATAATGAAAGAACATGAATCAAAAGAAAGTACTCCCTTGTATACCAAAGTGCTTGTAGTATTGATTAGATTGAATGATTTGACAAATGACAAGTACATGTCTTTATAGGATAGGCATACAAACTAGAGTGTAGAAATGTATATGGGATGGCTCCCAATATGACACGTGGAACTCACACATAAGACTCTACTAGAACTCCTACTAAGAACACACTAAAACACACTCAACTTGACTTCATGTTCTAAGACCCCCCATGAAGGAAAGGTAAGGGACATTATGCATAGCAAGGGCAAAGAACCCATCAAATGTCCCAAAGTAGGTGCCTACACAAATGTGCACATCTCCTAGTTGATGAAGTTCATGGCGAGAATGCCCCTGAAGATATGTCGATGTCAACCATGGTAGCAGAAATTTTTGTCTTCATCCTATGATCTTTTTTCTTCATCTTGTTGTCTTGCTTCTTGATCTTGTTGTGCATCTTCAACTCTCTATTCTTCTTGTTGTCACTCCTCTTCTTCAACTTTGGAGACCATCTCTGAGTTGCTACCTTCCCATCTTTCCTGTAACTATTTTTTATGTTCCTCAAGGACTCTATTGTATTTTGTTGTGGTGATTGGTTTCCTCGTTCGCTTGTCCACTACACTGCCAATTTTCTTTGTTCTTAACCTGTACGAGTGAACAGAGATTCACAAAGAGAGATGGAAGAAGAGATGGGATTCTTTTTTCCAAGAGAGAGATGGGAATTTTGGTAAAGGACAAGGTCACTAAGATAAGGAAGGGGATTTCACATTTTAAAGTCACTTTTATAGATAATGTTAAATCTTTTGCTAAATGTAGCACCGTAATAAAATACCCCCAAAGATGTTCAAATAAAATAACCACAAAGAAGATTGATATTTCTGAGATGGTTCAAAATAATGACATCAATGTATACATTTTTTGGCAACCCAATGCTTTCCTTGGTTGCTAAACACCCTTTGTGCTTTTGGGATGCTTTCAAAGTTTTCCATAAACACCTTTTGTTGGTTGAGCTTGATGGATTGCTTGGGCTTGACTCTATTTACAAAGCTTTCTCCCTTGTATTCAAGGACCGAATTATTCCATCAGAAAACCAATCAAGCATTTCAAGAAGAGTGCTAATTCCATTAACCCCACCTCCATGTCATGTACTTTTAAGGTTTGTGCATCGAGCTCTATAATGCAACTTCTCCATCCCTTGAACACTCCAAATGTTCAATGAACTGTATTGTTGAACCGTGGATCGGGAGCACAAATAATGTGCTGCATCCATGTGCTGCCTTCTTGGGCAGTTCCTGGAAAACTGAGAGGTGGCTTTACTAGTAGGCATTGGGAAACGTACCAAACCACACCTATTGTGCAATAACCTTTCCATCAAGGAGTCATACATCCACAAAATCTTGCATGTCTTGGATTCAATCCCAAAGGATCCAAGCTCTTCTAAGATTGGACTATGAATTTGCAAGAGGAGGCACCAGGAGCACACATCCCAAGGGTAAAACAATCTTTCATTGCTTTTAACTTTTAGTTCCACCTTACTTAGTTTTGCTTTTGTAATGTGGCTTTTGTTGTGTGGCTTTTGTTGCTCCTACGTGTTGTTGGTTCGCTTTCTGAGTTGTTTATTAGCACTTTAGCACTGGCTCTCCTAGAGAAATTGCTTAAGCATTGAGTTGGGGCAAAGTTTTGTGATTATTCCAAGTTTTTGGGGAATTTTCAAAATTCCTAGGCTCTACTTTTGGATGGGTGTTGGCTTTTAGCTTGTTCCTAAGCTCTACTTTTGTTAGGGCGCTAGCTTTTCAGCTTTTGTAGGTTGTTGGGACATCAATACGGACCCCTGTAGCTCCTACTCAAAACGCGAGTCATTGGATTGTACAATCCCTCATCTCTAATCGTCGTCATCCGCATCGACGTTTCAGAATTTTACCATGGAGAAGAATCCCCTCCTCCCCCAAGTCGAATGTGTTTGACAATTGAAATTCAAATCTAAACAGCATCTGTCTTCGTTGCTACTGCCAGGCTGCCAATAAGATCTGAATGGATTGCTTCCAGCATCTGTCTTTGTTGCTACTGCTAGGCTGCTAATCAATCAAGATCTGAATAGATTGCTTCCTCTTGCCATCGGAGAATTGACAGCTTTAATAGCGTTGTAAGCTCACATACTTTGCAAGATTTTTGTAAGCATATCAATCTCGGTAAAGTTTTACTGTAAAAAAAACTTTCTGACTAGTTCGACGTCTTAGGGACGTATAGTCTAATCCAAAGCTTGAGGCAGTCTTCCAAAAGAGATGGGCAAGTTGACTAGCATGAACTTCTTGTAAGAAAAATGTGATTTCATCTTCTAGAATGCAGTGCATTCCCAAGCATTTTGTGGGTCTGTTTTGACAACATGGTAGGTAATTAGAATGTGCAATTGACTTGTTTTTTATAGTTCTACAATTTCTCCGGCTCCATCGCACCAGAGATAGGAAACATGACGAGCATAGACTACCTGTAAGTGTACACTGCGAAATGCTTTCGATTGTGAAATCATAACCGACTTATGTTTTTATAAATTTAGCAATAAACTACACGCTAGATACTAATCCTCCGCTTTCATCAATCGACCTGTCCAGTGGCTTGACTGGCAACTTCTTCACGAGATCTTTACCTACAGACATTGGTATGCTCCAGGAGATCTCCTGGCTGGATGTGTGGAACAATTAGATCTCCTGGCTGGATGTGTGGAACAATTATTTTAGCGGCACTCTTCCAGTCTCAGTATCAAGTGGTATCATATATGGGTTTTGACAACTTGACAAGTACGCTTCACTTGTGAGCGAGCACTGATTCAACGCTGCTTTCCTACATTAGCACAAAAACAAAAGGAGAAAGAACAAAAACTACTCAATTCTGTGTCAAAATTGTCGACCGTACAATGAGAAAGAAGACTTGGATTTTGGCCACTTCTATTAACTTGCTCTTCATTTGCCATTGTTGAGATGAAGTCATTGCGAAAAAAATTTGTTCAATGGGAGCATTGCGGCATTTCAACGAGCTAGTTGGCCCAATCCCCCTAGTTGGTACCAACACCATTCAAAATCATTGCACGCTTTCACCATCGCACTATCAGGTGCAACATCAGCTTTCTACCCGCTAATTCAACAGAATTCGAAGTTTCCTTCAAGCCTTAATCTCCTCTTTCTTATCTTGCTGATCTGAATTCGGATCTGAATTCGATGGGATATCTTTGCTTGTGTGATGCAGACAGTGAGACCACAAATGTCTCAGCTAGCTGATGTAGACCTTTCTAGCAATATAGGACTGCAAAATCTATAAGTATTACAACTCTCATCTACATCTAGGAACTTTGTGTTCGTCATTGATTTAGGAAGTTAAAGCTAAATTTAGTCTATCGTCGCATTCATTTGCTAGTCCTCTTTCTCCATGGCAGGTATCTTGGCAATAATCAGTTCGACTCCTCTCCCATTCCAGCTTGGATTACCAGTTTGACAAATCTCCACTTACTATTACATGAGAGAGATTGCTATACTTCATTTGTGTGTGGTTTTGTCCAAAGATTGATTTTAAGACTGTGTCTGACATCTGCATGTACTAGTGTTCAACATAGGACTTTTACAAAAACCTAAAAAATCTAAACTGTCTTAGAAATTTTCTAGTTTTGGTATTGATTATAACCAAAACATAGAAACTTTGCAAATTCTAGAAATCAAAATTGGGTGGATTCATTGCGTTGTACATACTTTGTGTTTTTTTTTAAATATTGGCCTCTACCACCTCTTATGGAACCTCAAAGCACAAAATTAAAATATAATTAATTAGTATTGGAAATGTGATAGCTAGAGCCGCAAAGCTTGAAATCAAATTTCATTGGGGTAGCACGGCAAAAGTGAGGTGTGTAAAGGTTGGTAGTCCTTTTTTTTTTGTTGTTTGAAACATGTCCAGAGTTCACCTCAGAGGAATCTTGCTTATTTAGTGCCAAAATAAAAGGTAATATAACCCTTTCTATTGTCATGCCAATGATGGATGCAATCCCCAGTAGCCTTACCCTCAATATAGAAGCATATCATTTTGCTACCACTAATAATATCATCCTAGGAGCTAACTAGATCATTGCTACTTGCCCTATACAAAATTTGCACATTGTACCAATTAGTTCTTAAAGTAGCTTGTAAGAAATCACCTCCATACCTCTTAGCCTTGCTCCTGAACATAGTTTGGAAAATGAATGTCTTTTGAGGGACTTTATAGCCACTTGTTGAATACTACCCTTCATTCACACCTTAGCCTTGATCCTGGACATAGTTTGGAAAATTAATGTCTTTTGAGGGGCTTTATAGGCTTCTTCTTGAATACTACCCTTCATTCACACCAGTGAGAAGATTGTTCCATTCAAAACAGGGGAAAGAAGCAAAAAACATTCGCTTGGATGAGGAACATGTGGCTAGGAAATAGTACTCTTTATGCTAATTGATTGCTAGCTCACTGGCTAGGAGAATGAGTGTTCTATTGAAAAAGGAACAATGACATATACATGCCGCCATTTCGCCTTTCCATCTTTGTTTCTATATCTCTGTCGTTTCTTTAAGTAGTTCCTCACTTGTCTATTATCCTGTAATCACTTTTCTTTATCCTGTTGTCTAGCAAAATCCATTCAAGGAATTGAAGTCCATGCTTCGCACGTGGATACGGCACTTTGAAGAGCTCATGGAAATTATCACTTGGTCTTAGCTTGGTATAGTCCTCCCGACACATCTTTCTGCAACATCGAATCCTCTGAAGAGTTTGCTTTGGATTTATTTATGTGGAATGCTGTACTGCAGATGGCGCTTCTAAATGTTAAAGATTACTACAACTCCTTGCTCGCTTTGTTCTGCCATCACCAAAAAAAGTTGTTATGCTATTTGCCCAAAAAGCTATTCTACCCAGTAAAGCTATTTTGCAAAAATATATACTGCCAAATAATCTATTCTGTAAAAAAGTGCTTTGCTTGCCAAAAGGGCTTTTTGCATGCCAAACGAGCTTCATGCCTACCAATGAAAAGATTATTATCTACTGGATAGGAAAAAGAAAGAAAAAAAAATTGTTTCACAAAAAAAAAGGGTTGTTCTACCAAACAAGCTATTGTCCCAAGAAAACTATTATGCTAGAAAGCTATTTTACAAAACTATATCTTGCTCCCTAATGTGCTTCCATCAATACCACATTCTTTTCATGCTCTAATACACATCGTTACTATAACACCTAACTTGCTCCCCTACGATACAACATTCTAGCAATCACCATGAAAGTTTTGCTCTTCAAAGCCATCCATTTCCTTTGATGTAGTGACAACTCCTTGGGGAAAACACATTTGTCAAAATTTTCATTATGCGATCAGAGCAATATATGCTCGTAATGAGTTCCACATAATATAGGTCTCTATCCAGTACATCATTTAAAATGCCCTCCAAGGTTGGTTCCCCATGAAAGGTTTGCTCTTCAAAGCCATCCATTTCCTTTGATGTAGTGGCATCTCCTTCGGGAAAACACCATCTGTCAAAAATTGCATTATGTGACCAAACCAATATATGCCCCTATTGGGTTCCACAATATAGGTCTCCATGTAGTACATCATTCAAAATGCCCTCCAACGGTAGTTTCCTTGAATCCAACCTACTCAAATAATCTACCGCTGCCAAATACTGGCTTCTTGGCATGTGTACTACTATATAATCAAACTCTTTCAATAGGAGAATCCATATAGCCCCAATATGCTTGTTGGTTGCACCTTGTTCATCAAATACAACAATGCTTGGTGGTCCATGTGAAACACAATCTTATTTCCCAGCAGTAGGAATAGATCATGCCTAAACCCTCCCATTCCATCACCAAGTAATTTTGTTCTACACTAGTTTGCATAATAGAACAATTGATACTAGCCCTTCTACCTTTTTTGCCTCAACACCGCACCAATAGCAATATCTAATGCATCCACAAACACATGGAAATCCAAGCTCTAGTCTACGGTTGTAGTACAAGTGCAATCACTAACATCTTTTGAGCAACTAGAATACTTTTTCCTACTCGTCCCCCAAATGAACGAAGCATCCTTCTTTGCCAACTTTGTAAGGAGCTAGCAAACATATGATAGGTAGTGTAGGAACTAGTTATGCCATTTCACTTGTCCCACAAGCCTTTGTAATTCCTTGAAATTCCAGGGAACCTTAGCCTTCTGGATGGCCTCAAACTTATGGGGATCAATTTGCCATTCATTCTTTTGTTACTGAAACACTTCTTCCAACAATGGAACCACCGACAGATTCACATTTGGAGCTAGAAACTTCTATTCCACATCTCATCATCAAGCTTTGTCCCCATGTTCACCTCTTCCACCACCATGACAGGTCATTCTTTTTTCTTTAGGGCCGTGTTTTGGATTGTTTGCATCTTGAGCTTCTTCTTTCCATTCCTTATTGTAATCATTGAAGAATTCCACTCCTGCTTTACTCTAACAAATTTAAACCATGGCCTACCCAATAGCATAGGCTAGCACACATCTTCTTCCTTCTTAAATACTTCTTTGATCTGCCATGCAGACTTGAAATAGGGTAGGCTCCAAACCAAAAAGTCCCAACCTTTTGAACATGTAACGAGGTAAGATGTTCACTCCAAAACCTCTATTAAATAACACTCGTACCAAACTCTAGCCATTATACTATACCTTCACTACTGATACCATGTAATCAATGTCCTTGGGTTCTACCTAACATGCAATTGGTGTGTCCTCATACAAGTGAGTTGGTGGTATGAACTCTTGGGATCTATATTGTTCATGGGGCCACATTAGATCTACTACTAGCCTCTTCCTAACTTTGAGAACCATTCAATGTAACAGGTGCAAGATCTTCACCTTTGTCTTCTTTAAAGGCTGTCAGCTGGACTTCTGAAATGTTTTCCAATGTAGGATGTTATTCATTAACATGAATTACAGGTCCTACCTCCATATATTTTGGTGGTACTACACTAGCACTAGAAGAATTTGGTCTAGCTTTTCGTAACCTTAGTGTGAGTGGTCACCTTGTCACTCATGATTGTGGTCCACAAGTGCCTTAAATGCAAAGAGCCATGGAATAGACCACCCTCAAGTACACACAAAAAACACTTGCATCCACTAGCCCTCGCATTCCTGAGGCATACACCTTGAGATATCCCATCAGAAAAGAGAGGAGAAAAAAGAGAGGAAAAGAGAGGAGAAAAGAGAGAAAAAGAGAAAAGAAAAGAGAGAAAAAGAGAGGAGAAAAGAGACAAAAAGAGAGGATAAAAGAGACAATGATAAAAGAGAGTCATAATTCAAACATACATAGGCTTCGAATAATGATGATTCTCAAACATACATGATGATTCTCAAAACAAACAATATCCAAATGATGAGTCAAATTAATGCGGGAGCTAACCTCATTAAGGCTGAGACACTTGTATCTGACTACCCATACTTTGCTTGCAGATTCACAATTAAGAGACAAGCCCGTAGTTTAGACATCCTAGCACCCTCGTACAACTGTGTTGATTGCAACTCTTGCATATTAACCTCAGACTCTGACATCATGTGTACATGTGATGTAGTGTCCCTAAAAATAGAATTCATCATGTCCACCATACCCTCGTCATCATCTGGCACATCCGAGAGACTATAGTCTTGCTCAAAGTGTGAAGGTATATGTGCACCCTTGCCACCCTCCTCATCCTGTCTTAAGATTTCGTGTACATATAAGATCTTGTCTCAAGGTTTCATGTCATAATGGTATCCAATATTGATTATGAACTCAAATAGCATTGACTTACCGATGATCCATCACCACATGCAACACCAATGGTGAGTACTGGTTTGCGCCCCTCCCCATACATCTACAAGTAGTCCATGACAATACGATGTTGATGTCGTACTTCTCGCTTGCAATGAGTGCAATGACAATACAACCTCTTCGTAAGCCACTTTGCACTCTCAAGCATTGGCGCACCATTTGACGAGCTTTCACTCGTCCCTTCCATCTGCACACTTCCAAATCACAACATGAGCTACAAGGAAATCTATTAAGATCCAAAAAATAGCCACTCATGAGCTCCTTTTCTCTCTTTTGACAACAAGTGCCCTGAACCATCGTCGCTATATAGTGACACTTTGCCTTGAACCATCGCTACATAGCAATGCTTTGCCCTGTTCTGTCGCTATATAGCGATGCTTAAACCCAAAACCCCACGCGATGCCATCTTTCACATCTCTATTCTGAGAAAAGAAAAAATCTATCCTCCCACCTTATATTCAAGGACCTCGCTTTCCTCCTCTCTATTCCCCACTCCTCACCCCTACCCAGCTCCTCTCCCAACACTTGTGCTCCCTCTCCACCCTTCTCCCTCTCTGCTTGTGTGAAAGGAAGTTTTTCAAGAAAGTGAGTCTCTTTAAGCAATGTAGGATCATTTTTTGTGAGATTTTGTTTTGTGAGTATTGAAGCATGTTTCTCCTTGTAGTGCTAAGGCTATGTGCTAATTTTGATGCTTGATGTTCAGAGGTTAAGGACAAAAAACGAGATTTGGTGAAAGAAAGAAGACTCACCTCTTCTCTTTTTGGTATTTCTCTTCCTCCTCTTTCTCCTTGTTTGTCGGCTTATGCTTTTGGCTTGTTTGTAGGCTTAACTTGTCTCCTTAATCCAATCCCTTTGAGAAGTTGCTTCTCTAAACTCCTCCTTCCTCTAGCTAGTTATCTAAAAAATGGGATGTTTCCTCTCTTTTGTAGGGCCAGTCCACGAAACACCGAGCGGGACTTTCCAAGTAAGAAAGTGCTTCCTCTTTTTTCCTTTTGTTCTTTTCGTTATTTGCATTGGCCTGCAGTTAGCGCCTTATGCGCTAGCTGCAGTGATGGGCGTAGCAACCCTCTCTTCCCCTCTATTCTCTTATTTCCTCTTCTTCCCCTCTTTTCCTCTTTTCCTCTCTCTTTCCCGCCCTCTTTCCCTCATATGCTCATGCATAAGCATAAGCATAATATTTCTCTCTTTTTCTCTTATGCATATGTTTTTCCTTCTCTTATGCTTATGCTCTTTTCCCCTCTTCTTTTTCCCTTCTTTCAATCTCTTTTTCCCTCTTCCTTCTCTTATTTTTCACTCTCTTTTTTCCTCTCTTTTTCTCCTCTTTTCATAATAAGCATCATGCATAAGTCTTTAGCTATGCTTTTTCTCATTTTTTCTTATGCTCATATGCTCATGCATAAGCATAAGCATATGCTTTCTTTCTTTTTCTCTTATGCTTATGCTCTTTTTCCCTCTTCCTTCTCTTCTTTTTCCCTCTTCTTTTTCCCGTCTTGCTTCTCTTGTGCTTATGCTCTTTTCCCCTCTTCTTTTTCCCCTTTTCCTTCTCTTCTTTTCCCCTCTTCTTTTTCCCCTCTTTCAATCTCTTATCCCCCCTTCCTTCTCTTATGCTTATGCTCTTTTCCCCTCTTTCAATCTCTTTTCCCCTCTTCCTTCTCTTCTTTTTCTTATCTTTTAATCTCTTTCTCCCCTCTTTCAATCTCTTTTCCCCTCTTCTTTTTTCCCCTCTTTCAATCTCTTTCCCCCTCTTCCTTCTCTTATGCTTATGCTCTTTTCCCCTCTTCCTTCTCTTCTTTTCCCCTCTTCTTTTTCTTATCTTTAAATCTCTTTCTCCCCTCTTTCAATCTCTTTTCCCCTCTTCTTTTTTCCCCTCTTTCAATCTCTTTTCCCCTTCTCCTTCTCTTATGCTTATGCTCTTTTCCCCTCTTCTTTTTCCCCTCTTCCTTCTCTTCTTTTCCCCTCTTCTTTTTCCCCTCTTCAATCTCTTTTCCCCCTCTTTCAATTTCTTTTCCCCTCTTTCAAACATATGCTTTCTCTCTTTTTCTCTTATGCATATGTTTTTTCTTCTCTTATGCTTATGCTTATGCATGAGCATATGTCTCCTTCTCCTTCTCCTTTTCCTTTTCCTTCTCCTTCTCCTTTCCTTCTCTTCTTTTTCCCTCTCTTTTTCTCTTCTTTTCATAAGCATATGCCTATGCCTATGCCTATGCTTATGCTTATGCTTATGCTTATGCATGAGCATATGCTCATATGCTTATGCATGAGCATAAGCATATGCTTTCTCACTTTTTCTCTTATGCATATACTTTCTCTCTTTTTTCTCTTATGCATATTTGGTTCTTTTCCCCTCTTTCAATCTCTTTTCCCCTTTTCTTTCTCTTCTTTTCCCCTCTCCTTCTCTTATGCTTCTCCTTCTCTTTTGCTTCTCTTATGCATATGCTTTCCCTCATATGCTTTCCACTTCTTACCTGCTCTTGTTTTTTATTTTTTATTTTTGTGTTTGTGTTTACGTTTGTCCAATCCCCCCAAATTAGACATGGGATTACATCACACATTCGACGAGTATGAAAACCCTCGTAGGAGGAGACATCATGATCTCTATTCTCCAGAGGACTTTGATTCCACTCAGGAGACACCTCAGGGGCCTAGCCCTATGACTACCCCTGGCTTGACTCCTCTCAGACGTAACACTGTGACTACCCCTTGGGGAACTCCTTTGCTAGCTGCCCATGGATTTGTCAGGAGTCTTGATGAGTTTGTTGCA
The DNA here is from genome assembly GCF_047967505.1 of Dipteris shenzhenensis. Classification (NCBI taxonomy): domain Eukaryota; kingdom Viridiplantae; phylum Streptophyta; class Polypodiopsida; order Gleicheniales; family Dipteridaceae; genus Dipteris; species Dipteris shenzhenensis. The sequence goes on from NC_141606.1 coordinate 9,376,301, forward strand.
TAGATGACTGATGTCAAGGCAGTGAGATTCTTCTCTTTGTTATCCTAGAGGACCTCAGCAAATCCCTCCTACATCGATGACTGGACCTACTATCTAGCCGTCCCCTCTTAGCTCCTTTGACTGAGGGGTCATCACTTGGGTGTGCCCATCGCAAGGGAAGGAAGACTAGGATGGGTCACTTATGTTGTGCTGACTTGAGAGATGTAGACAAGTCAGCACACTCACATTCCTATAGGTCTCCACTTGGTCTCGAGACCCAATACCAGTGAAGTCCCTTGCCCTCTGCTACTCCCACTACCACTTCTCACTCTGGAAGCGCTCGCACAAACACCACTCGCTCTGACTCTGACACTACCATGAGTCCTCCTTACTCGATCGAGGACCTATTCTATCAAATCACAGCTACTGGAGAGATAATTAAAGATAAATAAGACACATTAGTGATGGCCACCATGAGGTGGTTGATGAGCCACCACTTCAAGAGTGGTATGGCTACTAGCGATACCAAGATGACCAAAAGAAGCAAGCATTCATCGATGAATTGAAAAGACAATACCCTAACCCCCCAAATTGGGAGTTCAATGAGAATTACATGCGAGAGCATATGGGTTTGGTCTTGAAGCATCGTAGGTCAACCTTGAGTACTTTCATCGCAAAGGGGAAGGCTATGTTGGTAAACTGAAAGAAAAGAATAGAGTGAACACAAACTCAGAATACTTGCATATAGAATGAAGAAGAGTGAGGTCCTTATGTAGGCACCTCTTACATGCTCACTGACATCACTGATGACTTCAAAGCTCCACAATCATCTCCTCAATCTGGTCCTAGATTCTCTCAATCATCCTATGTGGCTTCTACCACCACCTAACTGTGCTTATATGCACCTAACTGTGCCTCTAGCACTCACACATAGAAACCAAGGTGTGCTTGAGGCATACACCTTGAGATATCCCAACAAACCCCCCCTCAAGGGAATGCCTCAGGCTATGTCAAGGATACAGCTAGCACAAGGTGTCTCATGCCATCTCATGGTGGTCATGGATCTATCAATGTCTAGGATCTCAAGCTAGCAAGGATTCCCATGGGTGTAAGGTAAACAAAAGGGATATAAAAGACCTTCCAATGATTATCTCTCCTGCATGTACATGCACACAATGTCTGCAGGAGGTACCATGGAGCAAAAGACATACACATGGCCTACATCATAGGGTGACCAGAGGTGTTTACAAAACTCACAAAACATATTAGTTTATTTCATTCATTATAATCATCTCCTAAAGCAAGAGCAATGATACCATATGCTTTCTCCTCTCTAGCAGGATCCCTTGTTGGGCGTGTCGGAGCTGAGGATTCTTCAGCATTGGAGGCTGTAGAAGAAGAAGTTGAAGTCGGTTTAACAAGTCCCCAGAGGTTTTCCCTTATCAATGCAAATTTCACCTTCATCTGCCATGTGTGGAAGCCCTTACCATTGAACTTATCTATATTCAATATGGTAGCCATGAGAGGGTCTAACCCAGGTATTGGGTAGTGTCTTCTCTCTTACAAGGCTAGAATAACAACTGAAAGGCTTCAAAATATAAGCATTAAATGTAGTAAAGCCTTGTGACCAAATTTCAATCAATGATGCTTTTGCTTACATGCTTCACAGAGGTGGCTAAATGAAAGCTTTCCAATCAAAAGCAGGTATAGAACCTCAAAGAAAAGCTAAAGCCACAGTTGTACTAATGCTATTCAAAACTTCAAAAACTCAGAAATGCTAAAATAGCATCTAATGTAGCATCACTTTCAAAACCTTTTCAAAACTATCAAAAACAAAGGACTGAACTTGGAGGGCTTGTATCTCACTCTCCAGAGCAAAGAAAAAGGGGGTTTCTAAGGCAAAGAAAGCTCATATACCACAGAAGGTCCACTGAGAAGAAGGGGCACAAATCTGCATTAGAGCGCCATAGCTTGCCTCTTTAATTTCGACTGGTTTTTCTCTGTTTTCACCTTGAATATGCAGCCATTGCTACTCAAATTTCAGCACAAGATAGCTCAAGGTATGGATAAGCTAACTATGAAAGGAATTAGAGAAGCATGGAGCAGTCTCAAAGAAATCATGGAAGACACGTTCGATGATCTACGTGAAATGGCGACTTGCAGCAATGAAGATTCGTTAATTCCTTGAAGCCAAGGGTTCGCCCCTTCAAGATGTATCTCCAGCAGGAAGGGCTTGGAGAATGGCAAAGAAACGAAGGAGAACAGGCTTTAGCAAGATTTGGAAGAAGGGGAAGAGATGGTGAAGAAGAAGATGGAGAAGAAGATGATGATGTGGCAGAAATGGGATCAAGGGGGATCAAAGGGCTCTGATACCATGTTGGTAAACTGAAACGAAAGAATAGAGTGAATACAAACTCAGAATACTTGCATATAGAATGTAGAAGAGTGAGGTCCTTATGTAGGCACCTCTTACATGCTCACTGACATCACTAATGACTTCAGAGCTCCACAATTATCTCCTCAATCTATTCCTAGATTCTCTCAATCATCCTATGTGGCTTCTACCACCACCTAACTGTGCTTATGGGCACCTAATTGTGCCTCTAGCACTCACACATAGAAACCAAGGTGTGCCTGAGGCATACACCTTGAGATATCCCAACAGGCTAAACCCAATTGGGTAGACAAAGCTAATTGGAAGTTTTTCAAGAAGTAGAACAGGGACCATCTCGAAATGTTCGAGGGTCAGAGAAGGGCTGTGAGGGGATGGCTAGACTCCATAGGTACTTTGCACTTTGGTATAGGTGGATGGTTGGCATTCGAGGCAACCATGGTAAGTCTACTTCTTCTCATTTAATGCATTGTTCTATTTGTTTTACTACATATTGCATGCACTTTATCTATCTCTCATAAATTGGACCCACAGCAAGCTGCGATGGGTCACCTTCCTACAAACACAGAGACGAGACACGCATTTTGTGTAGGAACAAAGCTGTGGTTTATTGAGCAGGAGGCACTGGGAGAGACGGTCAATCGGGCTAAGGTGGCTGCTCACACAATATAAGTCTACTCCTACTTGTAATCTCACCTTTTAAACTGTTTTATTATTTAAGTTCCAATCTAATTTTCAATTAATATGATTTCACTCTTAGAATCAAAGCTCAAACATCCCATCAACTGAGGTGAGTGGTGATGATGAGGGATTAGGCTTACACGGCTTCGATGAGGGCTAGGGATCAAGCGCAGCTCATGAGGACTAGGGATCAGATGTAGCTCACGAGGGCCAAGGATTAGGCCAGCAAGACGAGGACAAGGATGACGATGATGATTCGGATGAGCAGTAGTAGCAGTATTAGTAGTAGTTTACATATACTTCGCCATATATATGCTTTTGTATATCGGCTCGTTTCAGCGATTTTGTATCACCCTTTTCGAAAGCATAATTTGGTAACAAACAATGTTGTATATCTTTGACATGTATATGCTTCTGTCGCTCGGTTCATTTGAGCGATTTTGTATCACCCTTTTCACAAGGGAAATTTTGTAATAAAAAACATTCTTTTGTAATTACTAAATAAAAAACATTAGTGGGCAAAACAAGGCTTATTATGGCCCTATTAAGCCCCACTAATGTTTTTTTAAAGCTTCTATTAATCATCGATATATAGCGACATTTACCAGTGTCACTATCTAGCAACGTTTATTAGTGTCACTATATAGCGATGCTTATATAGCGACCGTTCTTTTCTGATGCTTATCGTGATGTAAATAATGACCTTTGCTCCCGTCAAAAAAAAACTTTTGTGTAAAAAAGGTCGGTATTTCCATCAGAAAAGGACCAATGCCTTGTAGTGTACGTTTTAAAGTAGCATGAAAACAACGTCGATAGTATTCACATAACCGGCGATAATATGTGCATTAGCAGTGGTAATATTACTAATATCGGTGGTTACTATTACTACCGATATTATAACCAAAGATAATGCTATATTGTCGGTGGTGTTTTTAATATTATCACCGGTATGGTTGATTCTCCTAAACGTGTCCTAAACATTAGTTGTTGTCTAGCCCAGTGGCATGGTTGAGTAGTAATTAATAGGAATATATTTCGCAATATATTATTATTTTACTAAAGCAGCCCGGTGGTTGGAGCATCATGCAATCATGGCTGCTTCAGCTCAATCACCAATTATGTGATTGTCTTGAACTAGCATGGTTGAACAAAAATTAGTTATTGACTAGCCCGGTGGTTGAAATTATTGTGTTTCTTAGTACTTAAATTCGTTAAATTGAATTTCCTACTATTTGGGTCATATACCACTGGTAAATTATGAAATTCAAAAATGAAATTCAATATATTGTTATTTTATAATGGTGAAATTTAAAAATGAAAAGCAAAATACTTGGTATTTTCTAATATGTGAAGTTGAGATCCTCAAGCTAAACCATCCCGGTGGTTGAAATTGTGATCCCCATGGTTGAATTTAAGACCATCCTAAACATGTCCTAAACCTGGAACTTGGTGGTTGATTGTCCTAAACGTGTCCTAAACTAGCCCGGTGATTGAAATTCTAACTGTCCTAAGCTAGTACAGTGGTTGAAAATCATTTTGCTTCATTATATACTTTAATTAAACTATGTTTTGTCTTCTTTTAGTAGTAGCAAAAAGGGGGCTCATTGTTCTATTGTTCCTACATGTTGGGTCAACAGGGGAGACATAGTTTTATCTCAAGTTTATGGATCAGAATCTGGACATTTCAATTGGGCAGAGGAGCTTTGAGCATTGTAAGCCCTAGTACGTCAGGAAACTCAAAGACAGGAATGTTTGTTGTTGTAGAACACACATAGAGTTTGACCTGGCCTGGCAAGCTATGAATGACTCGAGATCTGGTTGTGTTGGAGCATTGCTCCATGGGGATCAATGCCCATGCCTCCCTGATGAATGCACAATCTATAGGCTCAATCTGTAGGCTACCTCGATCCTCATCGTGTCTTGCAAGGGAGGGCAGGTTTTATAGGCTGCGGCCTCTGTGGGAGCCAGTGGTTTGTCCAAAGGGAGACTGTGAGTGGCACATGATTGAATGCATTTATGGCACATGCAAGCATTGCAATTTGAAGCTGAAGAAGAAGAAATTCAATGTTTGTCCAAATGAAATGAGGGAAGACAACCATGTTACTCTAAAATGGAGGAGATTTGAAAATGTCAATGTTGAAGGATCCGATTCATCTAAATAGTTTTGGGAGAGTTTCAATGACCTCACTCACTGTCTAGAAGAGGGGGATAAGTTTGCAATTGTCATAGATTCTGGGGAGAACGAGGAAGATGACCCATGCTTTCTATTGCAGTGCACAAAACCTAAGCACAAGGTTGAGAAAACACTTGAGGATAATTGGGGAACAACCTATGAGAAGTGGGATGTAGTAATCAGAGCTTTTTGGTACCAAAAGACATCCAAGAGAGGCTGCAATTACAAACTGCTACATAAGAGTCCACAAACATGTGTGTACTCGCATCTAGTAAGTGCTATTAAGTTCCAAATGCAACTTATGCCACAATGAAATAAGGACAAGAGTGTCTTCAAATTGGATTTAGACACACATGAGCACATCTTGGGGTGTCTTGGAGTGGTGGACGAGGACGATTGAGATAGTACTAAGAAAATATATGTAGTCTCATTGGAAGGAAACAATATGTCCACTTGTCCTAGAAAATGGAATTTGTATTCGAGACTATGCTTCTTCTTAGTATATCCCAAGCAACCACCATGGTGGTTTAATTAAATTGTTTCTATAACTCCCAAATGGTAAATCCCATGCTTGTTTTTAGTATATCCCAACAACCACCGTGATGGACCGCTAGTTTCCCATAACAAATCCACACATCCTACAAATCCATTCATCTTGTAATAATAGAAGCAAACCACCACACTGGTGGTTGTTAATATCCTAGTACAAACCAACCACCATGTTGGCAATAACTTATCCTACCTACTACCGTGCTATCCCTACACTTTGTTGCACAGTGCTATACTAAAATAGTGCCCTTTAGACTGTTTATCGTTTTGATAACTGTCAAATTTCATCCCATGCTTGTTTTTAGTATATCCCAATAACCACCGTGCTGGTCTCCCATAACGAATTCAGACATCCTACAAATCCATTCATCTTGTAATAATAGAAGCAAACCACCGCACTAGTGGCTGTTAATATCCCACACCGTGCTGGTGATAACTTATCCTACATCACTACCATGCTATCCCTACACTACTGCCATGCTATCCTAAAATTTGTTACACATTGCTATACTAAAAGAGTGCCCTTTAGACTGGTTATTATTAACCGTCAGATTTCAACCACCGGGCTACTTAAAACACTCAAGTACTAACATGGAAGCAAGTCGATAAAAAATCAGGTATTATGAGCACCATGAGAAAGTCCACAAGTCCAAGAAATGTCTGCAAGATTTTTATTTTTTTTCAATACGGCAACATTTTGCAGCTCAAGGAAATTCTAGACTCCCAACTATCTTATCAGCAACATGGAAGCAAGTCGATAAAAAATCAAGTATTACGAGCACCATGAGAAAGTCCACAAGTCTAAGAAATGTCTGTAAGATTTTATTTTTTTTAAAAACAGCAACATATTGCGGCTCAAGGAAATTCCAGACTCCCAACTATCTTATCAACATCTCTATAGCAAGCATCTCCTAGCTCTTTAGGTCAGTCTAATGCACAATGGTAGACCTCTTCACACTCTCAGATTACACATTTCTTGCTTGACTCTGCCGACTTATATGCCCATAGTAACTCCTCCTTTCACTGAGGGCCCTCTTCATCCTTGTCTTTGTGCTCTATACATCTCCGCGCCTCTATCATGTCCTACCAAAAGAAACCTACATCATGAGCTTGACAAGTACCTTAAAGGAGCAAGAAACACAATAGCCATGGAAATTAATATTCACCCCGTCTCTGCTGACTCCAAGTAATACACCCACCACCGAAGCATGTCCTCCTTGCAGCTATTTTCCTCCTTCTTCTATGGGTTTGTTTCTATAAGGATGCCATCCAACATCATTTTTAGATAGGAAAAAATCTTCCAAAGTTATTTGGGTATGGCATATATTGCTTGCAGGTGGATCGGTGTGCAGAGTTTGGATCGGTGTATAGAGTTTTGGGGTAGATTTCATAATGGGCTCTTAGTTGTTTTGCACTACACTTAAATAGGGAGAGAGTTCAAAAAGCCCCAACCTTGTCAATCTTTAGTCTCATGTTAGTTTGGTAATCAAAATTTTTGAGTTCATTGAGCCCAACCTTCTCATTCTTCAGTCTCATGTTAGTTGTCTAATAGAAATCTTTCATCTCACATTAGCTGTCTAATCAAAATCTTTCATATTAGTTGTCTAATCAAAATCTTTCGTCTCACATTAGTTGAATAATCAAAATCTTTCAGTCTCACATTAGTAATCTAATCAAAATCTGGTCAAAGGACAATCTCGTCTCAATTAGTTGAATAATCAAGATTCAAGATCTTTCAAAATCTCACATTAGTGATCTAATCAAAATCAAAAGCTCGCATTGATCAAAGGACACTATCTAGTCACATAGCTGAGAAAACATTGCCCAAGTAAACTCTGGAGAAGATTAACAACTCAATAGACTACACACAGATTACATAGATTACATCTCAAAAACTCCTTGTTGAGCTCCCTGATTGCAAGCTCGGTCCTCCTTGATCCTTTCCAGAATGGGGCTGGTTCCTTCGTGCAAGGGCCCAACCCCTCCCTTCATGCTGCTTCCTTTTTCCTTGATTTGATTTTCCTAGTTGCAGGCTCGGCCCTTCTTGATCCTTTCCTAAAGGGGGCTGGTTCCTCCCTTCCCGCTCGGTCTTGGCCTTCTTTAATTTGAGCTCCTTGTCTTTTGTATCTTTTGCCCAAATGGCAAATTGAGCTACAGCATCATTAGAGGAGATTTGGGGTCTCAAAAGGGCTTCCAATTAGTGTTTTCTAATTTCAAGGGATTAGAGAGGGATTTGAGGTGTACCAATGAGAGTGCTCCTTTATGTGGGGAAATGGTACATTGAGGTGTACAAAAGGACATGTTGAGCATTTATGGATGGGGAGACCTCTACCCATGGTTTAGACCCATGATCTTCACTCCCATACAATGATCTCATCTACAATCCAAGGGATACATTCAAATTTGTGGAAGAATGCTCCAAGCCATTAAATCAACGTGTAGATCCAATGGATACCATTAAAGGATAGAAGGACCAAATCTAAACCCTTGAAAATGGCAAGGATCTAATGGATGAGATCAAAAGAGAAGGGGGATCATTTTAAGCCATCCATCTCGAAATGGATCTAAGGGTGAAGATGCAAGGAAAAGGTGTTGGAATCCAGGCCATTGATATCAAGGAGATCCAAGGGCGGAGATGAAAGAAAAACACGCTCAAATCTGCACCGTCCATTATGCACCTAAATCTCAACCATTGATCTCATTGGCTCCATCTACACCCTCCAAAATGCACCTCAATCTAGGCCCTTCATTTGATTCTTTGATCTCCACCATTACATCTATCCAAGATTTAATGGTCCACAATAAATGGTGACCTATCCCCCTTTATTACACCTCTATTTTGTCAACCTTTGCCAGTTTGGAGCCAACCAAAGGTGCGTCCCACCAATTTGAGCATCGTAGGCCTTTAATTCATCCACCATCCACCTCCATCCAAGGGCCAAGGTTGATCAATTTCAAAATAAAGGTACCCATGCTAGTTGAGTGAATGCTAGGGGACTCTTGGCCCATGGGTTACCATAGTGACTTCAATTGGTATTAGCTTAATCCATTTCTTAATCAATTCCTTATGAGGCCCTTTTGAGACCCAAATTTTCCCCTAATGCTACTTTCTCATCGTAGATAGCTGTAGCAGGCAGGCACATTTGATCTGTCCACAATGACCTGGGCAATGGCAAATGGCATTCTCTACATAGCAATTTTGTATGCACAAACACCCCAAAGAAAAAAATGTGCACAGAGTGGTAGCACACAGGCCATCAGATACATTAGTAATCTATGATGGGGGTATGGAAAACCATGCATTTCGGACCCTAGTGCATAGTAGAATAGGCATTTGATTTAACTATTGTTGCCGTCAATACCACAATCTTGCTCTGTACATGACGAAGTTGCTTCTTGATTCCTTCCTCGCTCATCCTAAGGCTGCAAATGCTCTCCTTTATCTCCTCCACTTTTTGCTCATTCTGTGCAATAGCTTCATCTGAATCCCTTAGCATCTGTTAAAACTGCTTAAATTGCTCAAAAACATCTTCATGGGCTGTTTCCAAGACTCCCACTCTAGTTTGGAAATCTCTTAGGACAACGAACTGCTTTTCATAAAAGCTATCTCAAAAGCCATGCAAGCTTGTGCACACATCTATTGTGATCTTCTTGCAAGGTCTTATAGCTTACTCTTTAGATTTCCACTTTAGATTTCCAATAGTGTTTTGAAAAAACAACCCTCATCATGGCTGCTGCAAATTGCTCCACCATGGCTGCTGCAACTTGCTCCACCGCTGCTACTCTTTGCATCCTTCCTAGCTTGGGGAGCTACCTCATTGTCTTCTCCACCCCGGCTGCTCTCTGCCCCATCCTTCCTAGCATTGAAGCTCTCTCGCAGTTCTTGCATCACCTTTCTGGTTTCTGCATTCTCCCTTTTCAACTCCTCCATCATCTGGTCTTTTTCAATGCTCAATGCATTCTACATGTTGCAGAGCCCTTTGTAAAGAGCCTCTTTTTTGGCTCTCTGATCTTCAAGATCCTTTTTTATATTTTCTAGCTCCTTGTCCTTCATGTCCCCATCATTTCTCACTTTTTCAAGCCTATCTCGAAGCTCCTTCATGCGCTTCTCTACTTCTTCTCTTCTATGCCATTCCATGTCGATCATTTTTGTAGTGGCCTCAACTCGCTCTTGTGCCTGCAAGGCCCTTGCTTGTGCCTCCTCTACCTTGGCTTCTACACCTCCCCTAAGAATTTTCTCAATTTGTGTTGCCTTTGCTGCATTGGTGGATTTCTCTTGTAGAAAAGTTACCTTTTGAGACATCAGCTTATCATATTTCTCAAAAATCCCTTTGAGGGTAGATGCCTTCAGGTGCATTGCAACTCTAGCAGACTGAGATGATAATTGGAATTTGCCATCCATGCAATTCTTCAAGTTGTTTAACACGCTCTTGGAGATCGCCCTTGAGAAAGATACATCACATCCTTTCAATTGCTCTACTACTACTTGAACCTGCTAGAACTTGCAGGTTCCTCTCATATCAAGAAAGAAGTGAATGGTCTTCTTTAGCTCAAACTCTACCATCTTTACTAATCTAAGCCTTGGGGTATACATCTAGAATATCCTGTCTCTTCCACTATTTCTCAAAAACTACCTCCAAAAAGTCCTAGAGCATTTTCAATCACACTTTCATTGATGATAATCTTCTGACCTTGACAGACTAGTTGCCCCTCCTTCACTTTCACCTCTTGTACCAACCCGGTAAAGTTTTGGAGAGCATCCAAATTGGGATTTTGAAGAGTGAGAGAGGAACTCCCATATGTTGTGATTTCAAGATCAGGGAAGGAGGGGCTCTTGCACTGTGCTACAAAGGGCGAGGAAAGATTGTGTGAGGAGCTCTTTGACTGTGCAGGGTCCATTACGAGAGGGGATAGAAGTTGCAGGAAGAGTGCAAGAAAGATAGAAATGGTCAAGAGGAATAGAAGATGAATTAATAAAAGGAAATGGAATAGTGGGGCTTTAGTTTACAGTTCGATGGCAAGGGAGAAAGAAATGGTCGAGAGGGATAGAAGATGAAACAGTGAAGGAAATGGAATAATGGAGGATTGAGTTTGTAGTCCAATTGCAAGGGAGAATGAAACGGTCAAGAGGGATAGAAGACAAAACGGTTAAGGGAATGGAATTAAATGATAGCCCGACTACACTATCAAGGTGAGAGCCACCACAGTGGTTGGGCCGAATTTTTATTAATTCAAGGCAGCAATATCGGTTTGCATGGTAATGAGTGATTACAGGTGATGGCATCTAAGATTCTTAGCCATGTCTATGGTGGTGGCTTAGAACCACTAGGCTGGCAATTAATTACCAGCCACCACATTGGCCCGCAATTACTCAGCTTTCAGTTACCACCACCGAGCTTGCATGTATGATTACTACGAGTGTAGTAAATTACCGGCAGTCACTGAGCTTGCATGCTGAAGAGAGTACTAGAGTGCATGGTATTGAGGGATTAGAGGTGATTAGGTTTTATGATTTAACTTTGTGAGAATTACTGCCCAGTCGTGGTGGCTGTCATCAACCCCGGATGTCGTGGCTATGACTCCACCGGGCTTAAGCATGCATGATTACTACTATGAGTGCAGTAAAAATTACCAATCATCAGGCTCGCATGCTCAATAGAGTACTAGAGTGCATGGTAATAAGTGATTACAACCATGCCTATTGTGGCCATGATTCCACCAAGATGGTAGCTCAAATTACCAGCCACCGCTCACCCACCATTGGGCTTAAGTATGCATGATCACTATGAGTGCAATAAAAATTACCAGTCACCAGGCTCGCATGCTCAGTAGAGTACTAGAGTGCATGGTAATGAGTGATGAGATCCACATATGTCATGGCTACGATTCCACCAGGCTGGCAGCAATTAAAATTACCAGCCACCGCCCACCATCGAGCTTAAGCATGCATGATCACTACGAGTGCAGTAAAAATTACCAGTCATTAGGCTCGCATACTCAGTAGAAAACTAGAGTGCATGCTAATGAGTGATTAGACCTTCATGATTTACCTTTATGGGAGTTACTTCCTGGTGGTGGTGGCTCTCATCAACCATGTCTATTGTGGCTAAGATTCCGTTGGGTTGGAAGTTAATTACCAGGCACCAGAGTGACGTGCTCAACCACCATATGGCATCTACTTCATGATTACCATCCTGTCTAGGTGGCACCTAAGATTCCATTGCGCTCGCCTGCAATTAATATGGATGGAACCCGGGGCTCCAGCAACCATGGTGGCTCGAACTTTATAATATATATAAGACCTGTGGCATTTGGAATTTTATTACATTGCTCTCATCTGCCCCTGCTTTGCTACTTTGCTCCACACCCCCCCTCCAGTTTTTTTCTGATAATACATGAAAATAGGTAACAGAGCTATAACTCCAAGAACCCGTGCGATGGTCTCTCCAAGACAACCTTGAATTTTACGCGATGATAGTCATCATGCCAGCGAAGTGCGCTAAGGCAGATGCTCAAAATGCTAGATTCTGTCTCATTATTATGCCAAACACCACCACAGTGGTTGGCCCAAATGCTGATTAACTCAAGGCGGCAGTACTGATTTGCATGGTAATGAGTGATTACAGGTGATGCCATCTAAAATTCCTAGCCATGTCTGTGGTGGCGGCTAAGACCCACTAGGCTGGCAGTTAATTACCAGCCACGGCATTGGCCCACAATTACTCAGCTTTCCGTTAACACCACCAAGCTTGCATGCATGATTACTATGAGTGTAGTAAATTAGTAGCAGTCACCGGGCTTGCATGCTCAAGAGAGTACTAGAGTGCATGGTATTGAGGGATTAGAGGTGATTAGGTTTCATGATTTACTTTTGTGGGAATTATTGCCTAGTGGTGGTGGCTATCCATCAACCACGTCTATCATGGCTACGATTCCACTTGGCTTAAGCATGCATGATCACTACTAAGAGTGTAGTAAAAATTACCAATCATCAGGCTCGCATGCTCAATAGAGTACTAGAGTGCATGTTAATAAGTGATTACAGACATGCCTATTGTGGCCATGATTCCACCGAGATGGCAGCTCAAATTACTAGCCACGGCTCACCCACCACTGGGCTTAAGTATGCATGATCACTACGAGTGCAATAAAAATTACCAGTCACCAGGCTTGCATGCTCAATAGAGTACTTGAGTGCATGGTAATGAGTGATTAGATCCACGTCTTTCATGGCTACCATTCCACCATGCTAGCAGCAGTTAAAATTACCATAGCCACCACCCACCACCAAGCTTAAGCATGCATGATCACTACGAGTGTAGTAAAAATTACGTCATCAGGCTTGCATACTCAGTAGAGTGCATGGTAATGAGTGATTAGAGCTTCATGATTTACCTTTATGGGAATTACTTCCTGGTGGTGGTGGCTCTCATCAACCACATCTCTCACAGCTAAGATTCCACTGGGCTGGAAGTTAATTACCAGGAGATTACCAGGCACCAGAGTGATGTGCTCAACCACTGTATGGCATCTGCTTCATGATTTCCAACCTGTCTAGGGTGGCACCTAAAATTCCATCACGGTGTCCTGCAATTAATATGGATGGAACCCGGGGCTCTAGCAACCACGGTGGCTCGAACTTTATAATATATATAAGATCTGTGGCATTTGGAATTTTACTACATTGCTCTCATCTACCCCTGCTCTGCTACTTTGCTCCATACCCGGGGAATTCACAGGGGAAAACTTATGATATCATGTGAGTGTACAATAGGGGGTTTTTTTGAAATGAGGCATAAGCTTATACATTAGGGGTGGGGGGCATTTTTTTTCCCCAATATTGAATTTAAGCTAGGGGGACCATGTCATAGTTAAGAAGGGGGGACATAATATAGGTTACCTTGGGTAACTAGTCCAAACAAGTTTGATTTTGTGTATGGTTTTAAATAGTCATAGGGAAAGTAACCTAAATTTGTTGTGTAATCTAAATGCTTGAGAGAGAATGTAGATTTAAGGAAAGGGGGGGACATAATGGAATTTCGGTGGGATCTTATAAGCTTAAATAGGGGTGTTTTATCATCCTACATGGATCTTAAATAGGGGGTTTTCTTGAAGTTCATGCACGCAGGTGACGTCCCCCTTTAATGAAGAGTAAATCCCCTAGGGCTCCATAGTACCCCTCCTCCAATTTTTTTCTACCCATGCTCTACTTTGCTCCACGCACCCTCCTCTAACTCTCGTCACTCATCTGCTCCCCTACTCATCTGCTACTCACCCACTCATCTTCACCATGCCTACTACCACCCCCCCTCGATGCTTTGTGATCCCAATGTTATCTGCCTTCTCATATAAGGTGATTGTGTTGCACTCACGTGGAGTAGAAATGCTAGCACTAGTGGAGATTTCCCTCTTGCTCAGATGAGGCTCTCAGTAATGGCTGGATGTAATCTTTTGGCCTCTAAGGCTCTCAACGATCTTTTGGCTCACTGGATGTAATGTTTTGGTCTCTAAGGCTCTCAACAATTGCTGAGTTTTTATTACATTTATGTATTTTCTTTTTGTTCAATTTGAGGCTCTCAGTATGTACGCTTGTTAACTTTTATATTTGAATGGTTATGGCCACTTGCTATAATCTTTTGGCCTTTAAGGCTCTCAGCAATTGTCGAGTTTTTATAAATGTAAGATCCTCTCTTCAATTTTTGTTATTAATTTTTATATAACCTTTTATTGGATGTAGATGTACATTGTAATCTCTTTTGCTCAATTTTCACTTGATAAATTGTACTTTTTTCCTCATTTATATTTACTGCAACAAGGACTAAAATACCAGAAAAAAAGGACTACAATTTCCTTGGTTTATGACCAAAATAGTGCTAAAATAACTCCAACGACCCACCATTGTGGTTGCATGGAGATACGTCTAGAAAAATACAATTAAACTTTCAAAAAATGCAATTGAGGATATCGCCTTTGAGGGGTCCCCTCTAGGGGGAAAGGGCCATATCGACATGCATTATACAATATCCAGGATGCCACTGGATAGAAGTGGTATGTGGATATGGCCCTTGTCCCTAAAGGGGAACCCTCAAGGGCCATATCATCACTCAATTGATTGCACAATGGAATACATTTTCCTTAGTAGACAAATATATAACTCCAAGGACCAACGTAGTGGCTGTCATAAATCTCCTTCTATTTTCTAATGCACAGGCCATCATAGACCTCCTCCTATAATACATAAAAATAGGTAACAAAGCTATAACTCCAAGAACCAATGGGATGGAAGACAACCTTGAATTTTGGGCGATGACAAATCGTCATGCCAATGACTGCACTGAGTCAGATGCTCAAAATGATAGTTTGTGTCTCATTATTATGCCAAAGCCCAGCACGGTGCTCTCTCTAAGCCAACCTATGATTTTCATGGGTTGCAAGCAAACGTGCGACAAAAGGCTGTACGATGACAGTTGGTCAACCCAAAGACTACACTTCATCAGTGTTTAGAATGATAGATTGCATCTAATTACTATGCCAAGAACCAACGCGGTGGTCTCTCCAAGCTAACCTTCAATTTTAATGATTTGCATGGGTGCGGTGCCCAGTGACAGGTGGCAAAGCTATAGCAAAAGGTTGCACGATGATAAGTGGTGAGGCAGCTTAGGCCAGAGACTACGATGCATGAAGCAGTGCAAAGATGTCATGTGTCGAGTTATGCGGTGTTCAAAACAAATAGATTGCGTCTCATTACTATGCCAGTGCGCCTTCATGATGTCGCAAAAATTTTTTGCGAGAGCATGGGTCCGTGCAAAATTCAAATATTCACCCAAAAGCGCATCACATCAATGCCCCAAAAATAGTTCCATGATTGGCTACACTCAAGCAAATGTTGACCCAAGAATTTGAAGTTTTCCTATCATACTACTTGTAGTGACTTTACTAGCATTCAACTATGATTACGACTATTGATATTCAGGTAATACATCATTTCCTTATCCATTCGTGAGACTTATTCTCGGCATTAATCTCAACATTATCTCAGCACCAAGGCAAGGGCCAGTTCCCTTGGATTATAATTGTTTAGGGAAGAAAGCACGCCGCTCCCCCACCTGCACTATGTGTGGTTATAATAGTTATATATTATATATTATCATGTAAATATTTTTAATTATTCCTCCATTCAAATTTTCTTTTTTTTTATTTGAATTCTTACATCATTCCTTTTGTATGCATGTTATAATTTATTGATGCGAGAGAGAAAGGAAATCCAAGATGGATGTAAGATTGAAGTAATAGGTACAAGGACAAATTAGTGCCACATGGCACAATGAGAGATAAAAGACCTAAAATCTTAACCTAGATGCAAAATAAAGGTTTCCACATCCCAATGATGAGCTCTCTATGGTATTTGTGTAAGTGTCGACAAGTTATCCATCTACATCCCCTAATTAGCTAGGTAGCAATTAGATAAGGCCTTATAGCATTGTGGTACTTTAGCGAGAAATAATACCGAGGTGGCATGTGATCCCCTATTCTTTTTGTTGCCCTTAATCTGCTTTTGGAACACAGTAATCTTTGTGTCAGCACCTCTTCCTTCCTACAAAATGTTGTTTTTTTGTAGTAACGAAGCTTTTTTAAAAAGAGGAAGAATTAGATTTTCAATATTAACAATTTAAATCTGAGATTTATAATTAGTCAACCTCAATCAAAACTAGCACTTGTGAAACCATAGTTGCCTAAAGAACATTGTTCTAAGGAAAAGGTAAATGCGTTTTTGGATGACGTTGAAGTACTAAGAAGAGCTTAAACAACGATGGTGATTACTCGAGCAGATTCGGCATGTAAATTGGAAGGTGACTGAAAGTTCAGAGAATCAATGGCTAAAATAAACTGTCCTAGTGCTCGAAACAATTTCGAACTTAAAACTTGACGCTTTCTTGACAACCATACAAGAGGCTGACACAATCACCTAGACCGACCATTTTTGCTTTTGCTACATTGCTGCTTTTCGTCAAAATATGAATTTTGTCCATTTCAAATCTTTCATTGCTTTTAACTTTTAGTTTTTGGTTTCCTAGCACAAACCTAGTGAAACTACGGTTTCGCTTTTGTTATGTGGGTTTTGTTGCTCCTAAGTGAATTAGTTATGTTGCCTGTGTTGTTTTTTGGCTTTCTCAATTGTTCATTCATCTATATGTTTTGAGTTGTGAGTTTTGTAGCGGCTTGTGATATCCACATCTCCTTTGTCTCCTCTCCCTATACTCAAGCTTCCTATGCATGTTGGTTGGGCCTTCTTTATCTCTTTGTAGCTATCACATTGCTTGTTTCTGAAATTTTCAATAGGATTTTATAACTCAGAGGGATTCAAGCTTTGCAATGCCAAGAGACAAACTCACTCTATCTTTCTCATAGACGTCTAGTTCACATTCGGTCTCGATGACTTCCATCCCACAAAGCGCGTGATTTACTTGTCATTGTGATCCATTTATGTTGTAAATGGTTTGTTTTTAATAGTCTAACTTTGCAAGAGCTTGGTCCTAAGGGTACCTTTGTACTGGTTTCTAATTAGTATTCTTTGGTCTCTAGTGTACTTATTAGTTTCTAGTGTCACCTCTTGTTGCATGTGTGCTTTCCATGGTTTTTTCCAGTCCTCGATGCTATGTCTAGTTTTGGAATTCTTGAGCACCACTTTCATTTACAATGAAAGGTAGTCTATGGTTCTCATTGTAATGATTTTGTTGTGTCTTGGTATACTATAAGAATAGTGTTCTAAAAGTGTAGTTTTTTCATTAGGCCACCTTTTAAACCACATAAAGGATGGTCATTTTCCAAACTATATTGTCAGAGGATTGTCATCCGCTGTTGCACTTTCTTTTTAAAGGAAACAAGGATTACAAATTACATATAATCATAAATCATAAATTTCTCATTTTTATATATTAAATGCCATCTATAGAATAAAATTCCAATTTAGGCAAATAACTTGAAATCATGTTAAGTGTAAAGTAATGCCATAACACTCATAATTTATACTACTAAAGGAAATTGTGAAGGGGGATCCTATGAAATCCCATAAGGAATCCCATAAAAGAATTAAATACCATAAGAACTCCTATAAGGAATTACACTGTACTAGTAAAAATTCATAGGTTATAAGCTCATTATGAGTCCATCACATTGTAGTAGGATGCATCTCTCAATTTCCCCTTAATTTATAATCAAGGATTTACCAAAGCAATACCTCATAAAATATTTTTCAGCAATCCTTGCTATTTAATAAGGGAGTAAGGCAACATCCCTTATGTAACTCTAGAGGTCCTAAAATCAATGGGAGCAACAAATTCTAGAAGTCCTAAAATTATTAGGAGCAATAAATTATAATGTGTAACCCGAATGGTGGAACTCGTGCTATGTTGAGAGAATCTTATTGGAATGGCCCATGGAGAGGTGTTGTTGAATTTTGCTCTCATCTATTTCATCCCTATGTCCATGCCATTATGTGCTCAACAAAGCATCTTCTCAACTATAATGAATCCTATTCAAGTTATTCCATTTTTGGTATAGAGTCACATGTTCATTCACAAAGTCTCTATCATGAACGTAACAAGCAAAAAGGAGGCCAATATAGTGAAGTAAATTGTTTCACCAGACTTCCTAAACTTGTGAGCTCTAATCAGCTACTCTGAGCCATCAATAAAGGAAGTTGGCTGAGGCATTCGAACCCAAGCTGTAAGGATACTCAAAAACCGGTCTACCTAGACTATCAAGAGAGGTCATTCAAACTTCATACCCAATGCCCAAATGGCTGGTTCTACCATGAAAATAGGTGCTATGGAGAGAGAGAAGCATGACACTCTAATCGAATGTAGTGCTCATTGCAAACAAAAAGCAATGGCTCTGATTGTGGGGCGAATAGTTTCTCCAAAAAATTACACCAAAGAATCTGACTGATATACCAAATACTTTCCCACAAACTTTTCCAGAAAATACGGTAGTGATAGTTAGCAAAGGACTTTTTGAGTGGTGCCATTATGATCTAAGGGCCGCTTGCAATGGAATGAACTCTACATAAAGGAAGCCCTTAGTGCTAGACGATACGCGTGATCTTAGAGTCTACGTACCCATCATAGCGATCGACATAAAGGTGCCCATATTTAAGATGTGTTGTATGCCATTTGCCCTCTTGAAACACATACGCAGAGGTTGCAATGGGCTTGTTAATCAGCCATCCAAAAAATATGTATATACATGCGCTTACATTCATAGTTAACACAAGTTGATTTCATTGTGATATAAGCAAGGCACACTCCAAAGGCAAGGAGAGACACTACATGGAAGCTCCATGCTACCATGACCAAGGAAAAGAAAGTTTTGGGGTCTCCTTCCTCAGGACTTTCTCGTAGATCATTACTCATAGTGTGTAAATCTATATATGTACATATACATATGTGTACACAAAGAGAAGCCTGCATGCACACGCACACATACATCCATACACACATGCACACATGTAGCTCTATACATATATGTACATATACACATACATGCATACATATATATACATATGTACATATTACTCAATTAATTCATTGAATGAGGGAGCTAGTGATATCTCTTTTTTTGTATGAGCTTGTAAGCCCTTTTAGGCATTTCTTGTAATTGATTTTGTAGCCATATACATTCACATTCCATCAAGGGAATTTTTTAATTTCATCTTGCATTATATGTTCATGATCCTTCAAGGATTTTTTATAATACATTTTGTAATATATATACATGTCCCTTTGAGGGTTCTTTTATACATATCTTATCTCTTTTATGTTCACATATGGTGGGGTAGAATAGGGCTAACAAATCCAATTATGCACCATTATTTTTACAAAATATTCCATAGTATTTGTATATCTATAGGTATTTTTGACAGTATTTCCATTTCTATTTATGTTGTTATTCCATCAATTCTTTTGTTGGTATTTCTATCATTGCCCAATACATACACCAATGGTATTGTATCAATATATATACATATGTTTACACTTATAAAGATTTTTGTCTCTTCACAAATTCTATTGTTATTAAAGTCAAAATTTGCATTGGTTTTAGTGTTAAATATTTTTGTTTCTTCATAAATTCCATGGGTAATAATGTCAAAATTGTCCAACACCTTGAAGATCTAGTTGGAAAGAAAGTATCAGAGGAATGATAGACTGTATAATATTCATAGAGCTTCATTTATTAGCATTGGCTCTCCTAGAGACAGTGCTTTAGGATTGAGTTGCATGGGAGTTTTGTGATTACTCGTCGTTGGGGTTTGGCAAACCTTTGGCATACATCACATGAACTCAAAGGCACCTTGCCACAATGTGGGCCACCTTTAGCCAACTAAAAGAACTTTTTGAGTAGTGGTTTGTCCAACAAAGTGTCCTCCTACAATGCCTTCAAGTGCTTCAAAAATGATGAGCAAGATTTCATGTGGCATCATGCATCTACGCAAGATCAAATCTTTAGCTATTTCATACAATTGGCCCACTATGAGATAATATGGTGCAAATTTGATGATGGTTTTTGGGATTCCACTGGCCGCAACACTAATGGGGGTCTTCCCATCATTAAGTATCCAATTATGTTAATACAACATTCTGGGACAGCCTTGAATTGGAACAATATGTCATCAGGCAAGTTATCTTTGACTCAATGGTTGCTTCTCCAAATTTTGGCATGTAGGACAAGTAATCATCTTAGCAATGTCATGTTAGTGGGCACCTTTGCAGAGTTGAATTCCTAAAGTAAGAGAAGTCATCTAGTTATTCTTCCTATCGAGGGGTCCTTATTTGAGCCCACTGAATGTGATATTGGCTCAATATTTGTGGCTATCTTCAAATTCTTCAAAATGTCAAAATCTCACTTGAGTGAATTTTAGGAAATGTACTTAAAAAAACTATCTGACCTATTTGGAAATCCTCCAACATATAGTAGTGCTTGATGGTTGGTGTAGAATACAAAATCATTGCCAATACATAGTGTCAAAATTTCTTGGCACTATATAAACCATTGCCAATGCTTCCCTTTTTGTGGTTGTGTAGTGGTGGATTACTACATCATTGAGTTGTCAACTATTAAAGAAAATTGGGCAATCTTTCTTGTGATCACTAGGTTTGCAAAGTACACTCTCAATTTCATATTTTGAGCCATTAGCGCAAACAAGAAAATCAATATCCCCATTGGGAGCTATTAGGATGGGTGTTGTAGCTAGGTGTCATTTTAGAAGCTCAAAAGCATGGTCACACTCCTCCATCCAAAATAATTCCACCAAAAGCCTGTATAGAGGTTTGTATATCATGGTATACCATAAGATGAATCTTTTGAAGTAGCCAGCATGTCCCAAAAAGATACGCACTCATTTGGAATTCAGCCAAGGTGGTAATCTCATGATGATTATCCTTTTCACATTGTGTCCCAAAACAACTCCATGGGGGGACCATGAATTGGCATTTCATTGGATTTAGGGAGATGCCATAGCCCCTACTTCAAGGCATTATATGGGGTCTTGCTTATTGGAATGGATGCACAAGTCATCCATGAACACTTGTAGAAATATATTGAACAAGGACTTGAAAGCTATGGACATAACTCTTCAAAATGTAGTAGGGGCATCACATAATCCAAATGGTGTGACTTTCTAGGTAGATATTCCCTCATTCTTTTGTAAAAGTTGTTTTAGATTGATCTTTAAGTGTAATTTTCACTTGTTTGTAGCCACTAAATCCATCCATCGAAGAAGCTATATTTCCTATCCAACCACCTTTTCTAATTCTATTTGTATTAGGGCAAGTGATATTGATCTTTGATGGTGGCATCATTCACATTCTTTAAGTTTACACATATCCACAGCTTCTTGTTATGTTTAGGCACAATCATAATTATGGGGGAAACCCAATCAGTGAGATGTATCTCATAGATGAAACATACATCTAAGAGCTTCTTCAGTTAATCATATACCATGGTACCATATTTTGGATTTGTTCTATTTGGTCCATGTACCTTTAGGGAAGGAACCTTCCCTAATAAGTATGGTGTGTACTACCACTCAGTGTGAAATTCCTTTCATGTACGCACATGCTAAGAAGTCTCAGTATTCCATTGAGAGTGCCTTAATTTTTTTCTCTTCTTATTGGGTGAGTTGTTTTCCAATAAATACTAATTTTTCTTCCTTCCACAACGGTCTTGGCATTGCTATGGGGACACTGTCATGTGTATAGTTCTCAAAGTAATATGTTACATCACCAATATCCACCTCTAAGAGTGTTGAACTAGTTGAACATGTGTTATCATCATTTGGGGGCTTGGTATCATCATCAATTCTTTTAGTATCTTGGGGGGGAAATTTTGTTGTAGCCTTAGGATCAATCTTCATTTTTACATGTGACTTGGATCTCCAAATATCTATAAGTTGGGAATAGTGGGGTAACTTTTACATTGGCAAGTATTCCCCAATAATTTTGTGCATACTCCTTCCAAACTATCTAGGACCCATTCAAGTTAAGGAGGCTTGTGGATTGTCTTGGTGAGGTATAGCTATACAATCCTATTTTGCACTCTTTCAAACTCATTGTAGTGCTCAACCTTGGCTTTGAATTGATTCCCACCTTCAACCTTCTTTTGGGATCTCCTACTATTATGTAACTTTGGAGATTCAAGTTTGGGTAGCTCAACAACCATGAGGGCATGGAGAATGGATAAATCATTGTCAAATACATGGTCTATCAATTGAGCATTTGCAGCCTCTATCTCAAGGTCAAAGGGACAACTACGGCCATCACTAGCACTGATAGTCTCTTGAGGATGACTATCCCATTAAAGGACAGCCATAAACATTGGAACTTTAAGATAAATTTGTCCTTCATGCATGAGTGGATATTCTACTTGCATGACCTTAGCATCAATCTCTAGGAGGACTAGACTAGTCCATGACAATTGTCAATTATCGTCAGTGTTGGGATCCAATTGTTGATGTTACTTTGTATGTCTCCTGCTAAGACATATTGATGTGGAAGGATTGATTTGTTGGAGGATGTGGTAGAGGAGGTATCATCCATGGTTTAGGCACAATGGATCTTATTTCCCCAATTCCCACATTAAAAAGTGGATCACTAATACCTTTCTGGAGACCCATCCACTATGCCCAAGGGTGTTGTGCATGAATCATCGGCAAGGCAAATGTTAAGCTGAGCTTTCTTCATTGCTGAGAGACCCCATTCATCATAAATATATTTTGATGATACATTCACACCTATAACACCATCCACAATGTCTTGGACCTTATCATGTGCTTTATGGACCATAGGCATGGCGACGATATTGTGTATGTCATCTTTTTCACCCAATCAAACTAGGATGTCTTTGGTTTCTTCCATAGGCGGAGGGAGATTTTTTGATTCCGACCCATCCCTTGAAACTCTCCCAAATATTGGGACAATTTTGTAAGAGGATTCCAATGGGTATGGACACATGGTAGCTCAAGAGGGTTGCACCTTCTAGGTGGCATTATGGGACATTTGTAGCCCTTGTTTATCATACAAAGGATCGATTACCTTGTTGAAAATTGGTGGAACCAAGTCAACGATTGGATCTTGTGCTCGCTTATCAACTTCAAATTGGGCTTGTTCCTTTTCCACCCATTGTCAAAGTGCTTGAAATTGAGCCTTCTCCAATTTGGCATTAGGTTATGGAGCTTCTTTGATAAGTAGGTCCAAAATAGAGGTTGATGTATTCATCTCCTCTTTGTTGGTGGACGAAGGAATTGGCACTTGTGGTTTCTTCTATAGAAGCCTTTTTTCTTGAACCAAAAATGAACGTTGCTTGGCTGCCTCTCTTTGTTGTCATGCAGTGATATTTACTGTGGTTAACATAATACTTTTGGACCCTACACATCATTGATCAACCAGTTGCAACATCGGGCGTAGCCTCATTTTGTTGCAAGGGTTGGGCTTGAGGGACAATCTAGGTCAATCCAACAATCTAGGTCTTGAGGAGGGTTGGGCTTGAGGGACAATCTAGGTTGATCTGACAATCTTTGTAGAAAGGTTGAAAAGTAGCAAGGCTACCACGATGGAGGTACTCTATAATTTGGTGATTCTATCCACAATCATAGCACTTGATTGGTACTCAATACGTGTTTGGATGAGCTTTATTTGCATAGATAAGAATCAATCCTTCTACTCCTTCCACATAGTACATGAGATACTTAGCTTCATATTCGAATTTCACATCCACTTTCTTGGCTTGAAGTTGTTGTAATAGAGTTGCCAGAGTAGGGCAATTTGGTGCTCTTGTGTATTTTTGTGGACTTATGAGTAGTTATGGAGCTTGGGTCCTAACTAGAACAAGATTTAGCCTTGGAGCTGGTGGTGCTTGGGCAAATGTTAGTTTGCTGAGCTGGTAGTGCTTGGGCAAATGTCAGTTTGCCGAGGTGGGCTGTTTTGCATGTTGAATCTGCAATTGCTCTCATCATGACCACAAACTACATGATATATGACACCATATCCTTGGATGTGGATTTGACTGTGCCGCTTGATTCTAGACCTTAAGATGGATACTCATTTGTTGTATGGTTTTCCATGCAAAAAGAACACCATACATTTTCTCTCCTTGGATAAGTCGGAGGTTATGGTTGAGACACACGAAGCTTTTACTCCATTTCCTGCATCATTTTGTCTCTTAATTTCATGGTCATGGCCATGAAGCAAACTTCACCGGATGTTTTTGCAATTGACTTATCATCTATCTTTGTCATCATGACTGTCGGTGTCAAAGCTACTCATTCCATCCTTGATATGTAGCATCGTCACATGAACAACACTGAATGTTTATTTTTTTTCATCTCCTTGCAAATCTTCTTTCTCAAACTAGTAATGAACTAGGTTGTCAGGTACTTGTCATTTGTGTGAGGCTTGCATTTTGCAAATTCGGTGCTTCATTTGGCCCAAATATGTATGAACTTCTTCTCTACATCCATGTTTGATCTTGCCAAGTTGAAGAGCCAGATCATCTTGTAGGAATTCAATTTGGAATTGCCTCTTGAATTGATTCCAAAGAAGGGACCATGTGGCTTGTTTCTCCACCAAAAGATCTAGGTACCATTTAGAGGCTTTGTCAACCAATGCCATAGGGAACCAAGCATCTTTGGTCTCATTGGATTGATCTCCTCCATCTCTACATGTGGCATCAAAGAGCTAAAGGGACCTCTATAGATCACCCTAGCCATTTTATTTTGGAAGTTCTAGATTTCTCAGGCATCTTCTTCCATGATTGTTACGATGTCATTCATTGAAGTTTTGGTCGTTAAAGAAGTTGTTTCCATCCCCTTCCAAGTCAAGGTTACCATCATCACGATGGTACTCTACCATATTGTGAATTGGAGGAGTAACATAGCTTAGATTAATTATTAGAGGGGAATTTGAGGAGGAGGGTTGTCATAGATGTCGGCCAGATTGTAGTTGTAAGCACACTTGTCGTGTGGTTGATTGAACACGTCCTCCTTGGGTCCAGAAGTTGAATTGTAAATGTTATGGTGGTTAGAGATGTGTTAGTAATTTGCAAACTGTCATGTTATAAAATGTGTCTAGCATTTCCCCCCTTGAGAGTGGGATGCAAATGGGTCATCAATCAGAGGTCGTGCATGAGAGTTATGAGAAAATTAGTGTAAAAAATAGTCCACATGGGGTGCAAATTAGCAAATTCTTTGGATTACAAAATGGTTCATAATGGGTTGGAAAAATACCCTGTATTGTAGTGTTTCCATGAGTGAAATTTTCATTTAAATGGTGTTTGAATTAGACTTCAAATGATTAATTTATGTTCCATTGAATTTAGGGTGAATTTTATGTTGAAATCTAGGGGGATTTAGTCTTTCAAGGTGGGTGTGAATGGACTTCAGGCTTAAGGTTCAGGCTTAAGGTTGGTGGGAATGGACTTTAGGCTTAAGGTCTTAGTGTAATGAGGCCTTAGTCTTAAGGAAACTAAGCCTAACTTAGTTGAGCTAACTAATCAAGGTTAGTTTCATTTGGTTAGACTAACCATTGGACCCATAGTTAGTTTTAACATTACTCAAGTTAGTTGTTTAACTTAATCATATTTAGCTTAGTTAACTATGCTATGGTCAGCAAATAAATAGTAATGGGTTAGCTTTGTTTAGTTAGTATGTTGGTTAGGTTAGAGGTTAGTTTTATGGTAAGGTGTTAGGGGGGGGGGGGTGGATGGGCAAAGGGATGGCTGGAGAGGTAGTAGCCCTTGCATGGGTAGGAGGAATGTGGGGAGGGCTGGTCACCATCCACACTTGCAAGGGGAGGTTGGATGACTACCACCATAGTTAGAGGGGGAGGGCGAGTGATGCCAAATTTGCAAAGGGATGTTGTGTGACTACCATAGTTGGAGGGGGAGGGTGTGTTGGAGGGGGAAGACGCATGATTGCCACAATTGGATGGGGAGGGCGAGTGACTATCGTGGTTGGAGGGGGAGTGCATGCTACCATAGGGTGCTACTATCGAGGAGTTGGGCCTACTGCCATGGGAGGTTTTGCCCATGGGTAGGTGTATCTCCCTTCCCCACTAATTCCATCGCTCCCTTCCCCCTCCACCCCCTTTCCATTCTCTGATTTTCATCAGCCCCCTTTGCATTCCCCCTCCATTTCCTCTAATTACCCCCCCTCCCTCCCTCCTTCCCTCCCTCCCTCCCTCCTCTCTCTCTCTCTCTCTCTCTCTCTCTCTCTCTCTCTCTCTCTCTCTCTCTCTCTCTCTCTCTCTCTCTCTCTCTCTCTCTCTCTCTCTCTCTCTCTCTCTCCATGTCTCTAATCCCTTGCACCTCTTCCCCTTTTCCTCTCACCCCTCTCATCTTCTCTCCCTCCCCCCCTCCCTCTTGCCTGCTAGCTCAATGGCGATGGGATTGATCGAGCACAATGGTGTGCATAGTGCCCCTGTATGATGCGATGGTCAAAAAGACTACAGTAGTCCATGCAATGACCAAACGTGACCATGACAAAAAAAACAAGGGAGTGGGATAGAAATGGATGATGGGAAAAAGGGGAGCAACAAAAATAAAAAGAAAACTTGACAAAAAATTTACGACTTAAATCTTGACAAAATTAGAGGAGGAAGCCACATTCAATCACTTTCCAAAAGGTTTCTTGATATTTTAGGATCGTTGTGAAAGACAATAAATGATGGGTGGATCGCTAGGCCAAACTTATACTTCCAAAAGACACAGAATTGTACTTGAAGTGGGTGCTTAGTGGATCTCCAATTGCAAGTGTTATAAATGCCTAGACTAAAAGAGAGTTATTTTGACTTGAATTATTTGGATCCTCTCAAGTTGAATGGCACATGTTAGGAGATCTTAAAATGGTAAAGTGCATGTTTGGAGTCAAATTGAATACCAATTCAACATACCCATGCCTTTTTTACATGCATACACAACAAGCTCAAGTGACCAAGGATATGAGTAACAAACAACTTAGAGGGAAAGGGGAAGGGAAGAAAAGATTGAAAGGAAAGAACAATGCTAATGGTAAAGATGTGATGAATGATATGGGTAATGATGATGCTAAGAAACAGATGTACTACAACAATGGAGTGGTGAGTTGCGATCGAGAGGGGAATCTTTGGTGTTTAACATCCCATTCCAAAGAGTGAATTTTTGTGTTTTGCATGCCGAGGTATAACTCATTGACAAGTTTCTTTACCTACACATCATATATGTATGGAACATGAAATCAGAAGAGAGAGTGACCAAGCTCGAAGCTCTTCTCTTGAGCATGGGACTACACGAAGGAAATGTGAAGCTATGAAAAGACACACAACTCTCAAGAAAATCAGTAAATCTTTGGAGTAAAGTTTCCATGGCGAGCTCAAAGGCATGAAATTTTTTGTCCAATCATGCCAAGAATAGATTAAATATGCAATGGAATTATTTGAAAGACTTATGTGAGTGTAGCAATAATTTGGAAGCTGACCCAAATTTAGGACATTTAAGAGCATGTGTTTGAAATCATTGGATATCCTAGTGATTGCAAAAAAGATAGAGCACTATACTGCCTTTATAACTACTGCAACCTCTTCCATATACTCACCCCTTTCCCCAAACACTGACACCATATACTCCCTCAACTCTGGAGGTCTTCATCCCGTAGGGATCCTGGACAAGTTCATAGCAAAACACATCATCCAAAAGAGGTCCTGCTGATGGCAATGGCAGATTAATCCACTCTGAGTGTAAAATTTCTACATGTACCTCATTACCAAATTCAATGCTCTACACAGTCAGACCCAATTCCAAGATCAAGTACATGAATATACAGTTTCTTGTTTTTTGGTATTTATATCCACTCATCAAACTCAACATCTGTACAAAGACTCATCCAAAGAATTTCTTTAGGGAGGTCTTCCATTGCTGGTAACACAACACCCTACCACTCTTCATCATTTACATACAACAGTAGGTGCCACACACCTTGTGCTTCAAAGTTGAGGATTTCTTCAAACTGAAAGTTCTAGCTGAAGCACACTGTATCATACTGTGATTCTACCTCTAAACAAAAATACAACCAATCAGGACTTTCCACAATCTAGATAGGGTGGAAAAACTTTGCTAGAATTGAAGCGAATAGCAAAAGGCAAAGGCAAAGGTGGTGGTAGACAAGGTGGTGGTGGTGGTGATGGATGTGGAGGTGGAGGTGGAGGTGGAGGTGGAAATTAGACAAAGGCACCCTAGAAAGCCTGGAATCAAGGTGCTTTTTGAGATCAAGAAGTATCAAAATTAGAGCCTCTAATCAAGAGAGCTCCATTCATCATTGGTCAAAGAGATTCTATAATCCAATAGGGATGATTATTGTATTCAATCAATCGAACTGGCCTCCTTACAAGAGGCAGCAGAAATGGCTTTGGTATCCCTTCTTGGGGACACGAACTTGTGTGCAATCCATGCCAAGAGGGTTATGATCATGACAAAAGACATGTAGCTGGCAAGGCAGATCAGAGGAAACCCACTACTTAAACCATAGATAGTTTGGTGTATCATTTAGTGACTTTTTGTTATTGTATTGACTATGGACACCAATTTTGGTTGTCACAAGCAATTTTGTGCAAAGATGGTTGTAAATATTTTATAGTAGTACAATACCTTTGGATACTATAATTCTTCTTAAAAATTTGGATCTGCACATGTCCTTAATGAAATTAGGACTTGCACATCAAAGGAAGTTTACAACAAAAAAAGTCCCAATTAAGTGCATGAAAATTTGCATCAAAATATCCATACTTTCAACTATTTAGGGCTTGTAGACCATGGGGGAAGCTTCCCCCTAAAAGACATTCAAAAAATGCCCCAGAGGGTATATGTGCACGCAGGCACCAAACGGGGATCCTCATCTAGCCCAAAGTCACGCTTGCATGCACATACCCCCTTTGAAGGCATTTTTTGAAAAACAAATTAGGGGGAAGCATCCCCCATGGTGTATTACTACTTAATACACCATGAGGGATGCTTCCCCCAAAAACAATTAAACAAAAATTCCCCAAAAGAAGGCATGTACACGTAGGTGCGATTTTGGGCCAAATGTTGAGCCCAAATTCATGCCTGGGCACACATGCCCACTTCTGGGGCATTTTTTTAAAACACAATTTGGGGGAAGCATCCCCCATTGTGTATTACTACCTAATACACCATGGGGGATGCTTCCCCCAAAAAAAATAAAATTAAAAAGGCCCTACAAGAGGGCATGTGCACGTAGGTGCAATTTTGGGTGAGACGGGGAAAGCAAAAAAAAATTTTACAATGAGAACATAAGTTTGGCATAATCAAATTCAATGATATTGCAAAATACCCAACATCTAGAGAAAAAGAAAAGTATATATTAAATTTTGATATGTATATACAAGCTTTCTTATATATTCCAATTGATGCACTTTTAACAAAAGATTCTCTTGCTTTGCTTGAGCTAATATTGTTGCTCTTCTAGATGACAAGATAGTCGGTTTTGTTAATGTTTCTACAAGTTGTGCGACATTGTAAACACACCCAAAGGAGTGTCCACAATAAGTCTTCCTACTAGTCTCTCTCCAAAAGTGGAAAGTGCCAAATCCCACCTCAATAAAATACACTTGCGCACAGATGGGGGTAAAGGACAATGGAGACTAGCTTTGAAAGTGACTTGCACTTTATCGTCTCCTCCTTCCCATAAGGAAAGAATGAAGTATGAAGAACACTAGGCTATGGTGATTGAACATTCCCTTGTATTGTCTTGTTGCTAAATCCATGTTGATGCTTGGAGTCGAGTTGAGCGACCACCATAATATGAGACTTTCACAATCATCAACTACAAGTAATCATGTGCTTTGTGAATGGAAGCCATATACACCAATTGTGAACTAGATATCTATGAGTCATCTATGAGAAAGGTAGAGTGAGTTTGTCTCTTGGCATAGTTCCTATTGAAAACTACTAGAAACATGCAATGTCATAGCTCAAGCAAGCAACAAACACCCAACCAACATGCATAAGAAGCATAAAAACCAAGTAGCACACACAACAAGAAGTAACAAGGTGAATTACATTCATAAGGCCTGCCTTGCATGGATGTGTATGTTGGTATAAATAAGAGAGTGGACAAAATAGTAAATGAAATTTGTTCCTGATATATTGTTATTATTATTTGAGTTCTTCCATATGTGGTCAATTGTGGAGCCTTCTATAGTTGTTGGTCTATTGATTTGTCAGTGGAAGTTATTTTGTGCCATGAATGTTGTAAGTTGGAGTCGATTTTTTTTGGAGATATTGTAGTGAATATTGAAGTCTCCAATTATTGTTGTTGGCATTTGTTGATCTATTATGTTTAGTATTGTTTGTAATAGAGATACAAGCGATGAGTTTGGAGATGAGGGTGATTTGTACACATTTATTATTGCGAATTGAGAATGTTTATTTGTTGCAAATATTGTTAGAAAGCACTCGATGTTTTTTTTTGGAAAGATATTCTTGGTTTTCCAACATTACTTCTGCTTTGTAAGATGTAGTGATTCTAATGCCTGTGTTGTTTTGTAAGCATGTAAAATTAGGTAATACTAGAATTTGTTCTGTTTTGCTATGCATTTCTTAGAAGAAGCAGAGTATTGTTGCGCTCAGCAAGCTTTTGTCATGAAGAATGTCTTGATAATGTGAAGTTAGTGTTCTTGTATTAAGAGAATGTAATGTCATTTATTTGGTTGTTGAAAGAAGTTCTTTTGCTCCACATTGCATTATCGTTTACATCTCAGTCGTTGTATTTCTTGAAGAACATTGTTGTCTACTTTGATGTATTTTGGTTGGATTGGGTTGAGAAGGAAAAGGTTTTCTAGGTTGCGTACACTTGAAAGAGCTATGTATGTAAGCCCATGGGCTTTGATGGAGGAGGGGTCAAATCCGAGGGAATCCATTGATAGACCTTGTGAACGATGGATTGTCCTAGCTACTGCTGGTTGAATGGGAAATTGATGCCTACATTCTATGTTCAAGTGATTTTTTCCAATTTGGAATTCTCTTTTTATTCAAATTATTGGAGTCCAGTTGTTGGGAATGTTGTCTTTGTAAAGTGTTGGTTGTTGTAGCGTGCCATATTCCCAATTTTGTCATTGTTGAATAGAATCCAAACAATGTGTGGTTTAAAGGTTGTAAACGAAGCTTGAAATATGCCATCTGCACCGTTAACCAAACCATCAGGAATGTCAAAATTGCCAGAGCATATCTCAACTATCATGCTTGGCTTCAAGTGAAGGGTGTGGTGCAACCCGAAAGTGTTCTTGGGATTTGTTGGTATTGTTATTGTTTTGCTGTATGTTTTGTGTCTTTTTTTAATTGCTTTTAAGATGTGTGGTTCTCCTTGAAACCTCTTCATTGTGTGTATCTTTTGCTGCATTTGTGTAGAACAAGTGAGGCATGCTCTCTTTTTTTGTTGGTTTTCAAAGGTACTTGCTATTAAGGAAGGTGATGTCAACTTAGAGTGCTCATTTGTTCTTATACAATTTAGTATTTCTATGTATATAGCATTTTTTTGATGCATTGGAGTTGTTAGTTCATATAAAAGGACATTGTCCTTCCAAAAAGATGACATTGTTGTAGAGTTTGCTGAATTTTCCATGAATATCCATGAATCTTTTGTAGGGATAGCTTGGCACAGATCCCCACACAATATAACATCGAGCCTACTAAATGGCTCTAGGTGATTATGTTTGATTTCATGTAGATGCATGTCTACGGCAACTAGTGTGCTATGCCTAATGAGAAAGACTTTGTCAAACATAACGAATTCGAGGTCTTTGTACAATTGCAAAAGCTCTTGTAGTTTTTCTGCTAAAAGGCTCGTGTAATGAGATGCCATTAGCGGCAAATGAAGGGCTAAATGTATTGTTGT
This sequence comes from Dipteris shenzhenensis, assembly GCF_047967505.1. NCBI lineage: Eukaryota > Viridiplantae > Streptophyta > Polypodiopsida > Gleicheniales > Dipteridaceae > Dipteris > Dipteris shenzhenensis. Next base: position 9,408,509 of record NC_141606.1, read on the forward strand.
GCCTCCAAAGTTATGTGTGGCTTTTCTAGTGTATGGAAGGAGCAACATTTTTGGTAGATTCACATTCTCTGTTTGTTTGTTTGAGTAGTGTCGTAGTAGACCTTGAACAATTAGCAACAACAAGAATGTTTTTCTCGTTCCTGCATTCCCAGTGAGGAATAAATACAATTGTTCTTTTGGTCAATATCTTTTTTTTAGCATGATGTCTTCTAGTAGCAAATGCTGCTCTTTGTTTAGCTTCCTTAATGCTACATAGTAGTCATTGTTAGATACCATTTTGTATGCTATCAATGATGTAGTCTGATGTTTAGTGGACTTATTTAGATTTTGCATGTCAATTCCAATGTCATAGGTGTTTTGGTTTTTAGATGTGAGTCCATTAGATGGTGATGTTGTCGTGGCTAAATTTGATGATCTTGTTGGAAATTTTGGGATGCTAAATTTGCTTTTGTTGGGTTCTATGATGTGTTTGTTGTCATTGCACATATCATGGCATGTAGAAGAGTTTTCGCATAATGAAAGCTCAACATTGTCATATGGAAGAAATAGAATGCATTGCTCTTTGTAGTAGTTTTCGGTTGGGTCATTTGTCTCGCTATAGTTATTGAAATGAATGATTTTAGCCGTTTTCCTTTTTGTGGTGGTTGATGGCAAGATTATGTTCTCACTTGCAAATGTTGCCAAACAGATGTTGTTGATTTATTTTTTGTGCTTTAAGTACTTTGTTAGGATGTCATCGAAGAAGATATTGGTGTTTTCAAGGTGCAATTGATATAGTTGTTCTCTACATTTCAACAAGTATGTTCTTTTCTCTGGGGATTGGTGTTAATGTATTGAAATTGTCTTGCGGAGGATGACAATGGCAATGACAAGTCCAAGTAGACAGCTTGTTGGGAACTAATATGTTGAATGTTCAAGATTGCGTTACCAACTTTGCAAATTCTTTCATTTGGTGTGGCATTTGATGCTATGCTTTGTGTGAGTACGGTTCTGACAGCCTCAACGGTTTCTTTGTCTATCTTTATTATGTAGGATGTGCAATATGCTGCAGCTCCTTGAGGGTTTTAGGATGAATTGAACATCTGTATATGCACCCCATAGCTTTGACATTGTTGGATTGAAATTGTTTGTGTAAATTTCTTTTGGGTCTCTTTGCAGAAATAATGTTGACTGTGAAATTGAGGACCTTACGGCAAGGATGCACTCTTCTTTAGATATGTTCAAAGAATTTAGAAACAACATGAAGTCTAGCGACAATGTTTTGTCCTCTAAAAGAAGATTTGCAATGGATTTCATTTTTTACTTCAAATTGACGTTTTGCACATCATGTTCAAGTGGTATCAATATTTTTGTGGTTCTCATAAGCAAATGGGGAAAGCCAAAGCGAAATTTTTTATGCCTCTTGAAACATGTTTTTCAATTTTTGTGTGTTTGTATTTCTTGTCTTTCGAGAGGAAACTTGTTGATGTTTGTAGAGATGTATGTATCTACAAAAGCCTCTATTTGATGATTCGATGATATTCAAAAAGTCGGAGCATGCTCGACCCACAGGAGACCATGATCATGTTGGCTTCCTTGATTTTGAAATTTGGTAACAAGAAAAAAATCACGCACTTTACGTAGGAAATGGAACATAAGAAATTCTTATGACTAATAATATTGGAGTGTCCAAATTTTTTTTGATATTAATGTTGATATATGTTATTTTTCTTTTCCTCTTTTTTACGAAAGGCCCTTCAATAGCGGATGTTTCTTTTGTTGCTAATACTATGTTTGGAATGCAATCCAGTGCAAGAACAACCCTCCTCATCTTGTATATTTTATTTAAAGTTGCTTGCATTACGTAAGTGCTTTCAAGTCCAGGCTTTAGGAAAATGGAGGCCACGTCTTTTGCTGGCAAACTCGAGTACTTTAGTATAAGTTGTTGGAGTTCAATTTTGTGCTCTACACTCCACATTTGTTAGGTTCATTTGCCATGCACATGGACCAATGGAATAATTGTAGAAAGAGGATTTGATTGGTCTAACAATAGAGCCATTTTATTGCTTCCTTTAGTTGAGCCTATTGTGGCTTTTTTTTAAAGTTTGACTCTATCATAGCATAAAAAGGTGAACGATCTTCCAAAGATGAGATGAAATCATTCAAGAATGTCAACAATTAATGTAGTGGATGTTGATGAATTTTCAAGTAATTTTTGGACATTGTCAATTGTTAATGTTGATGCATTGGATATTGTTTTGAAAATGTTGCATGGTGTGGTAACACTTGTACAATTAGAAACAATGTTCTCAAATAATGTAGTTACCAATTGATCATAAGTTAGAGTGGGGTAGAAGTCTACAAGACACATGAGAGCATTTTTGTTAGTAGGGTTAAAAGCAATGAAAGTTTTTCTTGTTTTAAAATGCCTTCTTTGAAAAAGTTGTTCTATTTCCATTGTGCTAGCAACAAAGTCTTAAACTACAAAACAATAATGTCAAAAGTATATTAGAAGTCAATTGCAGAGTCGAGATGGAGAAGGCCCAACAAGATATTTAATGAGAATGAAAAGGTACATCATGCATTCGGCTTGAATGCTATTACACACTCGAAACTATTAATAGTGAAACTTCCACTAGGTTTGCAAGTTTTGAGTTTGCTTCTTGCCATCATGAGATCTTCTTCATAGATTTGAAGAAATGGTACACCTAAAGAGCATACAATGTCCACATATGGTTCCCTTATGTGAATTGGAATTTGTTCACCATGGCATTGAACAATGTCCCCTATCAAGCTACAAACTTGCAGAACATTTATGGGACTTTGGCAAGAGTAGCAGAATGGATGAAGTGTCTCTACTTACTTAAAAACCCCCATAAGTCTCGCGCTCCATGAGGTCAACATCATGGATGTTTTTATCATTCAGGTATGTTTATGTATTAATATAAAATCCTGGCGAAAGTTTATCAAGCTAGTTTTTAAAGTTTCATAATATTGGTAGAATATAGTACACTTTTCTATATTTTCTTTTGAATTTTGAAGTAAAATATGCACATGCTGGTGAAACTTTAAAAATTTTCACATAAAAGTTTTAAATCCTAGCGAATGTTTCAAAGATTTAATTTTATTATGGCATACAAACTTTCGATACCAATACAAAAGTTTCACTTCTTAATGAAACTAACATGAAAAAATCATCCGTGGATAGCATTCACATTTGTGAGGTACAAAATTCGAAACACCTACAATTCGAAGATCACTTTGATTGAGAATATGTTCTTTTGACAAGAAGAAGGAATTACGAAGTAAAGTATTTACCTTGGTACCATAGCCGAGTCGTGCAACTTGGCTAGAGAATGCTAATTCCAAGTCTTCCTTCAAAGGATCATCGAGGACATCCAACAAAATGGTGAAGTCAAAAACACAAATTGTATTCTTTGCTTTCAAGAATGAAACATTTTTTAGAACATACATAACCACACCTTCTTCGTTGAATTCTTGCACAAGTTGAGTCAATGTGGGTTTTCTTTCATTGACAAACGATAGAGCTACATAACAAAGAACATGCAAAAATAAGATAAATGATCCTCATTCCATTCACCACATTTAAAAAGCATGCAAAAAATGACTCAAACTTATTGCTGCTCTATCTTCATCACATGGACCATTTGCAACAATAATTTGATTTGCCATTCCCTCTTCATTTGCCACTTTGATAATGACAATTGCAACTATTCCAATGACATTTGATATGCTCAATTTCCCAAAGTTTATCATGTCAACAACCCAGCAAACGTATGTGCAAAGGGGATGGTCAGGCAACAAATGAAGATTTCCATCAAAAGGTTCTCCTCTAATGATGCACATAGTTGCATCAACAAGTAGAGAAAATTTTGAAGTCCCATCTTCTGTTGCCCCTTTGGCCACAACACTAGCTCCTTCTATTCTATAAAACTCACCAACTTGCAAGAAATTCACAAATTGGTGGACATAGGTGGAAGGAATTAGTAGTGTTACTCTGTGAGAGCAATAACTATCTATTGATTCTCCTTTCAAGAATGTGGAATATTTTGGATTTGTTACTTTGTAAGTACCATACTTGCAAAGCAATTTTCCCTCAAACATGAATCATTGAGATATGCAATCCGATAGTTGGGTTATAGGAAGCAATACTAAAGAATTTCCAACCCCCACAAAATTCTCTTTCGATGGAATGATTGCTTTGGCTATGGATGGGAACATTATGGGGTGAAGGTTGGAAATGATTAGAATTGTTTGTCACATTGTGAGAGTTGCCACTTCATCATTTTCTTCCTTGCACATAAGTTGCTTGCTTGTAAAAATGCAAGTCTAAGTAAGGCACAAATTTTTTAAGGAAAACATTGTTAACAACACACAACAATAGAAACTCATGGCATTGAAGGAGATTGTTTCTTTGTGCTTTTATTCTAATTGGGCAAAAGTGCCGCTGTCTGTGTCCATGTACTCTATAGAACCTTCCATTACATAAAATGTCAATAGCAAAGAACAATGCAGATCGATACAACTAGCCTACCAGGTTTATAAAGAGCAAGGAGGTACAAGAATGCCCAACAAGAAATCCATGCTTTGACAATTATGTAATCCTTTCCACGTTTCTCCACAATTGACTCGAGTACTGTGAAATGACACAAACTCTGAACATGGAGAGAGAGAGAACAAAAATATGCCGAATGACATGCTCCCATTTAAAACAAAGAATTAATAGATTCTACCCTTCAATGCACAACCATGGAAAAGCAAGGCGAACAGGTGCCTCCACTGCAAACATCCAAAAGAAGAAGACTCCACCTACGAACACCCAATTAATAGCATATGCGAACAAGGTGTCATCGAATAGCGAAATCACATGTGTGCCAATCAAAAAATAAGTGTGGAAATTTAAAAAAACATATTTTTTACTTTCCCAAAATGAGGCCATTACTTAGGCTACACACAAGGGATAGCCAACAAACACAAATAAGGAAGCTTGAGAATAGGAGAGGAGACAACGGAGATGTGGACCTCATAAGCTACAAAACTCAAAGCACACAGATGAATGGACAACTAAGAAAGCCAACAAACAACACAAGCAACATAACTAACTAACTCACCTAGGAGCAACAAAAGCCAAACTAATAAGTAAGATGGAACTAGGCTTGTGCTAGAAAAAAGTTGGATCTTAAAAATGACTAGCAAAAGCAAGAATGGTCAGTCTTGGTGATTGAGTCGGCCTCATGTATGTTAACACAAGAATAAAAGGCCTCTTCTCCTCCACCTCTAGCAACCAAATCTCCCGCCCTCGCCTTCTTCAAGCTGCTGTAAATGGTTCACTTCCCCAAAAAGCTTCGTAGGATTGTTGCTTCCGTCTTTCACCCCCTCCGCTCCAACAACGATCCTCCATATCATCAGTTACTGAATGACTTCATCGAGGCAGACCACCCCAAACCCGCCAAATTACCTAAGGGATTTGTGACGGTTCTTGTTGGTGAGGATGGGTAACGCTACTTGATAAGCATCCATGACCTCAATGATCCTTCATTCTCAGTCCTCCTTCAAGAAGCTGCTCAAAACATTTGGCCACCTGGCGTATTGAGGTTGGCCTGCAACAGCATGCCGTATTTGTTGCATCAAGTATTAAGTTCGAAATTGTTTCGAGCACTGTGACAGTTTATTGTAGCGCTTTGATTCTCTCAAGTTTTGGTCACCTTGCATGCTGAATTTGCTCGAGTCATTTCCATCGTTGTTCACTTATATCAATCCAGCTGAAGCCCTAATGACATGGCCATGTTAAATATCATAATGTTTGGTGAAAATGTGGATTTTCAACCCTTAATTGCCACAATGAGGCAACTCTGTTTAAAAAAACCCCAAAAAAAGGTAACTATGGTTTTACAAGTGCTAAGTTTGATTGAGGTTGAGGAATAATAAATCTCATATTCAAATCTTTAATATTAAAAGTCGAATTCTTCCTCTTTTAAAAAAACCTTTGTCACAACAAAAACACAACAATTTGTAGGAAGCCAAAGGTTATTGTAGGTGCTGACACAAAGATTGTTGTGTTCCAAAGCATGTTAAGGGAGAAAATGGAGAAAAAAAGGATAGGGGATGACATGCCACCTGGGTATTAAAGCTCCCATTTCTTGTAAAAGTACCACAATGTTATAAGACCTTATCTAACTATTACCTAGCTAATTAGGGGATGTAGATGGATAACTTGTCAATGCTTACATAGGTACCATAGAGAGCTTATCATTGACGACATGTGAGAACCTTTATTTTGCACTTAGGGAAGATTTTAGGTCTTTCATATCTCATTGTGCCATGTGGCACCATTTTGTCCTTATATCTGTTACTTCTTTACCTCATCCTCCTCTACTAACGAACACATTTTTTTGGAATTTCCATTTTTCTATGACACCAACATTTGCAACTACATAAATGATCACTTAAGTGGAGAAAGGCTCATGATTTGTGGAAAAAATATATTTGTAAGATTAATTGTGTCTCAACCATTTGAGGCACTTCACACTTGTATCCCCATGTTACTTTACGATTCCCCATAGATTCGTCCAACAAACTAACGCTCAAAAACATAAGAAATTGCACTTTTAAGGGACACAAAATGAGAATTGCACAAAGGATATGAAACATAAGAACATCAACATAGTTTGGGTATGCTATCCTCTTATTATTAGTTGTGGTGGTTATATTAATTAAGTAGAGCACACACTTACAATTTTTTCCATTCAAGTAGCTTACAACATTGTTGCTGACATTGTTGTGGCTCCCCCAAATCATAAGGCCAATGAGTGTTAGTGTATTTCCACTGCTTTAGACTATTTGGGGGGATCATGAGTCCAGCAAGAAATTAAACCACCAAGTGAAGCTACTTTTTGATTGCTTATCATTGCTTTGGGAGAGCTTTGGGACTGCTTGTCACTACTTTGGCACTATTTGTCACTACTTTGGGATTGCTTTGGTGACTATTTTTGGACTGCCTTTGTTAATCTAATTGCCCAACTCGAGTTCTTGACCAATTAGGCACCACAACACCGCCCACCAAGTGTCCAAGTGGTGAGTCTTTGAGTAACGCAAACAAGCAAGAGGAAATTATTCACTAATACTTTGGTAAGTCTCTGAGTGACACAAGCAAGTAGTGAACATCGTTCACAAATGTTCTTAGGTCTAATCAATTAGTAGAAGATGTGTCTTAACTATATTAAGTGTAAAACCAAAACAAGAAAAGGTATGATCACTTGTATCTAATAGATTCTTAGATATATTATCGAGCTAGTGTTGTCTACATATAGGTAGACTTGTGCCTTGAACCGAGGTGAGTGTGTGAGGATTTGTTGCACCAACACCTTATTGCACGAGCGCTTCCTATGTACCTATGGACGTTTGTAACCAGGAGTTGAGCCCCTTTTGTTCCATCAGTAATACAAGTGGATTGCTATTTGTTTATTGCTTGTTTCATTTATTCGTTGCTCACTCACCCATCTCCATATGGTTTTGTCCATGCTTGAGCAACCCCATTAGTCCAATGGTTGCTTCTCACCATCTAAGCTTTGACATATTATTGGTGTGCTAAGCTAACCACCATGGAGAGTAAGAGAGAACAGTTGGGATTGCATATTCATGGAATCACATGAATTTTCTTGTGATTACATGTCATGATGTATTTCACACAATCACAGACACAATCATGCCTTTGTGCTATTAGGTGTCTTTGACCTAGAAACTGGAGATATATTGATGGTAGTATCAATACTACTGGTGGCAATCATACCAGCAATACTATCGCCAGTAGTTTAACACAATACTATTGGTGGTAGTAGTACTTCCAATATCGTCGGTAATATTATTATCGCCAATAGTAGCAGTATTCTTGCCAGGAATTGTGTTGCTACCGGTGGTAATGGACATACTACTACCATTAGTACTAGTATTACTAGCAATAATACACAAATTACCACCGATAAAACTGCCAACCCAAGATATATGCCAACTGCTGGGCTCATTTTCATCAAAAGTGGATTGACAAGAGGTAAAAATTCTCCTCTCTCCAAGTCTTTTCCTAGGGGCCTAGTTCAGGAAGTGGCTCTGAGGGTTTCTAGTCTTGCATCCTGAATAGGACGAGGGGCTAGTTGGAACCACAGCCTAGATCTAGCTTTCCTCGAATCTCCACATAAAGGGGGGATTGTTTTGTCAAAATTTTAAAGAATTTACTTAGCATTTGTTGCATGCGTGCATTGAAAGAATCATTTGTGCATTGAAAGTTATTAGCTTTTAGAAAATTCTCAAAATTTTACATCAATGCATGATAATTCATTTGAATTTCATGTAATTAAAAAAATAAAGAATGCATATGGTGGGAGTTGTTGTCAGATGCCTGCCTAATCACTATTGTGTGGCAAATGCACCTCTTTGCTAGTGTCAAGTGATAAAGCTTTTTGCACACACAGTAAGATCTACTCAGAAGAATGGCCTCAACTGTCAACACTAGCTAAGTAAGGGCAAGTTCCAAAGAGTGATGTGAAGCATTCGGGATGCCTTTTTTGTTAGGATGTGCAACATGGAGGAGAGTGAGATGGAATCCACTATGTCTAGTCTAGAGGGAGTTAGCGCTATTAAGAGGAGAATTCTTCATGATGCTAAGAGTAGTTTGTAGTTTGAAGGTCATGATGACCTTGCCAACTAGGTGCAATGGGAGACATATGCCATGCTTTGGGTTGACAACTTTATTGGGAATGCGCAGACTCACTTCAACGAAGCATGCAATGTAGACCCTACTCTTGCACAAGATTTTGATGTCTTCAAGTTAACACAATGGATAGGTGTATGGGCCAAGCACAAGAGTAGGGTCCTTGCATCAGATCGTCATGTCATAGTGGCTAAGAGCTAGGACAAGAAGGCTGTAGCAGCTTATGGGCAAGCTACGTCCCTAGCCATAGGTAAAGAGTAGCCAACCTCTATAGCCTCTCAACCATTGAGAGGTGATGAGGTTCAAAGGGCACAACACATGGCTAGTAACATAGACAAAGTGTCACACTTAGCATATGCCATAGAGAGGGAGATACAAGTTGGCAAGGAAAATTTAAAGTTTGGTTGGTAGGAGCTGTAGGGGGTTGCCATATCACATAGAATATGCTAGAAAGAAGTACAAGGGCAATATTGGGATGCGTACACATGAGAGGCAAGGAGAGAACAACTCATGTAGATTTTACACCTAATCCTTGTACATGTGATCGCAACAACCCAAGAAGAGCCAGTATGGACTGTCACACCATACTTTAATGGCAGTAGCCTATTGTAGTTCCTTCAAATTCTGCCAATGGACCAAGGCAAGTTCACATGCTACTTCCACCATGTTCTAAGGGGAGGAGCAGATCTGATGGCTATAGCAACCAGGGGAGTCCAAGCTCTATTGGAGAAGGAAGATATTGTCTGAGTCAATGTCCTTTGTTGAAATCTCCTCCATATCATCCATGCACTTGTGGATGGTTTAGCAAGGCTCTCGCAAGGCTACACATTGGAAGGTGGATGCACATAGGCCTACAAATGGGCAATATCTTGTTGGATTTCATTGGAAAGTCTAGATGCCGAGTAGGCATCATATACTGGGCATGGACTTCTCAAAGAATTGAAAGGCATTCAAGCATCTAAAGAAGCAATCTTTGGAGACAAATGCCGACTTTGTTGAGTGAGCTTGCAGGAAAGAGGGAGAACATGGGGGCAAAAAAAATGGCTTGCACCCAAGCTACAGGAAGGAGTGTTAAGAGGTAGATAGATATGCCATGCAAATACATATGCATTGGGATGGATCATTGTTGAGATGATTCAATTTTTTGAATATGCCTTGAGTTACCTTGAGGATGATCGTAAAATGCCTCCTTCTCATGTCATTAATGCCATTAAGTGTCATCTAAAAGGACAAATGATGCATTGCATTGTCGATCAGAGAAAAGAACCTAGAGAGACCGGTGATATCTTAAAGAGAGTAGAATGTGAGGGAGAAAAGTCTATGAGGCCTATGGAAGAGATGAGCTTTGCACTTAGGTTTGCAACATTTTTTGGTCTTGTAATATTTTTGGGACCCCATGTGTTAAATTTATTGTAATGAAATTTTTGTCCAAAATAACATTTGATTTTTACCATTCAACAACATAAATAAAGATTGCAACCAATACATTTTGTTAAATTAAAATAATTTTGTTATAACTTATTTTGCATAGCATATGTAACAGCTTGCATCTTGCATGGGATATGTAACATCTTCATCTTGCATCGAGCATAAAACATGTGAAATTTGCATCTTGTGTCCTAGTTCACACATTAGCATCTCACAAATGTTGAATTTGATGCATGTAGACCTTGCATACTATCACACACTGAGCATTCGTTCTCTACAAACAAGTAATACTTTCATGTGAGAATGTCACAAGGAGAGGATACTCCTACTCTACCCCAAAAACTAGAAGGTTCTAGAACAATAGGCAAGCGTCCATTGATGCAAGAGGAGGCTGAAGAGGAGACTCAATGTGTCGAGTGGCTACAAAGGGTTGCCAATGCAGCGCTTGAGTATGTGCCATACACTACTGCATGTACATTTGTGTACGCTTAGCTTGGAGGTCTGTATGTTTTTAATTTTACTTTTTCCATGCTCCTAATATTATATGTATCATTTTTTAGGTCTTTTGTCAATAATTATCACATACAAACTAGCAACCAACAGCATGCGCATTGGTTTTGTAGGTATGCATGACAAAATATGAAGAGGGGAGAGGAGAAGAGTGGAGATGAGGAGAGAGGGCACAGCTAGAGAGCACACCACAAATGACTAACTGTACACTAGATTTAGTTGAAAAAATAGAATATATACAAACCCTTTTAGGGTTAGGGTTAGGGGATCTAACCCTTTCCTTTATAGCACTCTATAAGGTTAGTGCTATGCACATATGATCACGTGATGGTGCTATGCACACATGATCACATGATGTTGAGCGTGAACTCTCAACACCTTCCCTCAAGATCAACATCATGAAGTAGGCCTTCCCTCAAGATGATGATTCTGGGGAATCAAAGAAGGACTGAGCATTGCATTCCATCACACCCCTTTAATGGGAATGTCCTTCCTCTGCATCAAACCAAGAGCTAGTTGGTGTTTCTCGAATAGCTCTTTATCGAGTGGTTTGGTAAAGATGTCTGCAACATTCTCTTTGCTATCACAATGCTGCAATGTGATGTCACCAAGTGACACTCTTTCTCTGATGAAGTGCTCTCTGACATCAATGTGCTTTGTCCTGGAGTGATATACTGGATTTTTGGCCAATGCTTGAGCCGATTGATTATCACAGTATATTGTTGTTGGCTTTGACTCATCAAAGTAATCTATTTTTGATAATAGTCTTTTGAGCCATATAGCCTCACATGCACCTGCAGTGAGTGCTCTATATTCTGCTTTAGTTGAAAACAAAGAAACAGTTGGTTGTTTGTTTGACAACCATGATATAGCACCTTGACCAAGGAAAAATGCATATCCCTATGTCGATCTCCTGGTCTCATGATCTCCGGCATAGTCACTATCACAGTATCCATGCAACCGTGGATGACTTCCTCTGTATTCTATCCCAAACTGTCTTGTACCTCTGATGTATCTCAAGACTCTTTTGGCTGCATTCCAATGAGACTGTTTTGGATTTGCCATAAACTGTGCTAGTGAGCTTACTTAATAACAAATATCTGGCCGTGTGATTGTCAGATATATAAGAGATCCAATGAGTTGCCTGTAGTATCTGTCATTGACTGTAGGCTTTTTTGAATCTTTAGTAAGTTTCAAACTCTGTTCCATGGGAGTGGCTGCAATCTTGCAATCTTCCATATGAAACTTCTTCAGAAGACTGTCAACATATTTGAGCTGACTCATGAATGTGCTATCTAAATCTCTCCAGAACTCAATTCCAAGACAATAGTGCATAAGTCCAAGATCTTTCATGTCGAACTCTGCAGATAAGTCTTGTTTTAGTTTTCTGATGAAGCTATCCTTGCTTCCTGTCACAATGAGATCATCTACGCACAAAAGTGCAATAGTAATGTCTTCCCCTTGAACTTTGTAGTAGAGAGTATGATCTGCATTGGACTTCATGTATCCCAGATCAGTAAAATACTTGTCAATTCTGTTGTACCAACTTCTAGGTGCTTGCTTTAAGCCGTACAGACTTTTCTTGAGATGGCAAACCTTGTTCTCTTTTCCTGGTTCAACATAACCTGCTGGTTGTTGCATGTAGACTTCCTCGTCTAGATAACCATTGAGAAATGCATTCTTGACATCAAGCTGATACACATTCCATTTACTGAGTGTCGCTAGTGATATCAAGAACCATATGGAATCCATCTTTGCTACTAGAGCATAAGTCTCATCATAATGTTGACCATATTGTTGTGCAAATCCTTTTGCAACTAATCTGGCTTTGTATCTCTGAATACTGCCATCTGGATTGTACTTCACTTTGTATACCCATTTGTTGGCTATGGCCTTCTTTCCTGGTGGAAGGTCGCATAAGTCCCAAGTGTTATTTTTATACAAAGCATCCATTTCTTCATTCATAGCAGTTTGCCATTCGGGCTTGTCTACTATGTCTTTGAAGTACACTTGCTCTTCTGTAGCCATGATGGTAGTCATAAGAGCATAGTTGGTGGTTTCCACTTGAATTGCTTTGCCTTTCTGAGCATATGTCAATCTGGCTGGTGGTCTGCTTTCCCTAGTAGACCGTCTGAGCTGTTGTGGCTCTGCTTGGGGTGTTGCTGGCAACTCTTGCTCTTCTTCATCAACCTGTTCTGTAGATGACTATGAAGTCGATGCTTCTATCTCCTGTGTAGGTGAGGTTTTCCATTCTGATTCCTCATCAAAGATTACATCTCTGGAGATAATGACTTTGCGGTTGATGGGATCATACAATTTGTATGCTTTGCTTTCTTCACTATAGCCAACCATGATGCATTTGCATGACTTCGCATCCAATTTCCTGCGATGATCATCATGTATGTGGGCATATGCTATGCAACCAAATATGTGGAGATGCCCAATGTGTGGCTTGTGTCTAGTGAATGCTTCATAAGGAGTCATACCTTGTATCGGTTCGGTAGGAAGCCGATTAAGCAAGTAGTTAGCTGTAGCTATTGCTTCTGCCCAATACTAATTCGGAAGATGCTTTTCACTAAGCATTGCTCTAGCACTGTCTGCTAAAGTCCCATTCTTCCTTTCAGCTCTTGCATTCTGCTGAGGAGTATCTGCACATGTGAATTGTCTTCGAATGCCGTGATTTTTGCAAAAGTTCATGAATGCTGAAGACATGTATTCACCTCCTCTGTCTGATCTCATGACCTTGATCTTTTTGCCTGTTTGGTTTTCTACCATGGCTTTGAATTCTTGAAATCTGGAAAACACTTCATATTTCTCTTTCAGAAAGTAGACCCAACAATATCTGCTGTAGTCATCGATGAAGGTCAAGTAATAAAGTGAACCATTGATGCTGCGGGTCTGGGCATAACCCCATACATCTGTATGAATCAAATCAAGAATACCTCGTGCACGAGAGGTACTTCTGACAAAGTTGGTTCGCTTTTGTTTACCGAAGCAGCATGCTTCACAAACTTTTCCAAGAAACTGTAGCTTCGGAATCCCAATTGCCATATTCTGATTCCTGAGATCTAACAAGTACTTGAAGTTGACATGACCATATCTCTTATGCCATTTTGCAGATATATATATATACACTATAGTATATATTTTATATACTATTATATATATGTAATAATAATAATATATGTAGCATATATTATATTTTATATATATATATATATATATATCTTCTCTTATCTTATCTTATCTTACTATATATTAAGGAGAGTGCGAGGCAAGTGTGCGCCATGTGTCATGTGGAAGGTATGCCACATGTTGCATGGCTAAAGAAGTTGGAAACACCACCTGTCATACAGGTGGAGAGGTTTGAGGGGAGCATTAGTTGCCTAGATAATGTTTGGCATATGTAGTCGAGGTGAGGTTATTCCCTTGATGTCGGCACTTCTTAATCTCTAGATGCACCTCTGTGAAGGAGGTCAAATGTTTCTTCAACGATGAGTTGCATAGGAGCCCTCAAAATTTGAGCATGCAAAGGCAATGACCAATTGGGGTGGTCAAGAAAGGTAGGGAAGTTGATCATTATGGAGCCCTCTATTAATCTAACTCAAGTGTGTTTCGAACACCTTAAAAGAAGCTTGCTAATCTCCTAAGGAAAAGAAGTAGCATCCCTAGCAATATCACTAATGATGCTAGATTTGTGAAAGTTCCATCTGTTGCATTTGAGCTGACATGGCATGCTTATTTGGTACTGTAGCTAGCATCCTGTATAAGCGTCCTTCCTTCACACCTTTTGCTACTAACTGACCTCTTTTGGATTTGTCTCTGATAGTGCATTCATCACCATCGAAGATGACTTTGTAGTTGTGTTCCATCATTTGACCTACTGACAAAAGGTTCTTGCTGAGCTTCGGAACATAGAGCACATCTTTGTCTAATCCTTTTGTACCAGTGAAATTGTTCATAGGGATAACACGTGTCCCTTGAACCGGATTTGGTGTATTGTCTGCTGTGTAGATGACATTCTTTTGTCCTTCTAATGGCTTCATTTCCGTGAACCATTCCTGATGATTTGTCATATGAGATGATGCACCGCTGTCGATGTACCAAGGATCCTATTCCACTTGGTCGACTTGATAGTTGAATTCCTCTTTGGGATTGAAATCAGTGTCTAGGTGCATTGTATGCAATTCCTCGCTTGCAAGAAACATATTTCCATGTTCATTTGCAAAATGACTGTGACTAGAATGTCCACCACAATGATTTCCTCTTCCTTGGGAATTCCCTCGATTACTGCTGGATTGACCGCCTTGGTCATACTGCTTCTTGCGGCACTCTCTTTCATAGTGTCCAAACTTCTGACAGTAGTTGCACTGGATGTTTGACACATTGGTGGATGCATTCCCTCGTCCTTGAAATCTTCCTCGATTGGAATGATTTCCTCTTTGCTGATTTTGATGTTGTTGAGGATGATGCTGATGCTAATTCTGACTTTGATTTTGTTGATGATGACCACTTTTCTGATATGATCTACCTCTGTTTCTACCTTTGCCTCTGCTTCTGTCTGAAGCTATGAATGTTTGATCATTAGAATGACCTTTACGTGCTTGAATGGCCTGAGTCCTGAGTTCTTCACCAAGTAGAACTGACTGAAGTTCTTCCAGTGTTGGAATTTGCCGTTGGATGGCAATACTCTGGAGTAGATTCTCATATCCTTCTCCTAGTCCATTCAGGATTACTTGAACCATTTCTATGGGATTCATAGTCTCTCCTACTGCTGCAAGTTGATTGTTCTAGTCTTTGATGCGGAGTACATAAGCATGACCGGTTTCACTGCTGTTGCGAAAACTCTAGTTGATCTGGTTTCTTAGGGTGAGAATCCTGGATGTGTTCTTAGACTTGTAGAGAGCTGCAAACATATCCCATGCTTCTTTTGATGTCTTAACTATGTTGAGCTATCCTAGCATGACATCTTGCACATTCTGCTTAATCAGGTGATAGGCATACTTGTCTTTCTTATCCCATTCTGCTTGAGCTCGGGCAATGGCAGGATCTGCTAATGGTGTGAAAACTATTTGTGTAGATGTAGATCCTGATGTAGATTATGTTGTTGGTGCTGTGACAATAGATGGAGTAGAGCTGCTGGTGGCTGGATCGGCCAATGGTCTAGGTATAGATCCATCGACATACTCCCATTTGTCCTGAAGCACAAGAATGGTCTCCATTCGGTATTTCCATGTACCATAATTGGAGTTGTCTAACTTAGCAGATGCCTCCAGATTGAGGTTGCTAGTCGACATGGTGCAAACAATGTACTCAAAAAGTGTCCTGGAAAACTCTGTATGAATCAACTGCAAATACACTGAAGATGCCAAGTGAAATCTCTGTACCGTCGGTGAAGATAGAACTGCAGTATATAAAATCTGATCTGTGTTACAAGGCTTGTGGCAATGATGCTAGGAATAGCCAAGAGGCTTTACAAGGCTGAAAAATGATGTGCACGATGCCGTGAGATAGCCGAATAGGCTTTACAATGGTGGCATGTGTGTGTGAAATCAAATGATATCTGCCCACTGAATCAATCTACAATGCCTCTGAACTTTGAAGTCTGCTCACTGAACTGATGAACGTAAGGTTTCAAGTAATGTAATGATGTGAAATCAGATGTGAGTGTATGGACTGACTCCGAGTAGGTACTAGTCGGGAATTTCGAGCATGGCTTAGATTGGCAACTTGGGGAAATTCAAAGCGCCCTCTCTATGGCGATCTAGTCTACTCTGATCTAGATCTAAATCAACCGTCGATCGATGAAAGAGCAGCAAATAATTCCTTTTCTTTTGTTCTTTTTAAGTGCTGGGTCAGATGCATCAATGTAGAGGCAAATGTGCATGAAGGAAGTGGTTTTGACAGCGAGGCTCAAATGTGAGTGTAACTTGCGCCGAAGTGTGTGCATGGTGTGACGAGCGCGCAGAGCACAAAAAAACGAGCGACTTTCCTTTTTGGAGCACCCTCAAATTCTTCCTGGATCAAAAGATATGACTTGATCTAGGTGAAGGGGCAAAAGGAGTGCAAATGTGCTCAATGATGATGTGTCACTGTGAGTCACATGCAGTGATGATGTGGCACTGTGCCTAGCAAGAGGTGTGCCAGTGAAGCTCTGTGCTGAGGTGGAAGGAGTGTTCACATGAAGTGCCTGTGGAGCACTGTGTGTGCCTGGCAGGGGTCAATGCTTGGACAGCTGAGGTGGCACAGATGATCTCAGCAAGGTGACATGGCAATGTTGACATGTCACTGATGATGTGGTAGGTGATGTGGTTAATGACATATCACTGATGACATGGCAAGTGATGTGGCAATTGGTGATGACATGGCAATCGGTGATGATGTGGTAGTCAGTGATGATGTGGCAATCGATGATGACATGGCAGTCGGTGATGATGTGGCAGTCGATGATGACGTGGTAGTCGGTGGTGTGGACTGTTGACGTGGCAGATAAGATGCCATGTGGAGGATAGAGTTCCACGTGTCGATTTTTGGAGGACCGAAATCTTGGAGATGCCGACGAAATCTCAGGATTCCGTCGTCTTCTACGATGGTTTGTTGAGAAGGCCGTTCATTGGAGGCGCTCGTTGGTGAGTTTTGTGACTCTGAGAGCGGTAGCCAAAATCGTCGGGGCTTGTTGAAGAGGTGATTTGGTAGACAGAAGCTTCAGAGCTCGTTGAAGCAGGTCTTTGGTCATTTGGAGGTGCGCGTTGGAGGCGGCTTGCTATGGAGCTTCGCTTGAATGCTTGGGCTTCGCTGGAGTTTGGATATCCACCACCACATGGCTGTTGTCTTTGCCATTGAAGAGAGCAGCTGCATTCGCCATGGCTGGTTGCTAAGCGACTGCTATAGCAAAGCTCGCAAGAGACGGATTGATGTGTAGACGGACGATCCTGAGCTTGATGTCAGCTCCTACTGCAATAGTTCATTCGCCAATGAAGAGAGCATGTATGTGCCTTTGAGTTGTTGTGAGCTTAGAGGTCGTCGGTCAGAGAGCTCTAGTGCGCTCATTGCTTGGTCGGCAAGCTGTGTGTCGAGGGAGCCTGTGAGCTCCTAGTCAATGGAAATGGAGAGGCTTTTGTGTTGTTGGAGCTTGGTGGGGCTCTCAGGCTCAGCTGCTACAGTCCGGGGGTGAAGCCGGTTGAAGGAGAAGAGCGTGGAGGCTGGCGTGCTCCATGGGCTGCTAGTGATGGTGCTTCTTTGTCATGGGAAAAAGGCGAGTCGTACTTTTGTATATTTGCAGGAAAGTATGATGTGCAAAAGTACCTCGCAGAAATAGAGATTGGCGAGGAGCTATTGTGGGGAGCCGCTCACTGCTCTTTTGTTGCAGCCGTTGAGTCGATTGTTGCATGAAGTAACATTGTAGATGACTTCAATGGTCCTTGGGTGCATCAAGCTTGTAGGAGCGGACTTCAATGGTCCTTGGGTGCAGCAGGATGAAGACACTGCTGCAAGGAGTTCGTGGTGCTTCAAGTAGTTAATGGAGGTCACCGAATCCAGTTAGTGGCTCAAGGAGCACAAGGAGAGCTTGTTTCTCCCTCAAAGACTCACTAGTACTCAAAGAAAGTAGACCTCTCTTTTTCTTGACAATGGGATTTCTCACAAAGCTCTCTTCCCCACAAGATCTCACAATCACTCAAAAGAGATGAACTCCTCTTCACAAAATACAGACGGAAATTCTCTCCATGGACGAAATTTTCTCTATCACTCAATGCAAACCTTTCATCGTCGGAATGAAAGAACAATCACACTCTCAATCTCTCAATCACTCTCACACTCTCAAGAATCGCAATGCCTCAGCGGAAGGCAAGGGAGCTCTAATACCATGACAAAATATGAAGAGGGGAGAGGAGAAGAGTGGAGATGAGGAGAGAGGGCACAGCTAGAGAGCACACCACAAATGACTAACTGTACACTAGATTTAGTTGAAAAAATAGAATATATACAAACCCTTTTAGGGTTAGGGTTAGGGGATCTAACCCTTTCCTTTATAGCACTCTATAAGGTTAGTGCTATGCACATATGATCACGTGATGGTGCTATGCACACATGATCACATGATGTTGAGCGTGAACTCTCAACAATGCAATGGAAAGAAGTGAACAAGCTTGTCTTGAAACAAGAGCTTTTGGCAATGTGGCCCTTAGAGGCCGATGAAGCAGAAGCCTCAAGCAGCCATGCGAGGAGACGTAGAATAAAAACAAAGGAAGGTGGAAGCACCCCAACCCAAAGCATGAGAGATGGAAGATAACAAATTGTCAACACGAACGGATTTGACAAAAGGCTAGGTAGATATATATCGAGGTACATGGGAAGGAAGCACACCATAATAAAGTGGTGATGTACTTTGCAAAATTCTTATACGCACACTTCATAAAGGGTATGCAGGTTGACTTCTCATCTTATAAGGATAAGCATACGTATGGTCATATTGAAGTGACGATCACTCACTTACAATTTTCCAAGGCAATGTAGGGTGCACATGGGCTATCGGAGCTACAAGTGGTGCAGCTCTGTCAAGAGTACGTAACCTTGATTCGAGCAAGTCCTACACTTGGACACTAAAAGACCGCAAACTGAGCCAGAGCTGCAGAATGAGGTTATAGCTGTACGTTCCCAGATGAAGAGCCCGGAGGACATGGTTGCAAGACAAGAGGCCCATAATACACATGTAGCAGTGCTGAGTGATCAAATATGCAAGCGTGGAGGCATGGTTAGCTATTTGTTGGCATCCATCTTCTCAACCATATGCCATGCAACCGCTTCCCTCTGATAGCCCTCACAATTTTTTGTGCCCAATATGCCAATGTTTGTTTGATAACTCAATATGCTATTATGCTCCACCTTGTGGCCATAAATTTCATATATATTATCTAGCAAATTACTTGTGCCAACTAGATCTATTTGTACATTTTGTAAAGCCCAACTATCAATGGCATTGTACATGGTGTTAGCAGCTATATCCAGGACCATGAATTTCACTTATTTACAATGTATACATTTTCTATGATGGAAATATAGGACTTTGTTTCAAGTTATATGTTCTTTCAAGCTTATATGGTTGTAATTATGAATGAATAAAGTAATTAAGTAATTAAAATTTATTGAATAAAGTAAGTTGCAATTCTAAATCAAAATATGCAACTAAATGGAAAATCATTTATCAAACAAAGGAAATCCTTACATGTGCATTCCATCCGAATTGGCAAACTAGCAATCCTAAAACAATATGTAGGTTTCTATCTCGCATTAAAATGCTAAAAACTAAATGAGAAAGCATTTTCTATTTGCCATTGAAATATAAATTTAAGACTAAAGAATAAAGTATTTTCCACAAAAAATTTCATAAAAATTAAAGAACTGACCGAGTCATGGATAATTATATGCACTTTCATAACAAGCTCTCTCTCTCTCACTCTCTCTCTCTCTCTCTCTCTCTCTCTCTCTCTCTCTCTCTCTCTCTCTCTCTCTCTCTCTCTCTCTCTCTCTCTCTCTTAAAACTTATCTCAAAAATCAGCCAAAAAGAATGTTACCAAAGGTAAGAAATAGCAATTTGCATATGCTTCTTTTGCACATCATCGCATAGGCTTCTATTGCATATGATGGTGAGTGGTATGCCAGTTGGCATGCTCTTGAGCAAATGAACTTGGTCAAGAGCACTACAATTGGCATTACCACCCAAAGGCCTATGCGATGGCGACATGGAATAATCAAATCTTCAAAGCCCAAACTCTAAACACAAGACATTTACAATGCACGATGAGACAATATCATACTGCCACCCATTGACATCATTATGCGACAAGACAATACCATATAGTGCATGATTTTTATCCCACCCTAAACCTATGATCTACAATCAAAAAACAAGAACACATTTAGAATACAATGAGACATTCAATTCCCACTATCAGTCCCTTCCTCATCCTATTCTTAGGGTTCTGGGATCTGCAATGATGGCTCTGCTTCAGGTTGGATAGCATTAAGTGGGATATTATAGGTTCATTTTGGAACTTTCTCCTCATATCCCACATCTCCTAATATTTCCAGCATTTTATGATTGGCATAGATGTACACTAGCTTCTCATCCCCCGATCCTATAGAAGTCTATTTCATAAAGTACTTTGAATGTACTTATAATGATTCCGGTTTCTTTCTAAGCCAAAGTTTGAGCATGTCTGAGAAAGAACCCTCATTGTAATTGGGCGTAGAAGCTCACATGTGTCACCATTCATGAGAATTTTCCAAAAGATTGCAACTTCTCTGTTAAGGTGCAAGCTGTTGTAGCAGCTCCTTAGGCAACACAATACTGAATGCTCTTTCTTGAGTCACCAACAAGCAAGTGACCTCTTATGCAAGGTGCTCCCCCTGATTTTTGAATTCAGCAATACTTGCATTTCCACTCAATGTAGTCATGAACATTAATGAGACAAAGTCCCATTCTAGACCATGTGACTTAATTTCCCCCCCTGTGCACATGGAATACCTTTTGAGAGGATTGTGACACCCACATAAATCCTCTCGCTGTATCTTTAACAACCTCACAGTGGATCAAGCATTGTGGTAGTGCCCATTTTGGCATTGAGATCCTCTTTTGCAACTTCTTGTTCAACCTTGGGAACATTATAAGGCATGTGAGTACTGGCATGGGCATCACTCGATGCATCCACAATTTGTCTAGTCAGAACTTGTCTTGAAGGTTGTGGATAAGCATTTCTAGTTTTAGGCATTTTTTATTGTGCATTCATAGTCGCAACATGTGGCCTATTTCTGATCAAATCATTGCCATCTCTATGCCAAAACTTAATACTCCTCACTAAAAGTCGCATTCTTGCCTGAAGCCTGCATAAGATTCTTCTCAATCTGCTTCAAGGTTTTTATTCAAACCTCTTCCTAGTCCTTCCATTTCAAACTCTTTTCTTTCTTTGGTATTGCCTCCACTATAGCTTCCCAAATGGGACCCTTAAACCACATCTTTGCATACATATTAAAGTTCTCGAGCTTAATATGCTACATATCTCCCTACATAGTGCACATCGAGCAATCACATTGCAATAACTCATATAGGTGAGCTATTAACTTGGTCCAACATACTGATATGTCCCCCTATTCTTCAATCAACACCAATTCTATTTGTGCCAGTGGTTGCTCCTGCTAAGGTGATCCCCACCTTGGTGGTCAATGCTTAATTTCTAGTTTTCACTCTATTCTGTGTTTGCACCACAATGGGTAATCTGGGCCTTGATGGTGCCCATTCTCCAAACAATACTTACAGTCTTTATCAATTCTGGAATTTTGATGGACCTACATTGTTTGTGTATTCCAATGACCTCTCTTATTCCAATTGCCTCACTGATTCCAGTTGTTTCTCTACTGTGGAGTTGTGTCACACTATATGTTATCGCTGGATCAATTATTACTTGATTGGCTCTTGTTGTTAGCATGCAGGCTACTTGCTATGTCGAATTCATTTGGGCATTTGGATTGTATTAGAAAACCTCCATTTGATGGTTTTTCATGCGAATCACATGCCTTAAGTAGGATGTTGACTTAGTCACTCCCAAACTCTTAAGTTTTTCTTCTAGTTATTTCTCCATCTCACTGGTCTCCTTCTTTGCTTTCTTCTTTTCCTATTTAGATTTCTTTGAATCCTTTTTGGTCAATTTCCTCTTATTATGGTTCCTTGTTTTCTTTGACTTACTGTCCTTGTCATCTGAATCACTATCAGATTCCTCACTATGTACTTCTATGTTGTCATCCGTGTCACTACTATTAGACTCATCTATGTTGAAGTTAACCCATTGTTACAATCATCATCAATGGATCAACTTTTGAATGATTTGCACCTTCATTCTTCTCTTTTGGTAGCATCCACCAAGTCATTAAAGTCCTTCTGATTACAGATCTCCAATTCGCTCACTGCACTATGAATTTCTTTGTGTAATCCCTTGTAGAAGTACTCAGCCAATGTCTTGGTTGTGGGTCTTTTCGTTGCGTGTAATTGTGTGGTGAGGTTTCAAAACTTTTGTGCATAATCAATTTGATTACGAAGACAAGATCACACTCTGACCACTCTCCGAGCAAAGCCATATCTACATCATCCCAAGATGCCATTGGGATGCTTTCATCCACTCATGAGGGTTCTTTTGTATTTACTACTAGTTCAATACCATTTTGACATGGAGACCTAGTACAATTAAATACACATTGTCGATGCTTCTTCTATCACACAACATCAAATCTTGATCAAACTTGTGAATAGAATGATTCCACCACAGGACTACACCTGTTTTCCATCATCTCTACCCAAAACATTAACATCATTTGCAACTTTAGTCTAGTTGGAAGGGTACATGAACAAGGGTGCATGAATAGTAGAATTGCTTGTGCTTTGGGGTTTGCACATGTGTTCTTGATAGAAACTTCTACAACTCTCATCACTCATTATGCTAATTGCTTGGGAAATATACCCAAGAACATTCATGAGTAATCTTCATTAATTGACTCACCACTTGGTACCAAGCCCTCCCATCTCCTTCCCTTCTTCACCCCTCCTCTCCCCTTCCCCCTTCCCTCCCCTCAAAATTTCCCTTTCTTTTCTTTTAGGCTTCTCAACAGCCACGGTCGCCAGAGCATGCATTAGGGAGGCCCAATCCCCGCTTTCCTGTCCCCTCCCCTCCCCTCCCCTCCCCTTCCTCCCCTTCCCCTCCCTTGCCCCTTCCTCACCCTCCCCTTCTTTTCCCCTTCCCCTCCCTTCCCCTCCCCTCCCCTTCCCTTCCCCCGTCCTTCCCCTCTCTCTCTCCCTCCCCTTCTCTTCCCTTCCCTTCCCTTCCCCTCTCCCTTCACTCTCCCCTTCCTTTCCCTCCCTTTCTCTCTCTTTCCCCCTTTTGTTAGTAGCTGCAATGTGAATTCCACACTGATACAGATCAACTAAAAGCCATGAGGGCATGCCAATGCCACTTGGTAAATGCAGTGCATTGATGCTAACATATGTACCAATGGCCTTCCATCGATGATCCAAGGGCATGTACGTGCCATGTGTGCATATCTACTAGATTTTAGAGCTTATAAACTCTCAACAGGTGTTTATTAATACCGTTATGATATCTTGAAGGTCTCAGAGGACTCTTATGCTGTTAAAAATGTCATGCATGGACCATACATACTTACTTACTTACTTACTTACTTACATATAATTTTTTCATGCATTTAAATTATTTTTATTAATTTAAATTGTCAATAAGTGCAATCACTCATTTCATGGCTTCTAAATCACTTGCAACAGCCACCTCTCATTCTGACATCAATTTTATTAAAGATGAATATGGTTCTTAAAAACAAGAAATACAAAACTAGGATTTAATAGTAGTTTTTGCATTATTAGTGCAACATTATAGAGAGATTGTGAAGTTTATTATGTCGAAATGACAGTTCCAGAAAGTAAACTTTTGATTCTCAAATGAAATTTTTATAAAGTAAAGTTTCTATTTGAGAAGGATTTTCAGGATTAATCAAAAGGTAGACATATGAGTCCAAAATTAATGAAATATGTGTTTCATGTTTTGGATCATTAGCCTGTTGGAAGAGTATAGAGACTAAATTTGTAAAGCTATGATGGGATACATGTTGGAAAGCTGAAAGGAAAGCAAAGAGTGGACACAAACTCAGAATACTTGCATTACTTGGTTGTAGAATGAAGAAGAGTGAGGTCCTTAAGTAGGCACCTCATACATGCTCACTGACATCACTGATGACCTCAGAGCTCCACAATCATCTCCTCAATCTACTCCTAGATTCTCTCAATCATCCTATGTGGCTCTCCACCACCTAACTGTGCTTGTGGGCACCTAACTATGCCTCTAGCACTCACACATAGAAACATAAGGTGTGCCTGAGGCATACACCTTGAGATATCCCAACAAACCCCCCCTCAAGGAAATGCCTCAGGCCATGTCAAGGATACATCTAGTCTCATAGTTTCTCATGCCATCTCATGGTGGTCAAGGATAAATCTATGGCTAGGTTCTCATGCTAGCAAGGGTTCCCTTGGGTGTAAGGTAAACAAAAGGGATACAAAAAGACCTTCCAATGGTTATCTCCCCTGCATGTACATGCACACAATGTCTGCAGGAGGTACCATGGAACAAAACATACACATGGCCTACATCATAAGGTGACCAGAGGTGTTTACAAAACACACAAAACACAATAGTTTATTTTCATTCATTTTGGAGGACTATCCAGGCTGAGTACCTTGACATAAAAAGAGAGATCTGGAGCATACATAGAGATGTGTTTAAAATGCATAATCTTCAAAGGATGCCTCATCTTATGGAGGCTCATTAACTATAAGTAGATTTGCACTTTCTGTCTTTGCTTTGGCTCTGCAAAACTTCTCATTATGGTTGTTCTTGCCAAGTGCTTGCATGGATTAACTTTGAAGCAGTCCTTTGAAAGGTGATTTGTCTTTCCACAGTGATTGCAAGGAGTATACTTGCCCTTTTGGACTTTTACAGCATAAGCAGTGTCATTGCCTTTCCTGAGCTCCATATGCCTTTCTTCTTCTTGGAGAGTAGAGATAATACCTTCAAGGTTAGGATTGGGAAGATTTTTCAAAGTGCTAACAATGTGATCATAATCTTCAGGCATACTCTTAAGTAACACTGCCATAGCATCATCTGGAGTAATAGGAGAGTTGATAGAAGCTAATTGAGTCATAAGACTCCGCATATAGTTGACATGAGCTACTAAAGTAGTACCACTTGCCATCTTTAATTCAAAGAAAGAGATTTTAAGTGATAGTTTAGAGATGTGAGAGCTTGCACCAAAAAAGAAAATACATATTAGATCATTACTAGCTACTAACCTAAATAAAAAACTTTAACGTGTGATTAAACAATGATGTACATATACCCTACTGCTGATCATAGAATAGTATATGTCACTTATTACTACGCACATCAAAAGAAAAAAGAATTACACTTTGTATTTGTTATTATTTCTCAATATCATACTGGTATGGGATGGTATAAATATTGAGGAATATGACAAATATAATGTTGGAACCTATACTAAAATTACCTAAGCAATGAATGGATGTGGTAAAGTACCTTCTCTTGGTATATGGGAAGATAAAATAATCTTTCATAAGTTTTGAATTGGCTAAATTCGAGGATTACCAAAAGGCAAGCGACAAAAAGCGAGCGAGCCGAAAAAATCGAGCAATAAAAAACAACAAAATATTTATAAATCCCCCATTTTAGTAGCAAAAAATAATAACTTATTCAAAAGCCCATATGTTTCCTCAATGCTAGAAGGTTAAATATGCATATAACTTTCTGAGGCACTAACACTAATTTCACATCATCCATGAGATAGTTTGTATGTTCAATTTCCAATTCATTGTTTGTATTAAAGACAAACCGAACAGTAACTGCAATCAAGTTCTCTCTTTCCACTAGAGTAATTGAGATCATCAATGCAACCTTCCACATAGGTGGGGTGTTTCCAAGGACTCCTTGCATGGATTACTCTAGTTTCCATGCATATGTAAATGCTTAGCTTTTTTAACTCTGTTCACTCTTGGAATGAAACCCATGTTTCTTTGTTACTGGAAAAATATCCTTCCCTAATGATTTATTCTTAGCTCCCACTAATCTAACCAATGCAACAAATTAACCACAAATTCATATTTTGGTGCATTAAATTTTACTAGATGGTGCACAATTTTGGGAAAAAAACCCAAAATTTAACATCTTCTACCTTTTAATTGCACTCTAGGGATCACTCTTCATAAACCCATAAAGCATGTGCAAGCACGCATGTATTAAAAAGTACCCCTATTCTTGCACTTTACATTGTCATGTAAATGGTTGAACCCATGTATGTGTTTACATTTTAAAATATCTACATATATAAATTACATTAAGTTGCTATTTTATAAATCCCCTCATGCACACAAACAACATGTAAGTCGCCCCACTAAAAAATACCCCTCAATGCACAAAAGTGGTATGTTACATGTTTATGAGTGACCCCCTAGGATAATTGCCAAACCCAAATGGGGTCATGTTACAATAGTCCTTAACTTTAGACTACTCAATTTCAAGAAATGTGTCACATAACCACTCTTTTTAATACTTTATACTTCAAGCAATTATTTTATAAAAAACTTAGATTCTTTCTTTGCTTGCTTGATTTTCCAATCACTTCAACTAATTGTCGCTTGCTTTTTTGGGCTTGCACGCTTTTCTCGCTCGCTCTATTGACTGCCTCAATAAATTCATTATCTCTTGGTTAATGAGAGCTTAAGATCTCTTGAATAATTTTTTTGACCATGATGATACTTGATCAGAATATCCAAGAGATTACTCTTCACATCTCTACTCGTTGACTCGAAGAGTCAAATACACAACTGAGGTTAGTTGCAATCCAAGCAAGAGGGATGTTACAAAATTGTATTTCCATTTTTTCTTGCTATGGAAATTATTTTATTTTAGTCAAGTGTGACTATGGCAAAGTATTCCATAGGAGCACATCGGACAAGGCGGGAATCCTAGTGGATGCTTTGTGGGGTTTAGTTGGGGATGCCTAGCTACATGTGTTTTGCCAGGCTAGATGGTTAGTATTGTGGGTGATTCCATGTTAATACTAATATCACTAGTATTACTGGTGTTATTGCAATTGGTCGCAAGGTGTGTATTTTGATGTATGTATATCAAGTGTACAATTGTGTTGGGATTGGTGTGATGATTCATCAATTGATTGTAAAAACTAACAAAATTGGCTGCTTGAGTATAGATGATGAGTTGGATAATGAGGAACGGAGATGGTGAAGGTGTTTGGGATTGATCGAAGTATCTAATGGCTGTCAAAGGGATAATTTATTTTATAAATTTTGGATGAGGGCATATTAAGCCTTGTGATATATTAAGCCTTGTCATATTTTAAGCTAGTGGAGCTATGTTGAGCAATCCCTCTAATTATGGACAAGGGATGCTTTTGGATGTACTATTATTGGCTCTTTGCTTTTTGGAATTACAATTATAAATACTCTAGATGGGAAGCAAGAGCCACCATCTAGGGGGGCCAGATTGGACCCCATGTAGTGGACTCCATGCAATGCCACTCTCTCTTTCTCTTCTCTCTTCCACTTGTTTCCTTGTTCTTGGTTTCTATGGTTTTGGTATATCTTGAGTTTGTGAGCATGTTTGAATTTTTTAGTAACAATCCATTTGCATCCCTTTATTATCTAGGTAAAAGCTAGATAATGCCTTATGACATTGAACTGGGAACTTTGATACCAAGGTGGCATGTAGTCCCCTACCCTTTAACACCAAGGTGCCATGTAGTCCTCTACCCTATTTCCCCCCTTTTTTTCCCCCTTAATCTACTTTCGAATAAAAGAATCTTTGCATGAGCACCTATGATAATCTCTATGTTCCTACAAAATCTCTTGTCTTTTTTGTGATGATGAAGGTCTTTTGAAAAGACAAAGAGTTGGACTTTTCATAATAATGATTTAAATATGAGATCCATTATTCCTCAACCTCAATAAAAATTCGTATTTGTAAAACCATAACGACATTTGTGAAGCATTTGAGGGCTGAAAATGACATAAAATCCACAATTTTATCAACCATTATGATATTTAATGACATGACCATGTCATTAGGGCATTGATCTCTATTAATAAGTTGGCTTTGCTTCTTGTACCATTTGATTAACATCTGCAGTGCATTTCTTGTCATACCAGCACTCCATCTAATCATGCCCAAACTTAAAATACACATCACAATATGTGGTTCAGCACTCATCTTGATTATGCCCATGTTGGGAGAATTGTTTGCAACAAATTTTTTAATGGTTTGGGGTCTTCCTTGCATACCAAGATCCCACAAAGATTTCTTGAGTTTTGACTTAAGTTTCTCTTTTTTTGATGAGGTGTCAATCCTTCTTCTTTCCTTGTGCTTCTTTTTTTTCTTGGGATTCATTGCACCATTTTTATCAAAAGCAATAGCTCAATTCAAGAGTTCCTCATACATTTTGTTTGGATTCATAATCTTGGGGGATTGAAAATCCATCCACATGCATATAGTAATCATCCAAGTGCGCTTCATCCAATTTTGTGCTCAACTAGTTAATAAGGGCTTGCATCTTTAGAAAATCATAGATAAACTTATTATTTCTCTACGTCATGTCACCCAACTTGGTGTGCTCCTACCTAAACATTCTGAGAGATGCCTCAATCACATGCTGCCAATCCATGAAGTATCAAATCCGAAATTTGTTAAAACATCTTTGAGCGATCTTGAATAGGGTACATAAAACATAATTTATTAGTTATTGCTCCATTAATATCATGAACTTGTAAGAATCTCTACAAGTGACTATAACTATTTTCTTCCTCAATTCCTTTGAAGTCTTAGAATTTTACCTTAATAAGCTGCATAGGCTTTGTCTTGGTGGTCACAGCCTTGAGGCTCCTTGGTCTTGGTTGGACTATCTCATAGCGTGATCTCATGTTTCTATTATTGAATATTAATTCTCTAGATAGGATGAATATGAATATATGGGCTCAAATCATGTCGGATGTTTCTTGCTAGTTTCAAACCTAGCCTTATTGTCCATTTCCTTGGCTTGACGTGAAATCTCTACATGGACTCGGTAGCCTCCTTTGCCTCCAATGGGGAGAAACCAGCTTGATACTTGAGTTCCAAAACCTCTAGATATGATGTCAAACTAGGGGCATCTCCTTTCTCATATATGTGTCCATTTGCCTTTTGGAATGGGTAATGGCTACAATAAACTAGCTAGAAGTTTTCTGTCCACTTTGTTTTGCTAACATGGCAAGTACTTAGTAACATATTGCACCACATCTCTCCAAAGGCCCTCCCAAAAGAAACTCTTTGTGATGCCATAGGGGATGAATGCATCTCTTTGTGATGCCCATATGTGATGCCATAGGGGATGAATGCATCTCCCTCAACATTGACATTTTGTATTGTGAGTTTGGAACCATATAAGTTTTTTCCAAAAACCACAACAAGCCATTATGTAATCTAAATTCATGATGATAGTAGACAATAGACAATTTGCAAGCACACACTCTTGACATGGTGTCAACACATATTTTCTTTGCCCTTTCTATATTCAATGTCAAAGTTGTATGACCACTGAGTAGCCAACCACCTCTTTTTCTTGGCTAACATTTGAGCTTAGTCTCATATTAGATGTCTTTCCAATTTGCATTTGCGTGGAACATTGTCTCACATTCATGACCAAGAGTGTTCACTAGAGAGGCTTTGAACAAAGTCTCTACAACAAGTGAGTAGAGTCATCTTCGACTTCTAGTTCTACTCACAAGCCAAGCCAGATGTCTCAAGGGTCAATCCACATAAGCCACGACTTGAAGAGCATTACTTCTTCCCTATTTATCTCTTCGATATCTTCCAAGCCTCCTATAAACTTGCAAAGAAACTATGCGGGTATATACATTGTATGAGAAGATACCAAAACAACTTTCCAAGAAAGATTCTATTGATATGCAGTGGTCCTTATGCTCCAGATTCATGTTTCAACATAAAAGGGTTTTGTAGAAGAATCAAACATGAAAGTTGTTGAAAAGATAAAACAAGCTAGGCACATTCAGAACGAGTAGAATATTGAAGATCCAATTCAAAACAAGTAAAATTTTCTCAACAAAACACTCCTACTAGTAGAGCAAAGAGGGCAGATGGTAGCTCACATATGCATTGCAGTAGGATATTTCTTATGCTTTTCAAAACTTCAAAGTTCAAAGTGTTGGCCTAAGCAATTTTGAAGGTCTCTAATAGTGCATGAATTCACAACACAATGCATCCATAGATGCACCTGATAGATTCGCAAAATAGCGAGCATGTCTATGTGCTAATAAACTCAATGAAAATATGGGCACATCAATTAGCATGGTTATTAATGTGTCTATCAGTGCGGTTATACATGCATTTAATAGCGCATCTAAAATGTTTAATAGATGGGCATTTAGAGGCTTTTATAAAGGCACAACAGAGTTTGAAATTTTATTGCAAGAGGTTGATAAATGTGCATCAATGCTTGCCAAACATTGCCCATGATTGCCAAAGCACCTAATTTGATAAAAATGACAATGCTATGCATGTGTCACATACAATAATATACTTCTTGGCAAATGCACACATACAAAAATTAAGTGAGGTGAGGAGAATGAGACAATATATAAAATAGTTTTGCCAATATGTAAGAAATTTGGATGATACAATGATGGGCTTGATCTCATCCTCAATGAGATCAACCCTTGCCAAACTATCTACTTTAATAACCAAGCCAATGTGGAGATCTACAAATACATTCATCCCAATACTACTTGTGCTACTGTGCTCATCGAAATCATCATCACCAATGGTAGGCTCATCCTCATGGTGGGTAATGGCCTAAATATTTATATCTCCTATCTCATGATCCTCCTCCTGTCTTGTATCACGATCATCATCACCTCCATGGCCATGATCATCCTCCATATGATCCATATTAGTAAATGTACTATACATCACTTTGGAATGTGGCATAATAGGTATGATGTGCCACCACCTATTATTATCCACCATTGGTTGATAGACAACCTCCTCAAACACAAATACAAACATGTTAATTTCCTTGCGTTGAAGGTATCGAATATAAATAATTGAGCATTTTTATATATGTGTATAGTACCTGTTCAAATTGTTGTGGTAGTACTCAGGTGTGTCCTTGTTGCTTGGCCAAAACTTTGTGGAGTCAATAGCTACAAAGCCACTTGCATGGCATTTGATTGTTGCATTAGGGCCTCTTTCCACCACATCCCTAAACCACTTGACATCCAAAGCATACACACAGAAGCACTAAAAGTCAATCTTAATATCTTGGATTATACCACAATGATCATCCATGGCTCCATTGGCTCCCTCAAAGCTAGCAATGATGCCGCAATCTTGTGTGTTTCTCTCATCATCAATCCATTGTGTCCAAAAAATTCTTGCCCTCACACCATATAACATTAAACAAAGTACACTACACTAAGACAAAATCAATTGAATAAGCAATCTAAATTGTTGAAAGCTCCTAGCTTTGCATAACATTCTATATACCAAATTTTTGCATGCATCTTCTAGCATACTCCCATTATTCCATTGTGATATGCATCCCCTCGTCTCTCTCTTCTCTCTCCATTTTGTCAAGTAGCCAATCGATGTGAATATCCTTTGGAAGTGCACTTAGATGCTCAGGGTATGGCACATGAGATCCATGGTGTGTACAAAAGAGGACCCTTTCTCCTTGTCTTCTTGCAATAGAGGTTTACATTATTAGGCAACTCCATGTCCAATACTTTGCTCTGTCCTTTCCCTTGAGGCACAATAGAGGTCATCCTTAGGTCTTCTTCATCTCTCCATAGTCATATGAGAGAGCTATCCACATCAGCAAGAAATTTAACCCTTCAAGGTCTTCATGAAGTGCTCGAGGAAGAACAACCATCAGCATGTACAGTGTCACATATAGCAATCTCATCCACTAAATGCACTATGAGATGTAGTTGTCTTGTGAGAATAGAACGTGGAAAGGTCTCCTCCACTAAACAAACCACCTTCATTGACATAACTCAAGCATCCTCAAGCGTAGTTGGATCTATTTCCTTTGAGCTCACATACCTAGAAAACCTAGCAATATGAAAACCTTTACATCAAGCATTGATACGCTTCACATTTTGTACAGTGTGAAGTAACTCACAAGCTCGCCCATCTTGTAAATACAATCCTTCATGTCCTTCAATGCACAATGAGAAATTCTAGTAGGTAGTATGATATGAATACATGAGCGATGGTTGATTAGTTGCTTCTACACTCACAAATTTGGAAGGCAAAAGAGATTATGCCAAGTCATACTTACTTGGAGCATCTTGTGCCAATCATGAGATTTCAAGCCATATAATTCCTCTACACCTCTTTTCTTGCTCTTTGTGAGGCTCCCTTC
Organism: Dipteris shenzhenensis; assembly: GCF_047967505.1. Lineage (NCBI taxonomy): Eukaryota > Viridiplantae > Streptophyta > Polypodiopsida > Gleicheniales > Dipteridaceae > Dipteris > Dipteris shenzhenensis. The sequence continues at coordinate 9,441,213 of NC_141606.1, forward strand.
AAACTCCTCATGCATCCAGTGGGAGTACGAATTGTAGTGATAGCTCGCTTCACCACCACCATCTCTATCTTTGATAACATCCATGGTGCACGAGGTAAAAAGACACGCCCATTTGGCCTCTCCTGTGGCCAGGCTTCATGCATCCTCCCTATGGTGCATAGATCCTCCCTTATGCTGAAGGAATCTCATGTCCCAATCAAATGATCCCAAATGGTAGATGCCACATTCTTGAAGATATGCATGGGATCAAGTAGGTGATTGATCTTTATGTGGGACCAATATGGTAGCTGATAAAAGATGGAGTATCTTAAAAAAAGATGGTTTTAGCGTGCAATCTATTCAATATAGCACACAATAGTTACGAACCCTTATCGGATCATGCCATGTGGAGGAGTCATGGAAAGGTCCCAAATTTGCTTCCAATCTCCTACAATGAGTGATTGTGGGGGGACTTCATTCCAAGGGGAGACATATCTAGGATGATCAGGTGGGAGAAATTGATGGTGATTCTCATAGACAACCTTCTTCAAGGCCTCTGAACTAGCAAAGGACCACAAACAAGACATGCATGGTAACCTAATGTAGTGAGACCTAAACAATAGACTCAATTGCATAAGCAAGGTGGGTTCTCAATGCCACATCGATTGCCTAATCATAATTTAAAGTTCAATGCTTACCTGAACACCCATCATAGCCTCGAAAGTCATGCATCATCCACATGAACATTGCCTTGCATGTGAAGTCTCATGGACGAGGGAGTACTAATGTCATGCACCTCGATACCTCTCCAAAGTATCTCCAACTCATCAATAAAAGGCTCCAGATACACATCCATATTTTTAACTTAATGTTTCCTTAGAATTAGAAGGGATAACATAACATGTCCTTTCTTAATCGCCATAGAGGGTGGAAGATTATAATTCACTAATATCACTGGCCATACATTGCAGGAGGTTCTTTTACGACCAAATGTGTTCACACCATCCATACCCCCAATCCAAGCCTCAAGTTCTTGGGTTCTTCATTGCAGCTTGGCCACGTGTCTTCAATATGCTTCTCCACTTGCCATCAGTTGATCAATGGGAGGAATGCCAAGACATGAGCTCTATAATGGATTTGCACTTTAACATATGTTGGATGCGAGGGATCATGGGAAAATGTCATAGAACCTTATGAGGCACATCCAAAGTTTTGAGATCTACTCTATATCTTGCCTCACCACAAGTAGGACACTCTCAAGCCTCCTTATGTGCTCCATAAAATAGAATACAATCATTGACGCATGCATGGATTGTAATCCAACCCTCCAAGAGATGTCACATAGTGCCTCACCATATCTCTTGAGGTTGGTAATTTATTCTCCCTTGGAGGCATATTAGACAATAGCCTACAAATGAAGATCATAAATGAGAAAAAGTATTTCGGTTGATCCATTAGCATAATTCACCATGTTAGAGAGCTTACTTGAGTAATGCATTCAAACTTGCATTGCTCCATCCATAAATGGTCTACAACTTTAGTAACTCAAGGGAGGCACGTAGAATAGAGAATGTGCACCCCTCAAATACTGGTGTCGATATTGTAGTAAAAAGATGGATTTGCTCCATGCTAGCATCCCTACCTAAGGACTGATGGGCAAATAAATCTCGTACCATATCATCGGACACCTCCTCCTCCATGGCCTCATGAGGCAATGGTGGAAGGCTACTATCACCATCACTCCATGCGTCCAGAACGATCCCTCTTGAAGATCCCATCTCATTACTGACGCTTCACCTCCGATTGAGTTTCTTATAGTCGATGCAGACCCGCCACTTGTTGTTTTTCTTTGGGGTGACTACCACTAGTGAAACCCATTCAGTATTTTGAACCGGAACAATAAATCTAGCTTCTACAATTTCTACAACTCTAAGTGCAAAGCATCGGTCTGTAGGGGCCCTCATCTCCGATACTTCTAAGCCACAGGCTTTTGCATCAGGCTTCAGAGCTCTATCTTGTGCTCTATGGCAGTCACATGGTGAAGATGGCGGTAGCTAGTTGCGAAGAGGTCAGGGAAATCTTTGAACATTTCAAGGAACTCATCTTTCTCACTTGGAGTGAGGTCTGGGGAAAGCATAGATTCAAGTTGTTGTGGACTAGCAGTTACCTTTTCTGTAGGTGGCAGGGTCGGAGACACCCCCATCATGTAAACTTCCTCCTCTAAGGACTCCTCCCCCCCATCTGATTCTTCCATTGATTCAAACATCGAGGATGATAGAGTATCACTGTCTTGTTCCTCTTCTTCTTCTGGTTTAGTGGCACCTGGTTGCACCGGATCTTCTCCTTAGAAGCACCAAAAGACATGTGTCTTGTCTTCCAATAGCTAATTGCATCACTCTTTCTCAACTATGGTCTCCCGAGTATGGCTGGGTAACTCCTGCCTGTATCTTCAATGTCCACTACATAGAAATTGACGGTGGTGGTCAACCCATTGACAGTGATGGGAAAATCCTCAATGACTCTTAGGGTGGCAAGTCGTCGACCATCTGCTACCTTGATTCGAGTGGAGGAATGCCTTGTGCATTTCAAATTCAATTTCTTCATGATTCGGGACACCATGATATTAAATAAAGCTCCCCCATCAACACACACACTTTTGACATGGCAATTATCTATGATGACATCTACTATACGTGGGTGCCGATCAATTTCTTCAGAGATAGAAGAGACCTCTCGTACCTTTCCCTTTTTCTTGCTCCTCCTTATTGAGAGCCCTTGCTGCAGTTCACGTCTCACCTTAGGGCTTAATGCTATTAGTTGAGGGAGTGTGATGCTCAAAGACTGATGAGCAAGGTCCTAAATGACCGAATAGTCCTCTTGCCCTGAGCCGATGGGAAAATCCGAGGGCGACCACTTTCTCTTGCGAGATCTTTTAGTCTTCCCTATTGGTGGGTCTGCCATCTCAACATCTGAGGGCTCTATGAAGGACACCTTCTTCCTGGGGTGGCCCGGTCCATGGTTTGGAGAGGGGTCCGAGGTGGTATGACTTATTTTCCTGAGGTCAAGGATCTCTATGTCAGAATCCTCGGTGCCTGATTCACTTAGAAGATTCACCCTTGGAATATTGGGACATTCGGTGCAATAATGACCCTTCTGGTGGCACTTGTAGCACACAACATTGGCACGTTCTCTTGGAGGATGATTGGCTTGATTTCTGATGCCCACCATCTCAAGCCGAAGATCATTAAAGGCCTTGGCTAGGTCATTGACTCCGAGTTCTTTAGCAAGAGGGGTCAGGGGAGTAGGAAGGAGGGGGGCTCGTGGGCAAGGCTGGGGAAATCTTCTAGGTGGAGGATGAGGATATACTCCTTGTTGAGGGTAAGCATCTAAGGGAGGACCATACATTTGAGGTGGAGGCGATGGATACATCCCTAATGAGGGGTGGGGGTATGCCCCTGAGTTAAGATCCCCCAGGTTTTTGTTGCAAGAATTGAGGGGGTTGCAGAGGGACAATCGTCTTCTTTAAAGCAGAGTCAGACTGAACTTTATCAAACTTTTGAGCGATCTCATGTGCTAGCACCATAGTTTCTAGATTCTCCCATTTAAGCTTGAGGCAGAATTTGTCACTTGCTCCTGCTACAAGGTAGCCCAGCACATGTTGAGTCATTCCAGCTCAAAATCCGGCATTGTCCTCCTGTAAAGGGTCTAGGAGCACGGCCGCTCGATCCACATATTGACACGACATCTCACCTTCTGACTGCTTCAAGTTTGCCACCTACAGGTACACATTCTCTGGCTCCTTTTCTTTGCCAAAATACTCAATCATCGCTACTATTAACCTTGGCCAACTTTGGTGAACATCGTCGGCCTGTTTCTCATACCACACTTGAGCCAAACCCTTTAGAAATGTGGGAAGAACCAATAGCCATCTATCTTTAGTAAGAAAGTTGAGAGAAACACAATGGCGCTTGAAGGCCACAAGATACTCATTTAGATTTTCTTCAACCCGTCCACAGAACACGGGAATGTCAGCCATGCTTGAAAAATGAAAAAGAGAAAGTCGAAATGAGGCTTATCTATTGGCAAACAATGGAAAGAGGTAGCTTGAACTAAAAATCAGGTGAAGATACATCCACAAAGCACACATAGGTAGGGTAGGGTGTGACTATTGTATTATTGTGAAATACTACATGGGAAGAATATTTAGCATAGAATAGCTCGTAGACAATCTTAAAAGCACCAACCCTCATGATATCGCATCCATCTTTACAAGCAAGGGTTAGAGATACAATGCTGCATGAGGTTGTTCATCAAAGCAAACAAGAATGCCATGACAAATGTCAACAGTTAGAGAGCTTGCACATCACCTTCAGCTTCTTCTAGTTCTTGTAATCGCCATGTTATTTCTTCAAGGGGTGTGCGGTCTAGCATCCTTCTTTTGAGCAATGTCCTAGAGGACCTTTCTGATGATTTTTCAAAGTCGGTAAACTTGTATCAAATATGCCCAACACTTAGTTTCATGATGACCACTGTGGGGTTAAAGGTCACTGTGCCTTAACCCCAGTTATGTACAATACTCAAACACATATATAAATGAATGAAAAAGAAGATTAGGGTGGTTCTGCACCCACCAAAACTTGTGTGGCTCTCTGTCTCTCTCTCTCGCTCTCTCTCCCTCTTCCGTTCTTGCTTCCGTTGAGAGCACTCTCAACTGGTATCAGAGCCCGGGTGATCTAGCTGAGCGTGCGTGAATGCTTAAAGCTCAGCAGCTCTGTGGGAGGAAGGAGAAGCTCTATGGGAAGCTTTGTGGGTGACTTTACTTGCATCCGAGTGTGCAGAGACCTTGGAGGAACCTTTGGAAAAGTCACTTTGGCTTTACGAAGTGGTTTTGAGAGCCTGTTAAGAGCTTTCAAAGAAAAAGTCGTTTTTTGAGCTTTTCCCTGTTCCGTTCGATGACAGAGACTCCGTATTGACTTGTGGAGGCAACTATTGCTTGCTTTTGGTGTCCACATTACTTCAGGAGCTTGGAAACACCTTCATTCTTGAATCTGGGATCATTTCAGTGGATTTCTGACTCACTGTGTCAGTTCCTGCGTTTTTTACCCGGGTGTTGGAACTCAAGTTTGGAGCAACCATTTGCAGATCTGTCAGTTCCGGTGGACTCAGGAGGTCCTAAAACTTCTATGTTGCTCATCATTCGCACTCCGGTGGAGTTTACAGATAGCTCTGTTTCAAAAAACGTTTTTCAGTCCGTGTGTTAGACCCAGTGATTGAGGCCACGGTTTCCAAAACCGTCTATCCCATTGCGTTTCGGACGCCCAAAAACCCCTACCTATGCGTGATTCGGTGGAGGATTTTCAGAGTTATAAATCTCTGTGTATTCGATTTCGTCTCTCTGTTATGCATTTTTTCATACTAAGGTTTTGAAACCTTAGATTTATGCCACATGGCAGTGGATAAGTGTTGACTCCCATTTCTCATTCATCGGTTGGGATTTTGGAGTTCTGGCAGAAGAGAGATATTTGCAGATTTTCTTGCTGATTCCGATTATGCAATGGCGCCCATGTTTTGAGGCATCTCAGGTTCTATTTTCAGTAGCGCTCATTACCGTGGGACTATGATTTCTTGAGCATACCTTATGCAGATCACTCTGGTTGCAGTTTGAGCAGTGTGCGCTCATTCGTGGTATGTATTGGGTTGCAGTGGATGATTTATAGGCCATTTGGATGCATTGCGGTCCTTGTTGGATGCGCTGATAGGCCCAAATTGCCTTGTGGGATGCTATTTTTTATGGACGCTTTGCACATGGATGCTATTTTATGCTGAGGGACAGCTTTGACACATTGCAGGTGACGCACTGATAGTGCTATGCTCTCTTGGATGAGACATTATTGATGCATATGCAGTGGACGGTGTTTATGCTTGAGTCATTTGGCACTTATTGGCATTTTCTTTTGGGCCAGATTTGCTCATGTGGATGCATAGTATATGCACATGAGTCAGATGCATCTTTTGATGCTTTGAGCTGTGAGCTTTGGTGATATTTCAGTCTATTGTGGCATACACATTTGGATGCACCTAGTATTTGGTGTGATTCTCTCTTGCAGGCACTAGCATTTGGGATTTTGCTTTATTTGCATCATGGCATCCTCTTCCATGCCTGAAAAGGAGTTTTTCAGCATTAAAAAGTTTGATGGGACAAACTTTTCTTTGTGGAAAGAACAAATAAGGGATGTGCTTATTCAAAAGAAGCAGATTAAACCCTTGGCAGGGATTGAAGCTAAGCCTGCAAATATGTCTGAGGATGATTGGAATGAGTTGGATGCATTAGCAAAGTCTACTATTAGACTTCATCTTGCAGAGTCAGTTTATTTCACAGTAGTAAATGAGCAAACTACGGAAGATTTGTGGAAGAAACTGTGTGCTACTTATGAGAAGGAAACTGCCTCTAATAAAGTTTACCTCATGAAGAGGTTGTTTGAGCTGTAGATGAAGGAAGGGGTCTCCATTGCTTCTCATTTGAATGAATTCAATATTATTTTCAGCCAGCTTCAGGCTCAGAAAATGAATTTTGATGCGGAGACTAAGGCAATATTTCTCTTATGTTCATTGCCATCCTCATGGGATACCTTCCGTACAGCTGTCAGTAACTCTGCACCTGGTGGAGTACTGAAATTTGATGATGTTGTGGGTAGCTTATTGGCCGAGGAGATTAGACGGAAGTCTATGGATGGCAACAAGCAGGATGCAGCCTTAAATGTGCAAAGGGGCAGATCACAGTTCAGGGGGAAGTCCCAAGAAAGAGGGAAGTCTCGTAGCAAATCCAAGGCACGGAACATTGAGTGTTACCATTGTGGCAAGAAGGGCCATATGAAAAAGGATTGCTACAATCTGAAAAGAGAGCAAAAGGATAAGAAAAAGAATGCAAATTGGGGTGCAAATCAAAAGGAAGAGAGTCCAAGGGAGGACAAAGGAAAAGTGAAGATCGAGGAGATCAATGCAGTCACACATGATAGTGACAATGATGTTCTCTTCATGTCTAGTTTATCTACAGAGTTGCTTACCACTTCAGATGATGCATATTCCCAGGATTGGATTTTGGATTCTGGTGCTTCATTCCATGTTACTCCCCATAGGGAATGGTTCTCCACTTATGACAGTGGAAAGACAGGTTGTGTGCATCTTGGAAATGACTATGCATGTGACATAGTGGGAGCAGGTGACATAAAGTTTTCTTTTGCAAATGGGTCTGCATTTGTTTTGAAACATGTGAGACATGTGCCTAAGCTGACCAAGAGTCTTATTTCAGTGGGTCAGCTAGATGATGCTGGTTTTCACACCACTTTTGGCTTTCAAAGTTGGAAAATTCAAAAGGGCTTTATGCTTTTGGCCAGGGGTGCCAAGTGTGGGACTTTGTATCCCTTACATGTATCAGGGGTATTTGATCATGTTGTTGCAATAACCGAGCAGCCAAGCACTTCTCTATGGCATTGCAGGTTGGGGCACATGAGCCAGAATGGAATGAAACTCTTATGCCGTTTGGGTTATGTACCGCATTTGAGTTTCTCTGATTTTGAATTTTGTGAGCATTGTCTCTATGGAAAGCAGACTAAATCAGCCCATAAAAGAAGGGGAAAGAAAGAGTTTGAAAAGCTTGATTTGGTGCATTCAGACGTATGTGGTCCCATGCCTACACGGTCATTAGGCGGGGCTGAATACTATGTGACATTCATTGATGATGCAACTAGGAAAGTGTGGGCTTATGCTATAGCTCGGAAGAGTGATGTATTCCAGGTATTTCAGAAATGGCTGGCCTTGGTTGAGAATCAGTCAGGTAGAATGCTTAAATGCCTACGGACTGACAATGGTGGAGAGTATCTCTCTCATGACTTTCAGCATTTCTGTGATACACGTGGGATTAAGAGGGAGCTCACATCCCCTCGTACTCCAGAGCAAAATCCAGTTGCAGAAAAGATGAATCGTACCATTCAAGAAAGGTTGCAATGCATGCTTTCCAATGCAAGTCTTTCTGGTGGTTTTTGGGCTGAGGCAATGAAGACTGCAGTGCATGTGATCAATAGATCACCTAGTAAGAGTTTGGATGGTGGTATTCCTGAAGAGGCATGGAGTGGCAAGAAGCCCTCTTACTCTCATTTGCTTATATTTGGGTGTGAGGCATATGCACATGTGCCAAAAGAGCTTCGAAAGAAGCTAGATCCTAAGTCTAGGAAATGCATCTTTCTAGGTTATGGTGAAAGTGGAGAGATGGGCTATTGTCTCTGGGATCCAGAAGCAAAGAAGATCATACGCAGCCATGATGTGGTCTTCAATGAGAAGAAGATGCATAAGGCACCCATGAGGGATGTGGAAATGAGGAGAATCACTTTCCAGGATGTGAATCCACCTGCATATGTTGATAGACAGCAAGCTGTCCATGCACCAAATGTGCAAGAAATGGTGCCACCAAGTACTCCCACAGGTATACAATCAAGGGTAGATGATGGATCATCTATTGGTGGAAATGATGAGCCAAATGTGGCTGATATGCAAATGGTACAGCAAGCTGAAATGCCCTTGAGAAGATCATCTAGAGTGTCTAGACTGCCTGATAGGTTTGTTCCAGGGGTAGACTATGTGATGCTTACTGATTGCGGGGAGCCTTCTTGCTACAAAGAGGCTATGATGCGTGAGGATCAACACAAGTGGGAGTATGCTATGCAATCAGAGATGAGTTCACTTATGAAGAATAAGACTTGGGACTTGGTTTCTTTGCCACATGGAAAGAAAGCATTGCCATGTAAATGGGTCTACAAAATGAAGGTCACGGGTGATGATGTGCCTAGGTACAAGGCCCAATTGGTTGCTAAAGGGTTCAAGCAAGAGAAGGGTGTGGACTTTGATGAGATATTCTCTCCGGTTGTGAAGATGACCACACTTAGATGCATGCTTGGACTAGTGGCATTAGAGGATATGGAGCTTATGCAAATGGATGTCAAGACAACTTTCTTGCATGGGGATTTGCATGAGGAAATTTACATGGTGCAGCCGGAAGGCTTTGAAGAAAAGGGCAAAGAGCATTTAGTTTGCAAGCTGAAGAAGAGTCTCTATGGTCTTAAGCAAGCGCCTAGAGAATGGTATCAGAAGTTTGATGCTTTCATTCGGTCCCAGGGTTTCAGAAGGAGTGAAATTGATCACTGCCTCTACACTAAAAGGGCTAAGGATAATAGCCTAATAATCCTGGCACTATATGTGGATGATATGCTATTGGCTAGCAAGAATACTTATGAGCTAGATGCATTAAAGGCCAAGTTGCATGAGGCCTTTGATATGAAGGATTTGGGATTTGCAGGTCATATTCTTGGTATGCGCATCACGCGTGATCGGAGTAGGAAACTCCTTTGGCTTTCACAAAAAGAGTATGTTACAAAAGTATTGCAGTGTTTCAATATGGAGGGGGGGAAGGTAGTGAGTACTCCATTGCCTCCATATGTGAAACTGAGTCATACAGATAGTCCCAAATCAGATGAGGAGAGGGCCATGATGGCCAAGGTTCCTTATGCATCAGCAGTTGGGAGTCTTATGTATGCTATGATAGCTACTAGACCAGACATTGCATTTGCAGTGGGAGTTGTTAGCCGGTATATGGCTAATCCAGGAAAGAGGCATTGGGAGGCAGTTAAGTGCATCATGAGGTACATGAAGGGTACCAAGGAGATGTGCATTTGCTTTGGTAAAGGAGACATGCGTGTACTTAGGTACACAGATTCAGACTATGCAAGGCATGTGGATAGTAGGAGATCCACTTCTGGTTATGTGTTCACCTTTGCAGGTGGTGCAGTGCCGTGGATGTCTCGTGCACAGAAGTGCATTGCTTTGTCTACCACAGAGGCTGAGTATGTTGCAGCCACAGAGGGTTGCAAGGAGGCTATATGGCTTGATCGGCTAGTGGGAGATTTGGGGATTCATACAGGTGTACCGACATTGCATAGTGATTCCATGAGTGCTATTCAGTTAGCACGGAATCGGGTCTTTCATGCAAAGACCAAACACATTGAGGTCAGGTACCATTTCATCAGGGAGGTACTTGAGGACAAGCGCATAGAGCTTGTCAAGGTTCATACAGATGATAACCCTGCAGATATGCTGACGAAGAGTCTACCTAGTCAGCGGTTTGAGTATTGTCGTGTATTGATGGGCATTGGATAGTATGCTCACTAGTTGTTCTCCCTTAAAGGCACATTGTCCTTTAAGTGGGAGGTTGTGGGGTTAAAGTTCACTGTGCCTTAACCCCAGTTATGTACAATACTCAAACACATATATAAATGAATGAAAAAGAAGATTATGGTGGTTCTGCACCCACTAAAACTTGTGTGGCTCTCTGTCTCTCTCTCTCGCTCTCTCTCCCTCTTCCGTTCTTGCTTCCGTTGAGAGCACTCTCAGACCACAACCTTTGCATTCCTTACAAATGATCACCCTCCTTCATAGCTTGTGGCTTTATTGGAGCGGTGCTTCCACTCGCTTCATGTGTGATTGAAGTACAAGCTTCACAAGCCAAGAAATCAGCAACTATATTTTGAGCTCGAGGGATATGCTGAATTTTTGCCTCTTCAAATTGTTGGCAAAGTTCCAATGCTTATTGATGTCATGGAACCAAGCCTTCGATCCACACCTTCCACCTTCGACTAACTTGTTCACACACGAGTTGAGAATCTCCTTACACCTCAAGTTGCTTGATGTGATGTTCTTGCACCTTTTGTAGCCCAAAAATGAGTGTCGAGTACTCAGCTTGGTTGCAAGTACTTGCTGGTGCAAACTTGCTATAACAATACACCTCACCCCCTAGTGAAGTGAGCTTCATACCCACACCAGCAGCCTTGGTCAAAGGTTTGTATGCACCGTCAAATTGGAGGAGCCAAGATGTCATCACACTAAGACTAAAATCCAGACATCCCAAGTTTCTCGGTAGTCCAAGATACGTAGAAGGAGAGGGTGGGGAGAATTTAATACTTGAGCAAGACATTCAGCACCAAATAAACTTGTAATCCTTTGTTGATAGTTTATCTTTAGACCAAAAAGAATAACAACTTGAAGCTCAAAATGAGGCACAAAAGGTTGATTAGGTACAAAGGGATTCCTTGGTCGAAACATTACCAACCGTAGCTAAGCCCTAGAAAACTTTGTAGTGAGATCAAGAATAAATCATTCAAGACAAGCTTTTCCTGTACCTAAAGGGATTCCTTGGTTGAAACATTACCAACCATAGCCGAGAGCCCTAGAAACCTTTGTAGTGAGATTAAGAATAAATCATTCAAGATGAGCTTATCCACAGGAATTAAAAAGCATATGCGCCAAATCTCCCCCCAAGCTTGGGGAGCATCCCACCCTTTGATGAATGTCACCCTTTTAATTACCTTCGATGTAGCAAGTAGCTCGATCACCGCACAATGAGTAGAATTGAAATCAAAGTCCTATCACTAGTTCTTCACCTTGAATCATCCATGGTGTATCATCCCACCCATCTTCTCCTTGAACAATGCATTGTACAATCAATTGTTGAAGATCGACATGAAGATCAAGAAAGAGATCTCGCCAATTAGTAGCCGTAATGAGCGGAGGACCAAGCACCAAATCCTTGAACTCGTCGAGAAGTGACATAAATATCCACCCTCCTCGTGTGGCATAAGGAATGAACTTGAAAAAGTTCAGAATCTACGATCTAGTATCAGATGTGAATAGAGCACATAAATGAAGTACTTTTGCTTTTTACAACAAGAGGAAACTCCCTACGGTTAGAGAGTTACAGTTCATGAGATTTCACCATATAAGCAATATCTTTACACTTTCATCACTTTCTATTTGATGTCCCATTGGTAAGTCTTCTTTTTGTGAATGGGGAGGTCTTGGGTTTAGGTCTTGGGTTCAATTCCCACTCCTTAATAAAAAGAGAGGAGAGGAGAGGAGAAGAGAAGGAGAAGAAGATAGGGGCATGATATCTTTTGCAGGGACCCGAAAAGTCTGTCCGCGATGCGCAGGTGCACCAGAAGATGCAAGAACCTAGGAAAACAGTCACGATCTCTCCACGACACGTAGATGCACTAGAAGATGTAGGAACTCAAAAAACAATCACAATTTGTGATCTGTTGGTGATGCGCGTATGCACTAGCTGCAAGCAGGGAGCGTGTGAGTGTTGCAGATGCGCATCAGTGGTTTTGTAGATGCGATCGACTAGAAGATGCGTGGCGCTGCACAGGAACCCAGAAGATGCACAGAAACTGCAGGCTAAAGGCACAAGAACCCAAAAGATGCAGCAAGTCAAAAAACATTTGTGATCTATTCACGATGCGTAGATGTGCTAGCTGTAACCAAGGAGTGTGCGGGTGTTGCAGATGCGCATGAGCGGTTTAGGTGGGGAAAAAAAGATTTAGAGGGGTGGGAATGAAGAGGGGGACTATGGCACAAGGGGGAAGGAAGAGGGGGAAGAGGAGCATGTACATGATGGGAGGTGGAATGTAGAGATGGAGACATCAAGGGAAGAGAGTCATGCTTTATTGGAAGGATGAGGGGGGAAATCAAAGTACTAGCTAGGTGGCTTTACAAGAATGAGCGTGTTCCATCAAGGAATAGTCCCCTCCTTTTATAGCTAAGAGAGAGGGTCTCTCCCAATAAATGCATCCTCCCACATGCATGGTATGTGTGGAAGAGTGTCCCATGTGGGCTAGGCAGTTACACACTCTCAATTGTGTGCAACAACCCTTTGCCTCATTTTTCCACATACATCAACCCCCATATTCCAAGTCTAAGATACTCCCTTGGTCTCTTCCCAATTTTATAATACGTTCAAACATCTAGGAGGACAAGTGGAGGGTTGGCACAAGGAATCTTGCCACCTCATCCTACTTTCCCACTATTTAACTTGCATTCTTGGACTTTTTACACCCGCCCCCACATGGGCCTATCCTACATGGAGGGAATAATCCAATATAATATCCATCTCCACCTATTTTATATTACTTCTCCAATGGTCCTTGGGCCATATCTCACTAAATGCATGCATGGGACCGCCTAGGTGGAGGGGTGGTGCATGGAGGACCCATGCCACCTTATCATTTTATATTATTACTACCATGGATTATGTACAACACACCTTATGGGTCCTCTTACATGGAAGGGTGGCACATGGTCATGCCCTGCCACCTCAACCATGGGGCTTATGCACACCATATTTTATTATACTACTACCACACATACAAGCACACACACATATTTATGCCTTTTACTTTGGTCAAATTTATCCATAACAGTAGTTGCAACACATCAGCTTATGTGAGAGCTTCTTTCAAAGCTATAAAAGATCTATCTTGACGCTCGGTCCATAAGAAATGCTTAGCTTTTCTAAGAAGGTCTATCAATGGATGTGCAATGTATGCAAAATTCTTGACAAACTTCTATAAAAGCTACACAATCCCAAGAATGATCTTAATTCATGTATATCTCGGGGTTTAGGCCATGTGACTATGCATTCAATCTTCTTTAGATCTACTTGAATCCCATCGGTGGATACAATGTGACCCAAATACTCTATCTGATCTTGAAAGAAACTACTCTTTTCAAGATTTATGTACAATTGATTTTCTTTCAAGAGTGAAAAGCAACTTCAAATGTTCTTTATGGTCCTCAATGTCTTTGCTAAACACCAGAATATCATCAAAAAATACTACCACACAATCTTGGTGTTTAAGAAAGATTTGGTTCATCATTCTACTAAAAGTAGCTGGAGCATTAGTTAGCCGAAAAGGAATAACTAAGAACTCATAATGTTCCGTTTGAGTTCTAAAGGCAATCTTGTAAATATCCTCTTCTGCCATACGAACTTGATGATAGCCAGATTATTCTATGATCTTCAGGTCAAGAACTTGGTAATCCAGGCAGTAAATCCTCTAAGGAATAATCAAAAATTTGAGAAAGAAACTTTTGATGTGTAAGCTTAGTGTTTGGCTGAGTAGCCATTACCGTATTCACCAAAATTAGATTATATGTCTTCTCACGTTTTCTAATTGCTCTTTTGGCTTGTGTGTGGTTGAGTAAAGGACTGATCTCAAGTTTCATTGAGCTTTTTAGACATATTGCTTAACTGTCCTCAATCCACATCCGATGTGAATTGTAATCTATCTTAGGATTATATTGATGCCTCCATAGCATTCCCAAGATGATGTCCACTCCCTGTAGGGGTGCCACTAGAAAGTCTCGTGTATCCTTGTAGGGTTGATTGAGATTTCAAGATTCTTGACCTCTCTAGTGCAATTGTACTTTGTTTTAGTAAAAGCAGCTTTACCTTATAGCTAGATGGGAAAGACTCTAGGTTTAGCTTTGCTAAGGCTCTTTTTGAAATAAAATCATGTGTACTACCTCATGCAGAATAACAACCTCTTTGCCATTAATGAAACCTTTCATTTTTAGAAGAGCATGACAATTATACTTACCTCCCTCTTGCTTGGCTGCTTCGTTGTCAATCATGTGCACTTTCACCATCGGGATCTTCTTTCTTTCGAGACACTCAGTGGCTATGTGTCCCACCTTGTTGCACTTGAAACACCTTATTTCTTTCTTTGGAAAATTTCCACCGTTTGGCTTCAAAGAAGAATCTATCTTCTATGGAACAAAACCATTTTTAGAATTAAAGAAAGGCTTTTTATCAAATCTTCTTTTCTTATGGAAGGGTACATGCCATTCCAAATCTTTCCCTTCTTTTGGGATTCCATTCTTCCTCTCACAATTCATTGTAAGAGAAATCGTGGAGTTCAGTGAGCAAGGATAAAACATGTTAATCTCGGCTCTCAACTTAGATTTTAGACCCGCCACATACTTCCTACATTGATCTTGCTTATTAACTTTCTCTAAGGACTGTAATTAGATCAACATTTGCCAAAATCTATCAGTATATGTGGAGATCATTTCCTTATCGAACTGCCTGAAAGTATCCCACTGTTGTCTGGCTTTTGCTTTGAAATGTGAGGGAAGAAAATTTCTCTTGATGAGCTTTTGAAAAGACTTCCAAGATTTTAATGTGGCTTTGACTGTCCTCATAATAAGATCATCGTGAAAATCATTGTTGGATGACTCATCGTCAGATGAATGCCTCTTCTTTTCTTACCATTGATTTTCTTTTCCAATCTCTCCCTATGCTCACACTCATTGGCCAAATGTGCCTGAAGTGCATCTAGCTACTCTTGGAGCATTGGTGGCTGTGGCTGGTGCGCCATGATAATGCGATAAAGACAAATAAAGTGAAACGGAGGGAAATAAGGATAATAAGTGTATGAGAATTAAATGGATGAAATAGAAATGTGATTCAAGTGTATGGTAAGACAACGGATGGTGGAAGATACTAAGTGTATGAAATATAAAGCAAAGAAATCACTTATCTCGCTCTTTGATGGGGTCATACTTTTTAAACACTTTGTTTTGAGATGAGTATTAGAGTATTTTAGGATCTAATTGATAGTTTAGCATTAGCCCCATGGTGACAACTAGAGTATAAGATTCGTAGTAGGAGCTCAGAGTGTTTTCATGGGTAAAGACTCTCGATAGTACATAGGTAAGCCTCTAGCAAAGACTATCAAGTAGTCTCCAACATGGATGTATTCACATCACACATATGATGTTCCATTTTCCTAAGCTTTTAATAAAATAAAGTTGTTCCTTAGTGGTCTATCAACAAGTACATTTCTATTGTTCATTTGCTTGTAAGTTCACTACAGGGTCTATTTCTTACTTTATTACATCCCATAGCTTTGTGTGTAGTCACTGTTGTAAGTTAGTTTATTGTTCAATTGCTCATAATAGAGTTGTTAATGCCCTAGCACTATCATGCTTTGCTGTTAGCTTTGTTCTTATATTTTTGCGATGCTACTTTCCTGTTACTTCCCCCATAATTTTGGCATGGACAATCCTAGTCCAATTATACTGGTGACCATTTTTAGTAGAACAAATCAAGTAGTTTGCTTCCTACATGTAGTCATACTTTATAAGAAACAAAACCCATTTCCAAAACTAGAGAAACCATTTTTTCCTCACTTGACTCCTACAATACTTTATCATGTAATATAGCCTAGTGGTTTGAGGCATACCAAACTCTACTACCATCTGTTGCATCATGCATTTTAATTCTACTTTGGTCGGGGCATCAAGACGTAGAGGCAACTAAAATACACTTGAAACATCCTCCTCTATAAAGTTAATACCTGGGGCTAACTAACCCCCAGACTCTTGCAAACTATTCGTACACCTGCAAATTAATTTTCCACTTCCACCTTGGACATTGGTGGTATCCTTCCAAATCCATATTCTGTAACCATATATGGTTCTCTGGTTTGTTGTCATCTAGGTAAAACTTGAAATCAATAAATGGAGATGATTCAACAACAATATACTGACTTACTCTCCTAGCTCGTTTGAGCTCTAACTCCACAATGTTGCCTTCCAGCTCTTCTAGCTACTATGCTTTTGAATGAAGGTCCTTTTATGGCTCAAAGGACACCTTGCACTTTCCCATGCTATAGATAGAGTTTGAGACTTGGAGTCTGCCTGTGCTACTATAGTTGCACTTGTAGTATTACCAGCTGCTGGCAATGGTCGACTTGTGTGCAATAGCCCTCGCATGCTAAGTTATCAATTGATCGATTTGACCTCATGTACACTGTACTTATCTTGAGGATAAGTATGATGCTAAAATGAATACTAGAATCAAACGTATGCAGTTTAAACCATCCCTTCAAAGTGATCACACGTGTAGACTATCAATCAATTGAATACGAGCTGTCGCCACCACCATATTATATTCAGATATTGTCTTGACTAGAACTTATGACTCTAGATCCTCTGACTGGGTTGTCATCTCTCGTAATCATATAAAAGCTTCATGTAGAATCTAGTAATCGATTTGGGAATACTTTGCCATGTATGTCCGCAATTTGAAATGTTCATTGTTTCAGATCCTCCACAATTCGGCATAGTCCCTGATATCTCAGCTTTAGCTTGCCTAGGAATCTTTGTAATCTAGAATTGTATCTTAATACCAAATTATCCATCTTAAAAAGTTTGATTTAGATATTTTGGTTCACCCATGCTCTTTGCTATTCCTGGGTGCCTTGCACTATATACTAACCCTGAATTTGGTCCTCCTCCAATTGAAGAAATTGTTCATGTTGGATGACTCTTCAAGGCTCATCTTCTAAGCCAAAATCATCATACTAGAGGATATAAATTCCATCAAAACTATAGCCTCTAAGCCATAAAACAACCAGAATGGTGTCATTCCTATGGTGACTATAAAAGCCATTCTATAAAGCTAAATCCAATTTTGTATCCCAATCCTTTTGGTTCTCACATATGGTCATCGTCAAAATCTTCTTCATCATGTTGTTGCTACTCTCCGCCTCTCCGTTTCCTTGAAAATGATACATCGTAGCCATCTTGTGAACCACCATATGCACATCTATCAATTGCTTCACCATGGCATTCAGAAAGTGAGTCCCTTGATCTGACACCAATTTGATTGGGCATCTGAACCGTGTAATGGTAATTTGGTACAAGAATTTTTCTATACTAGTTGTCATATTATCCTGGATTATGCATCACTGCCTGCACTTTGACCCATTTTGTTGAATAATCGATGGCAATCACCACAAACTTTTTGCCCATATACTGTGCTGCCAGCTTAAATGGACCCTTGAAGTCCAAGCCCCATTTCTAGAATGGCTCCAATGGAATAATCGGATTTAGAGGCATCATGTCTACATTCATTGGATAGCACTAGCAATGCTTTGCAAATTCATGCGCATCTTTGATCACAGTTGGCCACCACAACCCAGCTTGAAAACTCTTCTTTGTTGTAATGTCTCCTCAATGTCTCGTGCAAAGTGGCCACCAGATGCTCCCTAATGTGCTTCCATCAATACCACATTCTTTTCATGCTCCAATACACATCACTATAACACCTAACTTGCTCCTCTATGATACAACATTCTAGCAATCACCATGCTCTTCAAAGCCATCCATTTCCTTTGATGTAGTGACAACTCCTTTGGGAAAGGAAAACACCATTTGTAAAAAATTTCATTATGCGATTGGAGCAATATATGCTCGTAATGAGTTCCACATAATATAGGTCTCCATCTAGTACATCATTCAAAATGCGCTCCAAGATTGTTTCCCCATGAAAGGTTTGCTCTTCAAAGCCATCCATTTCCTTTGATGTAGTGGCATCTCCTTTGGGAAAACACCATCTGTCAAAAATTGCATTATGGGAATATATGCCCCTAATGGGTTCCACAATATAGGTATCCATCTAGTACATTATTCAAAATGCCCTCCAAGGGTGGTTCCTCTACGCATCTCCTTTGGGAAAACACCATCTGTCAAAAATTGCATTATGGGAATATATGCCCCTAATGGGTTCCACAATATAGGTATCCATCTAGTACATCATTCAAAATGCCCTCCAACGGTGGTTCCTCTACATCCAACCTGCTCAAATAATGTACTGCTACCAAATACTGGCTTCTTGGCATGTGTACTACTATATAATCAAACTCTTTCAATAGGAGAATCCATCTAGCCAATATTCTTGTTGGTTGCACCTTGTTCACCAAATACAACAATGCTTGGTGGTCCATGTGAAACACAATCTTGTTTCCCAATAGTAGGAATAGATCACGCCTAAACCCTCCCATTCCATCACCAAGTAATTGTGTTCTACACTAGTGAGCATAGGACTTGCATAATAGACCAATTGATACTAGCCCTTCTGCCTTTTTTGCCTCAACACCACACCAATAGCAATATCTAATGCATCCACAAACACATGGAAATCCAAGCGCCAGTCCGATGGTTGTAGTACAAGCACAACCACCACTAACATCTTTTTAAGCAACTAGAACACTTTTTCCTACTCCTTCCCCAAATGAACGGAGCATCCTTCTTTGCCAACTTTGTAAGGAGTTGGCAAACATATGATAGGTATTGTAGGAACGGGTTATGCCATTTCACTTGGCCCACAAACCTTTGTAATTCCTTGAAATTCCAAGGAGCCTTAGCCTTCTGGATGGCCTCAAACTTATGGGGATCAATTGCCATTCCTTCTTTTGTTACTGAAACACTTCTTCCAACAGTGGAACCATCGACGGATTCGCATTTGGATCTAGAAACTCTATTCCACATCTCATCATCAAGCTTTGTCCCCATGTTCACCTCTTCCACCACCATGATTTCTCATTCTCTTTTCTTTAGGGCCGTACCAAACTCTAGCCATTGTACTACACCTTCACTGTTGATACCATATAATCAATGTCCTTGGGTTCTACCTAGCGTGCAATTGTGTGTCCTCATACAAGTGAGTTGGTGGTATGAACTCTTGGGATCTATATTGTTCATGTGGCCAAATTAGATCTACCACTAGCCTCTTCCTAACTTTGAGAACCATTCAATGTAACAAGTGCTCTATCAAGATCTTCACCTTTGTCTTCTTTAAAGGCTGTCAGCTACCCTTCTGAAAAGTTTTCCAATGTAGGATGTTATCATTAACATGAATTATAGGTCTTACCTCCATATATTTTGGTGGTACTACACTAGCACTCTCATCTACTCTGATCTAGACCAACTGTCAATCGATGAAAGAATAGCAAATAATTCCTTTTCTTTTGTTCTTTTTAAGTGCTGGGTCAGATGCGTCGATGTAGAAGCGAATGTGCGTGAAGGAAGTGGTTTTTTTGGCGAGGCTCAAATGTGAGTGTAACTTGCATCAAAATGTGCACATGATGTGATGAGTGCATAGAGCACAAAAAAACAAGCGACTTTTCTTTTTGGAGCACCCTCAAATGCTTCCTGGATCAAGAGATACGACTTGATCTAGGTGGAGGGGCAAAAGGAGTGCAAATGGTGCTCAATGATGATGTGTCACTGTGGGTCACATGTAGTGTGATGTGGCACTGTGCCTAGCAAGAGGTGTGCCAGTGAAGCCCTATGTTGAGGTGGCACAGATGATGTCAGTAGATGATGTGGCAATGATGACATGGTAGATGACATGGCATGGGTGATGTGGCAGATGATGTGGCATAAATGACATGATAGATGACATGGAACTGGTGATGTGGCAGATGATGTGTCACTAGTGACATGGCAAATGACGTGTTATTGATGATGTGGTAGTTGCTTATGTGGCACTATGGATAGGGTTGCCACGTGGCAGTCTGTTGATCAAGTAAGATACTAAACTCAAGGTAAACTCAAGGTTACTTTCTAACCGTGGTAAGAGCTTATCTACCACGTGTCCTGCATAGAACAAGAGAGAGAAAAGTAGAGAGAGATAGAGGTGTAAAGAGATGGCAACAGAGATGATGAAGCTACGGTACTCGGTGTTGAACGATGACGACGAGGCCACAATCGATCATGAGATCATGCTTTTCATGGCATCCAAGAGCACGGGGCATGCAGGGACCCAAATTGGCTAGCCTCTTGAATATGGCAAGGCTTATGGGAGCTCTTTGAAGAGGCTAGTTGGAGTAGAGAGTCACAGGCAAGGCTTTTGGAGCAGACATTTGTGGGTTGGCTTGCATTGGCTTTGTCGGTGAGCGTTGAGGAAGCCGAGAGAGCTGACCATCTGTGCACTGGTCTTTGTTAGAGCCTCGTCTGTTGGAACCTCGTCTGTTGCAAGGTTATGCCTGTGGTGCCCGTTGCATAGGAGGCTAGAAAAGCCATGCTGGACAGAGTCGAGTCTCGTTCTGTGTAAGAGCTTGGAGGCACAGTCCGGTGCAGATAGTTGGCTAGACAGTGTGCTGGAGTCTGCAGGTAGACGTGAGGCTCGAGCTTTGGTCTTAGAGCCTTAGAGTCGTTTGTTTGCTAGAGAAGACCTGTGAGCTGCAATCGATCGTTGCAATAGTGTGGTTGATAAAGCAACGTTGAGCCCGTTGAAAGTTGCACGTCGTGGCTAAGGAGCAAAGTTGTGGTTGTTGTAGCTTTGGAGCACTTTGGCTCAGTTGGATGTTGCTAATAGTTGTTGTAGCTAGTGATGGAGAGGCTTGAAGGAGCTTTAGAACTTTCTGTCTCTCCCCAAGTTCTCTCTCAACCTTGCAGAGTGCTCAAAAGAAGAATGAACTCTCACAAGAAATCTCTCTCTCAATGAAACATCTCTCTCTCTCTCTCTCTCTCTCTCTCTCTCTCTCTCTCTCAAATCTCTCGAAGAAGATGAATGAAGAACTCTCAACAAATGGAATGTCACAAGGAATCTCTCTCTCACAAACACTCAAGAGAAGGAACTAAAATCTCTCAATCTCTCATGGATGGAAATTCCTCTCAAATGGATGAAAATTTCTCTATCACTCAACAGAAGTGAAAGAACACTCAATCTCTCTCATAATGATCTCAATGCCTCAGCGGAAGGCAAGGGAGCTCTAATACCAAAATATGAAGAGGGGAGAGGAGAAGAGTGGAGATGAGGAGAGAGGGCACAGCTAGAGAGCACACCACAAATGACTAACTATACACTAGATTTAGTTGAAAAAATAGAATATATACAAACCCATTTAGGGTTAGGGTTAGGGGATCTAACCCTTTTCTTTATAGCACTCTATAAGGTTAGTGCTATGCACATATGATCACGTGATGGTGCTATGCACACATGATCACATGATGTTGAGCGTCAACTCTCAACAAAAACCCTAACCCTAAGCTTAAGCTCAAGGGGTTCACGTGTATATTTTCATGTTCACGTTCAAACCTTAACCCTAACCCTAAGCTTAAAGGGGTTCGCATGTATATCTTCATGTTCATGTTCAATACAACTTGGTGTATAGGTAGCTATATTGTGTGCACTCCTCTCTCTCTCCCTCTCTCACTTTTGTATCATGATTTCCTTCCTCTTCCTTCCTAACCCTAACCCTAAGGGGTTCACATGTATATCTTCATGTTCATGTTCAATACAACTTAGTGTGCAGCAGGTAGCTATATCATGTGCACACCTCTCTCTCTCTCTCTCTCTCTCTCTCTCTCACTCTCTCTCTCTCTCTCTCACTTCTGCTATTAATTTTCATGTCCACACTAAAGGCTGCAAGTATGCAATCGGAAGTGTACTTTGCCATTTACCAACCTGGTGATCCCAAGAAGGATTATCCAATTTACTTTGCTAGCCTCGACAACTCAATGATGTAGAAATCCACCACACAACCACAAAAAGGGAAGCACTGGAATTTGACATTATTTATTGGAAAATGATTTTCTATTCTATGCCGGTCTCATCAAGCACTACTATATCTTGTGAATCATTCATGTATGACAAGAAGAATAATCAAATGCCTTCTGTTGCTTCAAGAATTCAAATTCAAAATAGTGGTCTGTAAAGGTTCCCAACACTACATTACTGATCATTATCCCATGTCAGATCTAGAGAAGCAACACCTAGAGTCGAAGATGACTTGCCTAACACCACATTGTTCCAAATCAAGGTTATCTCAAAATGGTGTGTTGACATCATTGGATACTTTTAATGATGGGAAGACCCCCACTAGAGTTGCGGCTAGTGGAAGCCCAAAAACTCATCATCAAAGCTACATCATATCACTCATAGCAAGCTGCTGTACAAAATAGGTGTAGATCAAATCCTGCATAGATGCATCATACCACATGAAATCCCACATGTCATCCATGAAGCACATGAAGGCATTGTAGGAGGACACTTTTCTAGAGAAGCCACTACTCAAAAAATTCTGCTAGCTAGCTATTGGTGGCCCACATTGTGGCAAGATGCCTATGAGTTCATAAAAAATTATGATGTATGCCAAATAACTGCCAAACCCCAACTCAAAGTCTTTACTCCCCAAACACAAGTGATGGTGCAACAACCTTTGAAAAATGGGGAATTGACTTTGTAGGACCCATATATCCTATTGCTGCTAAAGGAACATAAGCTTGGTACATAATTATAGCAACTTGTTATTTCACTTAATCGGCTAAGGCAAAGGAACATAAGCTTGGTACATAATTATAGCAACTTGTTATTTCACTTAATCGGCCTCTGACTAAGGCACGCATTTCGTAATAAAGTGATTCAAGAATCTCTCAGGATTCATGGTCATACACCAAAAGAGCACTCCTACTATTCCCAGGGCAATGGTATAGGCAAAATCTACTAATAAAATTATATGCATGATTCTCACAAAGGTCTTGGAACCCAAATGCTCTGTCTAGGCAGAAAAACTAAACTTTCAAAGTTAGCACAGATTTTATGCCATTTCAACTAGTGTATGGTTTGGAGGTAGTAGTCCCATTGGAATTCATCATCCCTAGTTTAAAAGTGGCAATATAGGAGTTCCTTAGTGATAAAGAATCCCTTTAAAGCACGACTGCTCCAACTTGAGAAGCACATTGAAATGAGATTAAGAGCCTACCATGCAATGACCACATAAAAAAGATGAAGGAAGGCATGGTTTGATAGATTTCTCAAGGATAAGGAAATTAATGAAGGTAACCTTGTCTTGCTCTAGTCTTGCTCTACAATGCCAAAGTCCACAAGGGAAAAATAAAGTATCAAGGCCAAGGTCCTCATAAAGTCAAGTAGATCACATCCATTGGCACCGTGCTCCTAGAAAGTTTGGATGGAGTGCAATTCATCTCGACAATCAAAGGTAGCAGCCACTACTACACAACTCGCAACTCATCCACAACTCGCAAGCCACCATCAACAAAACCAAAGATTTGGAAATCTGCACTAGATTGTTACACGATGTGCACTCACTTGCAGATGTACATTTTTGCACATATAGGTAGACCCAATCAGTTTCAAGTTGGGGCCCAAAGGTGATGATTGGGTGCTAGCTGCCCTGTGAATTCCCAGCAAATAAGCATCTAGTTAGTTCTTGCCTAGATGTTAGGACATGTACACTCACATGATTTCACATAGGCACATAGCAAATTCAATCAATAAAAACTATGTAACACGCTTTCATTTCACCCTCTCAAATCATGTCATGATTTCACAACTTTCACAATTGTCCTCATGCACAACTCTATTACACTTGTATACCCACTAATCTTTAAGTTCAATGACCTGGATCCAATCCTATCAAAAATGGATGTAGGATGGGAAGAAATGCTAGGAACCCAACCATTTATGGTGCAAAGTGACAACTTTGATGAAGATTCAATGCATGAAATGGAGCCAAGAGAAATACCAATGTAGCACAAGTCTTGTTCCCACTTCACAACCATTGACGCAGTCGAGTCTTTGGAACTTGTGTGCCCAACGCCATTGGCATATGCACTTTCCAATGGCACACATGCCTTTCTAGGGAAAAGGGGCTTGGAACCTTGTTTGAGTGCCTATAATCCTTGCAACAAGAAACTCCTCCCAAGAAAGCATACATTCAAGAATTTGTCCACTCATATCACTCCAAATATGAACAGGCTAAAATATGGCACCATCACTATAAATCAAAGACCACTTCATATTATTCTCAAAACTACCATGATCCAAAGTCAAAGACATGGTCTTCTAATTGAGCATTTGCAGTCTCTGTCTCAAGATCCTAAGGAAAATTAGGGCTATCACTATCAATGATAGTCTCTTCAAGATCACTATCCCATTCAAGGCCTAATTGTGACTTAGAATTGTTGATTTTAACTCAAAATTGATGATCATGTATGTAGTCAAAATGATGATTCTAGTTGCAGAATCAACGCGATCCTTGATCCAAAATTGTGATTCTATCTAGATGAATTAGCGATCTCCCATATGAAATTGACAATCATCAAGAATTGCAATTTAGACCCAAACCGGTGATTC
Source organism: Dipteris shenzhenensis (assembly GCF_047967505.1). Lineage (NCBI taxonomy): Eukaryota > Viridiplantae > Streptophyta > Polypodiopsida > Gleicheniales > Dipteridaceae > Dipteris > Dipteris shenzhenensis. Next base: position 9,466,024 of record NC_141606.1, read on the forward strand.
CATAATCAAAATAGATGTTTGATTTGTTGGTTAGTATAGCTTATTTTACAAAGATTAACCATATCACTAGATAAAGATTATTGAGCACATGGTATCGCAAATATGGGTTCTTGACTCACTACTTCTCCTACTACTTTCTAGTAGATGATTAGTGATTTGTTCACTTGCTTAGGGAAATTCTTAGTAGTACTCCTAAACGACATTTTAGTATATAGTCATACTCTAGTTGAGCACGCTTAACATCTCTACATTGTCTTGAGAATTCTAAGGGAGGAGAAGTATGTTAAAATTATCAATTGTGAACTTTTTCATAAGGAATTCATACTCTAGTTGAGCACGCTTAACATCTCTACATTGTCTTGAGAATTCTAAGGGAGGAGAAGTATGTTAAAATTATCAATTGTGACTTTTTTCATAAGGAACTCATATATTTGGGACTTTGAATTTCTTAAGATAGGAAAGCATATCGCTTGAGCAAATATAGAAGGTTCTAAATTGACCAATCCCTTGGAATATAAGGCAACTTTGAGCACTCTTTAAACAATAAAACTTATTGGGTTATATTAAAGGGAAAGTCACCCCAGAAAAAGACCAATATACAAAACTTGGCTAGCTATAAAGAGCATGCTACTTGTAGCCTATGCCACCTTAGTAGCAAGATCAAACATTAATAGATTCATACTTACTTCTAGTAAATAGATACTAACCAAGGAGTCTTTTTTGTTGATCACACACTGAGATCACTTAGCAAGGATTTCAAGGAACACAGCACAGCATTCTCACAAAATCCCACTTGAGGGTTCTTGTAAAAAAGAGTCTGATTGCAAAGCCCCCAAATTGCAAAGAAGAGCTGCTATAAGGAGAGAGCCACTAAAGTCGATGGGAGACCCCCGGTTACCAACAAGGGCCATCCTCCATTAGGACCCAAGTGAGAAGCATACCTATATGTGGTTTTTTCCATTCAATCTACTGGTAGATAGTTTAAGACAAGTCTTTTGTATGGAGGTTCTACATGCCGGGGATATCAACTTTTTGTTAAGTTATTTAGAGTTCTTGTAATGGTGGTTCTTCCAAGTTTGAGTTTTGGGCTGTCATAGCAACTACCTACGCTCTTGAAGTCATGCCTTTCTCAACCATAGGACTTCCATCTCATCCAAGGGCCACACTCCATGCACCTTGTCATGAGTCATGCCTTTTGTCCACCATAGGATCTTCTCTCCATCCAACAGTACGGGTGCAGCACCCTTTCTCCACCATAAGGTAGTCCCAAGGGTTTGCATGTAGTACTCGATCTTAGCCACTTAATCTACATCACAATCTGATGGCCCATAAACATCACGACTACCATTTGCATTTTCACGCACTATCAACTTGCCTTGAACCTTTAGATCAACATGTGATCCAAAGGGATCTACATTTAGAGCATCCCAAATGATGCCACATGGCTCTCCCATCTAATAGCTAGAGTACTTGGGTCATTCTCCTCCCTTGGTGTTATGTAAAAATTCAAAAATGGCCCTCACATAAGTTCATCCATGATTCAAGTATGAAGCATCCTTTTGTTTTGACAAATGGATAGGAGGCTAGCAATCCTCCATTCTTAAATGCGTTCTCCTCCCCATTAGTTGGTTGGCTAATCATATCTTAGATGTTTGCTTTAGTCCTTAATACAAGAGTCCCTTCCCATTTTTGAGTTCAAAACTCCCTTTGTGTAAGGCATTGACTCTCGGAGCAGGTGAAAAGATTTGGTCGAGAAGGAAGAGTTAGGATTTATTGGCAGTGCTGACCCTACACCAATCTATTGTGCTAATACCTTAGCATGGACTAAGAATCCAATTCATCAAACGACCGAGCATATTTAGGTGTATGAGAACTTCATACATCAAAAGATCCATTCGAGTGATATGATACTACATCATTGTAACATAAAAAATAATGTTTTCACAGCTTCGACAAACGTCTTGGAAAGGAGCTATTCTTCAAGCATCAATCAAGTATCATAATGATGGCGCTTTGCTTAAAGGAAGGTGTTTAGGGTAAGGGAGAATCCTATCATGGAAAGATTCCAACACTATGAGGAAGCCTTTTATCATCATTTGCTCATTGTATTACAGAGTTGAATTTTCTTATTATCGATATGTTATTTCACATTCAACATGATGCTAACGTTAAGGGAGGGGCTTGAGAAATGCATAAACTTTGAGGACCAAACTAAGTGGTTGACATAAGCAACTCTAAAGACAAGCAAAGGAGGATGCTAATGAAACTTCATGTGAGTCTCATTGACTTAAGCCTTAAGGATGTGTAGGAGGAATCATGGAAGAAGTGCAACCTTACACAATATTTCATAAAGATTGAGGACCACATAGATGGTGGACATTGGCAACTTTGAAGACAAGCAAAGTATTTTAGGTTGACATACACATAAGTTTGTTGACCCACTTGAACCTCAAGGATGGTGGACAATGGCAACTTTGAAGACAAGCAAAGGATGCTAGCTGAACATACCCATAAGTTTTTTGACCCGATTGAACCTCAAGGACATGGTACGAGGCATCTTAATGAAGGCATGGAAGCTTGTTTTTGCTTGCCCCCCCCCTTCTCTCTTTCTCTCTCTCTCTCTCTCGCTCTCTCTCTCTCTCTCTCTCTCTCTCTCTCTCTCTCTCTCTCTCTCTCTCTCTCTCTCTCTCTCTCTCTCTCTCTCTCTCTCTCTCTCTCTCTCTCTCTCTCTCTCTCTCTCTCTCTCTCTCTCTCTCGCACAACATAGCTCGTAGCAAAGCAAGGTTCTTGTATAAGAATGTGCTTGTTGATTCGAGTGTCCCATCAAAATCACGTCTGAACAAGGGGAGCACTTTGTCAACTCAATCATTGCCATAATGACGAAGGTGTTCCTTGTACAACATAAAAAGTTAATGAGTTACTACCCAAGGGCAAAAGGCTAGGTTGAGTCAACAAACAAAGTGATTGAAAGGATCATACACAAGACAATGAACAACAACCAAAATGATTAGGACTACAAGTTGCACACAACAATTTGGGCATAGCAAACTGCATCCAGGTTACAACAATGCTGACCCCATTCCAACTCGCTTTTGGTCTTGAAGCTATGGTACTGATCGTATCCTCTTCTAATCTAGTGTTTCCCAATAATACTCCTCTTTTGCCTACAAAGGAGCTACAAAGACACATTTTTCAAGGTGTAGACTCAACTTGGAAATGCAACATCGTTTAATATGGATCCTTAAATGTAAAAAATGTTTTGCCTTCTTGCCTTGTACTAAGTTTGCGTGTGGTAGTGCAACACATGAATGGTCAAGAAAAAGCCATAAAAATTTGACTAGATGATTGTCCAAGATCAATGAAGTTAGCAGGCTGAGGGCAACTTGGATGTAATCCAGCAGAAAAGGAAGGCATGGCATGAACACTACATCAAGAAACAAAAATTCAAAGATGGCATGCTGGTCTCACTCTACAATTTTCCATTCGAAGCACTAAAATGAAACCTACAACATCGGGATGGGGTGGACCATACCGAATCAAAAAATTATTTGAGAATGGGACAATACCACTAGAAGATCTCAAAGGAATTAAACTACCAAAGTAGATCAATGGAATCAAGCTCAAAGTGTTTGGCGGCAAGCCAAATTTGTTCAGGCAGAGTTTGTGGTTGAAGCACCATAAGAATAAGAGCACCAACATCGAATCAAAGGAGGGCAAAGGATGACCCAAGGCAAGTCAAATCAGGATTAATGGGTGGAATTGCGTGCATGATTAGTGGGAAAAGGTGCATGCCCTCAGAAGATTGGAGCTTGAAAGAGTGCAAATCCCTGGGTGAATAGCCTAATCACAATAGAGAAAGGCAACAATGGTAGCGCACATTGACAGTTAAGAGACTAGTTGATCAAGGGATAACTCCACAACTAGTTGATCACTTTCACAATCTGCCACAAGCCTCCGGCTCCCCATCCATTCTCTGCATAGCCCACAAACCTTCTACTTCCCCTACAAGCCTTACACCTCCACCCATGATGGCTGTAGCAGAATAGAAAAGAAGAGGAACATGGAGGTGATAACCACAAAGTCACAACGCTTCAAAGTAGAAAAGCCAAAGGGACTAGGGCTCATCCCACTCGAGAATACCTACCATTTTGGCAATGATATGCTTTTAACTCATAGGCTTAGCTAATTGCTAGGCCCTCCCCTGCATACAATTCTATGGTAGTGAAGGCCATCAACTCATAGGTCCCAACGACGATGATGTTTGACATAGTAGTGCGACAGATCACAATCATAGAATAATTAGTCCTAAAAGTTCTTAAAATGCCAAACCCGAAGGGGGTGACAATGCCCATCATTTTGCATAAATAGCTAAGTGTGTAGAGTGTAGCTGCATGTTGTTGTATCTAGTCAATTGGCCACACAATACATAGATGTTCTCCAATCTCTTTTGCATTTATTTTGCAATACAATCTATCTATCGTCCTTTTTCTTGTTCAAAGTATTTTTCAAATTGCACGTTGCACCATTTCACCACTTACTAGTTATTTGGAAAAGGCAATTGCCCTACCACCAGATGTAGGATGACACTAAGGATGTTAGCCCGAACCGTAGCATGCAATCTACACATTTTGGCATTAATAAACAAATTGAGATTAATGGTAATTTTGACATAATGTAAAAAACAAGAACTATTCTAAATTTGGCAAAATTGGTTTTCTAACCTTCATTTAAAATAAAAGATCTTCCCAAGTAAGATTATCCTACAAAAAGTGTGGAAAATCATCTTGTTTCCAAGTATTAAGTATTGAATTTCCAAGAATCTCAAACTAGAGAAAACAGATTACATACAGTGAAACTCCAAGTATAAAATATTGAATTTCCAAGAAACTCAAATTGATAAAAAATATTACATAAAATCAAACTCCACTAAACATGAGATGTGTATTTCTAAGTGAAAAAGAAGACACCTTTCATGTGCTTTTTTAACAATACATACCAAGAATGAAAGAAATGTATACAAAAGTCATAGCACGTAAAGTTTAAAAAACATCTAGAGGATCACTCCTTCTTTTTGGAATCCCTACAAAGTCACCTCGTATTAGTGAATTGGTTTTTGTTTTTGCAGCATTTGGGGTTCCAGTTGCTAGTGACAATTGGGGCTCCAGTTTGACTAGTTGCTAGTGACAATTAATTCAAGGGACCTTGCCAAAGGTATTAATGGTCAATCATTGGTGTGTTTTGAGAGGAACCAAGATGAGAACAAGCTAAGGGCTCATGAGGTCATTAGCTATGCCCTAAGATATGTTCCACCAAAATGTTGACTAATCGTACCTTATTCTCATAGGTCTTTATGTCAACTGGGACCACTAGTGACTTATTCTTAAAAAAAGCTTCTTACTATAACTTTGCCATTTCTAAAAATGGATTGGTTGTTTAGTTATGATTTGTGAATGTTCCAAAACTTGACCAATTAATGGTACCTAATGAATGCTTCTTATTGTTCTTCCTATATTTAATTATATAATTTGACATGTAAATTCATAAATGAGAAGATGTGGTCACCTTTAAGGGATACTAAAGGGTTGGTGAAATCCTCCTTTAGAACATGACTAGATGTATGGTCTAGCCAAATTTTGGAAAAAGAAGAAAGGAAAGATTTGAGTCCACGCTATCAACGGATGAAGTACATGTGTGCTTTGCTTTGTTACATGCCATGAAAGGTAATAATGCATATAACTTATAAGATCGTTGGTAGCCTTGCCAAGGTAGTAGCATGCTTTGGTAAGCTCTAAATTGTGCTGACAATTCATCCATGGAATGAGTTGAGGAGAATGTTTGGCCATCCGAAGCTTCGGAGTTGAACCATTGTAGGAGGTGAGCGTATTGACTAGAACATGCACATGAGTTCTTTGAAAAAAAAAGAACATGCACATGAAAGTGTATACCATATGCTACGTTAGGGCCTAGAAATTCAATCTTGCTTTCTTGGTGTACCCACCACAGAAAGGCATCCATTCTAAGAAGGAATTTTGGATTGCAACTTTCTTTGAAACAAAAAAAGTAGGTGTTTTGCTTCTAGAAGCCAATTTTTAAAAAGCGTCCCCAAATTTTAGGTACTAAATACCCTTTGTGCCATCTTAAAAAAATATTATAATGCAGTAATGGATGAAACTTATAGAAGCAATGATATCAAGGATAGACGTCAACGGCTATAGGTAAAGGAAAATATTTATATGGGAAACAATGTTCACATAAAACTTGTAAACTATATACAATGAACATGGAACATTTTCATTTTTACCTTTAAAAAAGTATTTTCTCAATTTTATAAAATTGGCAAAGTTTTAGGCAATTTAGTTATAGTTTAGCTAAAAATTATGCAAATTCTCAAGAAAAACCTCATATTCATGAAGACAAGTCTAACTCTCCTAGCCCAACCCATGATGCAAGAAGTGGTACCCTGCCTAGGACCAATATTGCGTGCAGTAGTGCCTTAAACGAGGGCAACCAGCTTAAAAGGCAGACCTCCTATTGTTCCAGCTGTGCTGCCACTGCTCCGTAGTTTTGAGAAAACATGTTTTCTATGAACATTGAGAGCCTGTGCACCCGAGAAGAACCATCCGAATGACATGCAACTACCTGTATTTCAGCTATCCCCTACGTGAAAATAGGGTCCCAAGGAGCAACCGAGATGTCCCAAAAAAAAGAGAAAAAGATTAAGCTAGGTTCAATTGGCCTGCCTTGTAGTTTTTCAGTCACATAGGTATGGAGCACTGGGGTTTTGTTGCTGGAAATGTCTCACATGCATGCATAAGCGAGAGGCGGATCGGGCAACAAGTGGAACGGTGCGCACCATGTGCAAGTTATCCCGCAAAAGAGAACTCAAAAAATAAAGCCCCTGGTTGGTGTCCTTCAGTGAGACTTGCAAACGGCAGGCAAAAAAACAAGCGAGGTGTGTGAACCGGGTTGGATCGGAGGGGGGTTGTCAAAGGAAGGGAAGCAGGAAATGCAAAAGGAGCTTTTATGATTAATATATTTATAAAGTTAACAAATAAATAAAGATGTTAATATAATGCTAAGTGAGATTAGGTGGCAGTGTACGGCATCTCCCGTTGTCGGCTTCATTTTCTTCTCTTCTTCTTCTTTTTCTTCTTCTTCTCTTTTATTGTGTGAAATCTTCTCTGTTTTAAACGTCTGTCTGTGTGTTCTCCATCAATCTCCCTTTGATCTCTGCTGCTTCTGCTTCTTCTTTCCCATCCTCCAGCCCCATCCTTCTCCCCTCGGTTTTCAATGGCCACTACCGGCACCACCAATATGCAAGCCAAATTGGTAACTCCTCCCTTCCCTTCTTCTCCCCCTCATAGCTTTCCCTTGCTCCGATTTCCTCCCCCCTCCCTCCTTTCTTTGCCGCTGTAGCCTGATTTGCGCTTTCTGATCCCGCCGATTTAGCATGTTGCCGAACGCGCTACATGTAGTTTCTTTTCGAGACGAATTGTTAGTCGTAGCTTTTGATCTTCTGTTGTTAAAGGCGCGAATTGTTCCTGAAGCAGGTTATTCGTGTGCTCCCAGATGTTTCGTACCGGTATGGCTTTTGACTGACGATTCTATGGCAACATGGACAGGTTCTTCTGGGGGACATGGGAGCCGGTAAATCGAGCTTAGTGTTGCGTTTCGTTAAAGGGCAATTCTTCGATTATCAGGTTTCTATGCCAGTGCTCGCCACCTGTGATTTCCTTCTTATAGAAAAAAAACGGAAAACGCCACTATAAGTTAGAGTGCGAACTCTAGAGGTGATCTCTGAATCTATGTGGTAGACGATGCTCCACCTGGATTGTTAAATGTGACAATCGGCTTGTGAAATCGGGCCTCTTAGTGTCAAAACTATCATCTGCTTCAATTTAACACAGCTCCCGGCCTTAACTCTTTGTATTCGAATATCTCTTGCTTTGGCACATTGCGACACCATTCTGGGGATTTGTGTGAGTGTAATGCGTTATTAATCACGATGTGCTGGCATCACAGGAGTCGACAATCGGCGCTGCATTTTTTTCTCAGACATTGGCTGTCAATGACACTACAGTGAAATTTGAAATATGGGATACAGCAGGACAGGAAAGATATCACAGCTTGGCCCCCATGTATTATCGTGGAGCTGCTGCAGCAATTATTGTTTACGATATCACCAATAGTGTAAGTTCCCGCAGACCTGAACTAAAATGAAGCTGGCAATCATCACAGAGGCTGACCATCTGAGGCCTTCATGTAGTCTCACGATGAAGCTCACAGTTTATAGTAAACGATAATGTCATATCTGTTGACTTCGTTGAGCAGCGCATAATTTATCATAGCCTGACTTTACCTTAATCTACAAAGCCAGTATGAGGACGATAGATATGGTTTGGACGGTATTGGCTCCATGTGTAACGCTGGACGTTTGGCCCTGATGAACTTCATGGGAATGATGAAGCTGATGGTTGGTAACTAGGTGTGAAAAACTGCAATTTTTGTTTGTTTTGCTTCCACACTTTGGTCATGCTCATACTCATACTCTACATATAAGTTTTTTGCATGGTAATAGTTATTTGACCAAAATATTTCTGATATGCCCAAATATGCAACGAGCGCTTCTGAAATTATCCTGTATTATAGATCTTTTGCACACGTACGAGTATATTATCCTTCATAAATGCTATAATCCTCTGTTTTTTGTGTGTGTGGAATTCATAGCTTTTTGTGTGTTCATGATTGTGGAACATCCAAAACCTAAAGGCGGGAGCTTCAAACTCCATCTTCTGTCTTCAGAGTTTGTTTATCAGACCTTTTAATGTGTATGCTCTTTCACATGCCTTAGCCGTTTCCCTTTCACCCATGAGGCTCTCTAGGAAGGGTTAAGCAAATTTATTCACAGAGAGCCAGGGGTTCTCTCTCCCTTGCACAAGATCTTAAATAGTGTTAACTTGAATTGCCCCATGGGATCCAAGCACTGTGTCCCAAAGGGTTGAACCCAAGACGTGAACACAGACACTTCATGTGTGTGTGTGTGTGCGTCACAAGGACACCATTTTCTTGGCTGGGAGCATTCCATTTAGGGCAAAGGAAGGGGAACGGCTAGAGAGAACTTGGGAATGGTGTTCTGGAACATTCAGAACGCCTGAATGTTCCCTGAATGTTCCCTATGGGTTGTTCCGTTTGACTTCTGCTTCTTCCCCAAGCGCTTGAATGTCCCCTCTGGGATGTTCCATTTGGCTTCTGCTGCAAGCCCCAGCTCTAAATCTATCCTCTGCTGCCTTCTTGCCATCCCACAAAGTTGGTCAGCCTCTCCATCAAGTGGCAACCTCATCAAGGTGAAAAGGAGGAAAACAAGACTTGGATAGCTGGCAATAGTGACAAACAAGAGATCAAATGGTGGGAAGAGAAAGATGAAGAAAGCACATCGTTGAGGGAATGCAAGTGGTAAGGGGAAACTTACAAAGCCATAGGAGAAATTTGAGAGAGAGAGAGAGAGAGAGAGAGAGAGAGAGAGAAGAGAGAGAGAGAGAGAGAGAGATGGTATGATTTTATTAAAGTTCGTGTAAGATCTATGGGACTGACGTTCACTATTAGTAGTGGGAGAGAGAGATGGTATGATTTTATTAAAGTTCGCGTGAGACCCTTCAGTATCTATGGGACTGATGACCACTATTAACTAATAATGGTCTTTTACACCCAGTACTTGTTGAGCTAGCTTGTGTGCTAGTCGGAGTACTTTGTTGCGATGTGCTAGTAGTTATTTTATATAGCTTCCTCGTTTTTTGGATGGCTGCTCCAGTAGATTTCTCAGGTTGTCTATTCTGTCCCTGTATTGATGTGTGCATAAGCTCGGCATTTAGGAGTACATGCTGCTCATTTTCTCTCTCCTGTCAAAATCTTTCCTCTCTTGGGACTCTGGGTCTTGCCCATGTACCCCTCTCTACTTCTAAATCATGTGAGCTGGTTCTCATTTTGCAGATTAGATGCCTTTTGAACATTGAAATGTCCTCTCCGAGGTATTTCTGGATTGCATAGCTGACCATTGGGTTAATTTCCTGTAATGAGAGAGAGAGAGTACTGTCTTTAAAGGCTTCATGGGCCTATGACACAAAAAAATGCATCCAAAGTCAATCCAAGTACAAGCCCAAGGGAGTGCACGAGGCAGGTTGGCGTAAAGCAGCTCCAATGTTATTACAAAACATAACTATGTTCTAGTCCTATCATAGGATGACCATCATTACATCAGTCGAGAGTCTTTATGCTTAATTTGAATTACCTAATTTCCCCTCCCAGTAAACAGCCCTTTGCCTTCTTTCCTAGCTTCCTTCACTTTGGTAAGTTCAATGGTTTTTTGTTTGAGCTGGGTCGTGGTGCGCTCCTCAGATACCCTTGCTGCCCTGTCTCTAAACTTTTCTTGTGCTTGTGCCCCCCTTTTAAGGACACCGCTTATGTCTTCCTGATCTCACTCGACATGGAGTATTTTTCTCCTTGAGGCGATTCGACTTTATCTTCTGTATACTCCTCGTCAAGCTAGCAGCCCCCCCAGCCTTGGTTTCCTTGCTTTCTCACCTCCTCAGAGAGGTCCCATCTCTTGTTTCCTTGACCTTACCTGACTGGTGATCATTTCAAAACAAGCTGTGGTGCAGGCGGGGATGTATTGTATATGTGTAATACCTCTTGGATGACTTCTTGTTTGCCATTGCTTTCCATGTTGTGAAGTTTCCTTTCCATGACTGCAAGTTGAAGCTTGAGCTCTCTAATTTCTTGTCTACAGGAAATAAATCTGCCCCTGCAGATCTGAGGTAGCTGTTGATGGGCGTTGAGGCAGCTGCAACAGCTCAGTAGGAGTATCTGTTGGTGGAGGTTGAGGCAGCAAAGGTCTTCATCTTTGGGAAGCCTTGACTGCTTAATGATGGCCTTGACCGTGTGCACATCGCCCAGTTGGAACCAACTCCGAGTTGGGCGGGGGCTCAGCCCAACTCAGAGTGAGAGTGAAAAAGCGCCCGCCCCCCGCTTCCTCTAAGAGAAAAGGGAGGGGAGGGTCTAGGAAAACTTAAAATTGATTAATTAGTTGGGTCATAGGTGTGATAGGTTCATTTAGTATTGTCTCGGCTAACCATTGTGAATAACTAGGCTAGTCTACTGCCTCTTATCTATGTGCGATGATTCACTTGCCCACTTCTATGTCTACTCCTTCGTATTGTCCTTTCACTCGCACTCTCTTTCTCCCCTGCCCAGTCGTCATTTGATTCCTCCTCCCTTGGATTTTCCTCGCTCCTCCATTGGCCTATTCTTGTTCCTTGAATTCTGGATGTTCATGCCCAGGTTGATCTGGCCTCCTTCCTTTTGAGGACTATCTGCTGGTAATGTTAAATCAGTATCCACAACCACTTTTTTAAAAATCACTGCCATGTATCCAGTAAGTGTCTTTTTGAAGTTTACACTGTTTTGCTAAAGCAGCTTGAATGTTTTGAAACTGCATAAAAGGGTTGATTGGAGATTTCATCATTCTTTAATATATATGGTCTATTATTCATTATGCATGCATACTGTCACAGTAGGCTGTAGCCATGGCTTTATCAAAGTTTTGCATCCAATGATTTGTATGCTTTATTCTTTGTAGTGCAAATATGGTGATCGATTTCTTGCTATGTGCTGTCGTATTTCTTGAGATCTTGCGGATGCATGAGCGCATGGGGAACTTGCTTAGGGTTATCTTAATTGAGCATGATTAGGTTTGCAAAGACTTCCCTAAATGTTTCAATGTTTTGCCAATTCATTGAGGAATTTTGATAACCAAAGTCTCTTGTTGTGATCTCTTTGCAGTCTACATTTCACATTTTGTTGCATATAAATTTTCTTTGGATTCAGGCCTCTCAATTGTGATCCATTGTACTCTGAGAGAGAGAGAGAGAGAGAGAGAGAGAGAGAGAGAGAGAGAGAGAGAGAGAGAGGGAGGGGGCGGGGGCGAGGGCTCTGATACATCTAGTTGTGGTGTTTTTTCGAATGTTTGACTAAGATGCTCTCCAAGATTTTTTTTTTTTTTTTGGGGGGGGGGGGGAGTTATGCGCGCTATTCTACAAATATTAAGGCTAAAGAGATATAATGTTTGATGTTTTTTTGTAGGATTCCTTCACACGTGCAAAGAAGTGGGTACAAGAGCTGCAGAGACAAGGTAATCCTTTTGTTTTATCTAGTTTATTTTTCTTGACTTTCTTGCATTCTTGACAATAATCATGTGTTGTTTTTTATGCTGTTAAAGAGAGTAAATGGTATAGTTCGAATGTGGCCTTTTTGATTTTACTCTTGTAGATATATGTTCAGAATTCCAACTTGAAAGATGGTGATTTTGGTTAAAGTTGTTTAAGGTGCTTGAAAGTGTAACTGCATGATGGTTGGATATTCAATAGTCTCAAGGCAGGCAACTTTTATTGTACACCAAATCTGTTGGTATGGAAGGTACATGCAAATAGGACATACTTTTCTTACAGCTGAATTTAAAAAGGCTTACCAGCAACGAATTGTACAAGAACACATAATAGAATAGTGGTGGGTGAATGTAGAGGTGCTTGCATGTGTGCATGCTTGTGTTGGGTGCATGCATGCACTTATAGATTTTTATCGGTGAGAGCCTGCCTTGTAATACAAGTTGAGCTGCCACTCAACAACACTCAAGTCAACAGCAGGAGAGCCATGCAGACAGGCTTCCTCGCACAGATAGAGTCTAGACGATAGCATGAGACACAAACCCCTAGGGTTGAGCCTTCCGAGGGGACTTGGACTCGGGTTTCAAACCCAAGAAGATTTAACAACTCTTCCAAGACTTAAGGGAGGCAAGATACGAAATGAGCTCTTTAAACACCACATGAGATGTGCTTGCATCAAGTAGCATCCACACTAATTATGTTAAATTTGAAAATATGAGTACTTCTCAACATTCAAAAGAAAAATGCCTTCTAAAACATCCAGATGGTCACCCAAACTATCAACTTCATCACATACAAGAGAGTCTAGCTACTATGACATCCACCTTGGGAATCGTGATACAAGCCCCATCCAAGGTTTCTAGAAACATCTCCTCTGGTGACACGACCCCAGCACTCCTGAAACCTGTGATCTGCAAGCAAACACAAGAACACACCAAACGTGAAGAAATTGAGCAGGCTGCTCACCACCCAACCATGACATCTACGGGATGCAATCCCGAATTAGGAGATGTCCCCTCTGAGCCACAAGCTGAGCCATTGGCACGAACTCCCAACCGGATCGTAACAAGCTTGGTGTCCCATACCACCAGGTGGCGCTGTGAAGCCTGGGATCTGCTGCGAGGAACTCATACTTAGAGTAGTTTCTAACTTCTCAAAAACAAGTGTCCAGAAGTTACTTGTAAACTTCGAGTCCATGTCACTGACTATGTCAGAGGGCAAACCATACAGCTTAAGCAAGTGGTCCACAAACTCGTGAGCCAGCTGAACAGCTGAAATAGTTGTTCTAGTAGGTAAGAATCTAGCCATTTTTGTCAGACGGTCCACTATGGCCCAAATGGAGTCATGACCCTTGCGCGTTCTTGGTAAACCGGTAATAAAATCCATGGAAATACTTTCCCATTTATTACTCGGGATTTGCAATGGCTGTAATAAACCCGCGCTTCTAAGGCGTTCTGTCTTAGTAACCTGACAAACCCGGCAACCTACCACATAGTTTTCTATAAATGCACGCATCTTAGGCCAATAAAAGGTATGCTTCACAAGAGACAGAGTCCGATGTATACTTGGATGTCCAGCACTAGGAGCATCATGACACTCCCAGAGAATCTTGGATCGAAGATCCATAATATTTGGCACACATATCTTTCCATTCCGGAACAGTAATCCGTTCCTAATCATCCACTGACCTCCTGCCGCCTGTACTGTAGGTGGCACAATCCTTGAGTCGTGGTCAACCATGGAGCTCCCATCTTGGACTTTCTGCCAACAAGAATTGAAATGACTATCAGTTGCGCAAAGCCCTCTCATAGCTTTGAGGATATTTCCGTAAATGACATAGCATTTACAAACTTGACTCGACCTAAGGCATCCGCCACACTATTGAGCGAACCCTTTCAATAACGTATGTCAAAATCAAAATCTTGCATCAATTCTGCCCATCTAGGCTTTCGTCCCCTCAATTCAGACCCATCACACACATACTTGATTGACTGGTGATCGGTCAATACCAAAAACTTCGAACCATACAAGTAGTGTCTCCAAACTTTTAGAGCATACACAACTGCATATAGTTCTTTTTTTGGTGTGGGCCAATGATGTTGGGTGTCGTCTAGCCTCTTACTCTCAAAAGCTACAGGTCTGCCCTCTTGGAATAAAGCTGCCCCAATCGCAAAATCACTCGCATTCACCTCTAAAACATAAGGCCGGGTTGGATCGGGTAATGCAAGAACATGTGCTTCCTTGATAGTTAACTTCAAGGTTTCAAAAGCCTTTTTCAATGCATCATTCCAAGAGATCGGCTGGGTAGACCTGCGTCCACGACCTTTCAATATGTTTGTCAGGGGTGCCGTGATGTGTGAATAATCACGCACAAACTTCCGTAGAAATACCGTGAATCCTAGGAAAGAACGAAGTTGTTTCACACTCTGAGGGATAGGCCATTCCAAAACCTTCTGGATACGATCCATATCAATGCTAATACCTTTTGAAGAAAAATCGTGTCCTAAGTAAATGATCTCCTTCATAAAGAAGTTACATTTACTCATCTTGGCATAGAGCTTATGCTGTCTTAGAATAACTAAGACAATTCGGAGGTGTCCTATGTGATCCTCTAGCGTTCGGCTATATACCAAGATGTCATCTAAGAACACGACAATGAATTTGCTCAGAAAATCTCGGAACAAATCGTTCATCATTTGCTGGAAGGTGGCAGGAGCGTTGGCCAAACCAAAAGGTAATATGAGAAACTCGTAATGGCCATACCTAGTTTGGAATGCGGTTCGATCTATGTGTCTAGCATAGATACGGATTTGGTGATAATCCGTACGCAAATCAATCTTAGTGAATACTTCGCTCCGGCCAAATGATAAGGAAGAGGGTATCGATTTCTAATTGTCACTTTATTCAATCGTTTATATTCTATACACATTCTCCACGAATTATCTTTCTTCTTTCTTAAGAGGACAGGTGCTCCCCAAGGTGATTTACTTGGGCGGATATAGTCCATATTCAGATAATCTTGTAGCTGTGAAGCTAACTCATCCTCCTCAAGCTGGCTCATCCTATAAGTTGGAACACTAATAGGTTGAGCCCCAGGTACTAAATCTATGCGATAGTCTACTGCCCGCTTCGGAGGTAAACCTTCTGGCAGTTGAGTTGGGAATACATCTATGAAATCATCCAACAACATTCTCAATTCACGGTTTTCAAACACACTTAAATCATTTTTGTTAGTAACAGAAAGAGGATTACCAAAAAGCGAGCAGAGAAAAGCGAGCGATCCCAAATAAGCGAGCAAGATTGAATAGGTTTCAAGCGATTGAGAACCTCATCCAACATCTTATTCCTCGCAATATCATTGGAACAATTGATGTGATCATAAGAAAATCAAACATATTCCAACAATGAAGGCATGCCTGAAACTCACAATTAACTTCTCTTTTATCCTCATACTATGACATTTGAGTCATTGTGGAGAGGTAGAGACACAACAATACATAAAATTTGTGATAAAAAAAGCAAACACTACTTAAATTGAACATCCACACATCAAGATAATGGTAGAATATATGGCTGAAAATATGTAAACATGATCATGTGCTACATATACATATCATGTCTTTTATGCTTGCAGAAGATCGTCCATACATTCGATCCAAAAACATGGAAGCAAAACCAACTATGTTAAAAGAAAAAAAACACATTTTTAAGGATTAATTTTGCTTAGTGAAAATACCTATGTAATCTGGACAATACCATGCTTTGAAAAACTTAGGGAGCCAAAAAAGATTTTGTCCCTCTATACTTTTATTATGACCAATGTCTGAACGATAGTTCTATCGGAACTAGAAATGAATGCATCTAAACCACTATGTTTATTGCTCATCCAATATCCTGTAGACTATTATGTTAAACTCAATACGTGACCACAAACTCAAGCATAAGAGGAGCATGATTCAAGTGAAATAATTGGCAAAGACACTCTGTAACTAGTATCCTGTTGCATCTAACGGAAAATATGCACCAGGCGTTAACAAGCTTCTATTTCCACCCCTATAAGCAAACTCGTATCTTGTAGTATGAAAAACTTTAAGGAAAACATTGCACTTAATGCATCGATTAAGCCAATGACCACTCATTAGGCACAATCAAACAATCATCAAGGAAAGTCTAGTCAAGCAAGTTGAAGCGAAAAACCAAATATCTATTCGGATCTATGTCGTGGTGTATCCGCCAACCATGAGTAGCAAAAGAACCTATGAAAAAAGCAAAATAGGGATTGTTCCACTCTACCATGACCACTTTCATGCTACAAATAAGGGAATACATAGTCGTTTTAGGATACTTTTTGTAAACTACTCGGTGCTTTCTATCAATTCAGACAACGGATTTTGTAGAGGCGTTTGAATGAAATGATTGCGAGTTGCCAAACACATATACTTGAACTTAAGAGATTGCAATTAAGCTGGAATTAAGACTTATACAGCTTAAACACAAAGTGACATCATTGGAAATTGCAATATGATTGAGGGGCCAAGACGCTCCCCCCCCCTTATCCAGGCTCACTTTATTCTTGGAAATGGAGATACAAGACCATGGTGCAATGCACCTTCCAAACTGATGAACTTAGTGAAAGCCTAGGACCTAGATACAAGACTGAAGATGTAAACTACTCGGTGCTTTCTATCAATTCAGACAATGGATTTTGCAGAGGCGTTTGAATGAGATGATTGCGAGTTGCCAAACACATATACTTGAACTTAAGAGTTTGCAATTAAGCTGGAATTAAGACTTATACAGCTTAAACACAAAGTGACATCATTGGAAAATGCAATATGATTGAGGCGCCAAGACGGGCCCCCCCCTTTATCCAGGCTCACTTTATTCTTGAAAATGGAGATACAAGACCAAGGTGCAATGCACCTTCCAAACTGATGAACTCAGTGAAAACCTAGTACCTAGATACAAGACTCAAGAGCATATGTGCAAGGTAGACAACAAAAAGGAGGACTTCAAGCTCAAGTTTCAACTCTTGGCTTGCCCCATCCACAAGGAAGAAGCCTGTAACAATCACCACTTACATCCAACATTAGAGACAAGCACTAGTTTCTAGAAAGATAGTAGAAACAACATGAAAGTGCTGGAAATGAGATAAACTTGATAATACAGGCTCCCTTCGTGACTTGATCCTTTTGTAGATGAAGTCCTTGATGCCTCTGAAGCTACCTTGGGTGAGGAGAGTGTGGAAATGGGGCTGGAATGAGAACAGCTTAGAAAAACAACCTGTAGGCTAGAGAGAGAAAGCTTTTATGGAGTGATAGCTGTAGAGAGAGAGTGCCAATGCTGATCTCAAGGGAGGGGATGTAAGAGAGGAACTGCTGCTGTTCCAGAGGTGCACAGAAAGGCAGATTTCTGCAAGGGGAAGGGGCTGGAACAATAGAAAGAGAAATTCTGCAGTAGAGAGAGAAAGACTGCAGCAGGAGAGAGAAAGGGGCTGTGGCTGCTCCAGGCTAGGAGAAGGAGAGAGGATGCTGCTGTTGTTCCAGAAGAGCTGAGAGGGGGCAGATTTCTGGAGAGGAGGGGCTGGAACTGTAGAGAGAGAACGTGCTGTTGTAGAGAGAGAAAGTGCTGCTGAGGTGAGAGAATGGCCTGGGGAGAAGCTGGCTGCACCCAAGGAGCTGGAGAGGTTCTGCTGCATCATCCAAAAGGAGGGAGAAGAAAAGTGACGAATTTTTCATGTGAGGAATGAAGGGGAGAGGCCTTCTTTTATAGGCTCAGCCCCCCCCCCCCCCAGGCCTAGAGGGGAAGGTGGACACTTGTCCCAGATTTTTGGTGGGCTGCAGTCCCAAAGAGGACAGCCTACAACCTGCCCAAATCTACCAGATTTGGGGCCAAACACTTGGCCTGCATGCCCTGCCACTTGCCATGCATGCTGCCACATGTGTGGGACAGGTGGACTGACCTGCCAGCTCAGATTCCATGTGGCAGTCTGCCACGTGTCAGCTGCCACGTCACTCACAAAAACCCTAAAATTTTAAAGTTGTCAGAATTCAATTCTGATCGCACCCACGGGTTCCTAATAGCTTAGACTATCTATTGACGTACTCTAAGGTCATAATTGAGCCATACTGAGCTCATTTGTTTGTTGTCTTATCTTGTATCTCCATTACTCTTGGCATGCTTCCAGGCCCACACCCAAAGCTCAGGGAACATTCTCTTGAATGGTTCCTAGGTCAGTATGCAATCTGTGCATTTGATTGGTCCCATGTTTGGGTACTCAGGTGGGGTGTGGTTTCCATATGTTCCTCTCAAAGAGAGGCCATCACTCTTGTGGGTCACTAACGCCCATAACCCCAAGTAAGGGGGTCCACCCTCAAATGCTAGACCTAGTCCCCATTGTCCGTAATTGAACAGTAGGAAAACATTTCATTTCTTAATAAGCATACTATTGAAAAACAAAAAGAAATAGTACCAAGCAAGTGGATACATGTTGAAGCAGGATGACACAAGAGCATATGTATAAGGTAGACAACAAAAAGGAGGACTCCAAGCTCAGGTTTCAACTCTTGGCTTGCCCAATCCACAAGGAAGAAGCCTGCAACAATCACCACTTACATCCAACATTAGAGGCAAGCACTAGTTTCTAGAAAGATAGTAGAAACAACATGAAATAGTGCTGTAAATGAGATAAACTTGACAATACAGGCTCCCTTCGTGACTTGACCCTTTTGTAGATGAAGTCCTTGATGCCTCTGAAGCTACCTTGGGTGAGGAGAGTGTGGAAATGGGGCTGGAATGAGAACAGCTTAGAAAAACAGCCTGTAGGCTAGAGAGAGAAAGCTTTTATGGAGTGATAGCTGTAGAGAGAGAGTGCCAATGCTGATCCCAAGGGAGGGGATGTAAGAGAGGAGCTGCTGTTGTTCCAGAGGTGCACAGAAAGGCAGATTTCTGCAAGGGGAATGGGCTGGAACAGTAGAGAGAGAAATTCTGCAGTAGAGAGAGAAAGACTGCAACAGGAGAGAGAAAGGGGCTGTGGCTGCTGCAGGCTAGGAGAAGGAGAAAGCGTGATGCTGCTGTTCCAGAAGAGCTGAGAGGGGCAGATTTTTGGAGAGGTGGGGCTGGAACTGTAGAGAGAGAGTGTGTTGCTGTAGAGAGAGAAGGTGCTGTTGAGGTGAGAGAATGGCCTGGGGAGAAGCTGGCTGCACCCAAGGAGCTGGAGAGGTTCTGCTGCATCAACCAAAAGGAGGGAGAAGAAAAGTGACGAATTTTTCATGTGAGGAATGGGGAGAGGCCTTCTTTTATAGGCTCAGCCCCCCCTGCCCCCCAGGCTTAGAGTGGAAGGTGGACACTTGTCCCAGATTTTTAGTGGGCTGCATTCCCAAAGAGGACAGCCCACAACCTGTCCCAAATCTACCAGATTTAGGGCCAGACACTTGGCTTGCATGCCCTGCCACTTGCCATGCATGCTGCCACATGTGTGGGACATGTGGACTGACCTGCCAGCTCATATTCCATGTTGCAGTCTGCCACGTGTCAGCTGTCGCGTCACTCCCCAAAACCCTAAAATTTTAAAGTTGTCAGAATACAATTCTGATCGCACCCACGGGTTCCGAACAACTTGGACTATCTATTGACGTACTCTAAGGTCATAATTGAGCCATACTGAGCTCACTTGTTTGTTGTCTTATCTTGTATCTCCATTATTCTTGGCATGCTGCCAGGCCCACACCCAAAGCTCAGGGAACATTCTCTTGAATGGTTTCTAAGTCGGTATGCAATCTGTGCATTTGATTGGTCCCATGTTTGGGTACTCAGGTGGGGTGTGGTTTCCAGATGTCCCTCTCAAATAGAGGCCATCACTCTTGTGGGTCACTAATGCCCATAACCCCAAGCAAGGGGGTCCACCCTCAAATGCTAGACCTAGTCCCCATTGTCTGTAACTGAACAGTAGGAAAACATTTCATTTCTTAATAAGCATACTATTGAAAAACAAAAAGAAATAGTACCAAGCAAGTGGATACATGTTGAAGCAAGATGACATTCCCTCCGTCTTTCATTCGGTTGTCCTCAACTGGAATGCAATCTAGGATTTCAGGACACTCCTGAAATGTAGCTCTGTCCACCCATTGGGCATCGGTGGATGGGAGTTCTCTGAACTTTTAAAGGTACATCTTGCGAGTCATGCCTCGACGTCCCGTAGTGAAGTTTTGCAGAATTATTTGCTCTGGGATCAACAAGATCGCAGTGTCCTTTACTTCAGGTGCATCGTCCAGTGTGGGCTCTTGAGGTGGTTCCCCAATGAAGGGTTTCACCAAGCTTACGTGAAAGACATCGTGGATCTTCCAATGCTCTGGAAGTCTCAATCGGACTGAGACATAATTTATTACCTGCAACACCTGAAAAGGACCATAATATCGAAAAGATAGCTTGAAGTAGATGCGCTTTTTGCCTACTTTGGTTTTTAACCGGGCTTTCTCAAATTTCAATAAGACCCATTGGCCTTCTTTCACTGCAAAAGCCCTCCGCAAAATCCGTTGTCTGAATTGATAGAAAGCATTGAGTAGTTTACACTTTTAGGGTTCATTCCCGACCATTGAAAAGGGAGCCAATGCTATCTGTTTGTATTCATAAAATCTTTATGAACATTATCATGTTCAATATAAGGATAGGAGCCAGCTCAATGGGTAGTCTTAAACAAATATAAATACTATTCGAATTTTAACCTTATGCAAAAGCTTTTTTTTTAACACAAAGTAAAACTTGATTATACATATAGATGGGAATCAGGTCACCATTGTAAGTATGGATTTAGTAATTAAGCTGAAAATATTCCCTTAGAAAAGGGTCATAGCTCAATCAACATAGTATCCATATTATATATCCAAAATTTACAAGATCTCATTCATACCATTATAATATTTTCATCACTTGTCATAAGTACTAACCTCAATTGGCGTTATGTATTTGGGTTTGAATAGTGTTTAGTTTAGGATATAATGGAGCAATATATTTATGTAATATCTAGTGATCATAGTTTCTAATATAGGATAAAATGAAGCATAGAGTAACGTTGTCATTCAAAAATGATAATATACCTTCTTTGACCATATACAAGTATCATGCATTCGTAAAAAAAGTTAGTCATAAAATGCAATATAATGTGCCCATAATGCATGTACAGTAAATTTTCACACATTAGAATGTGAGAAAGGGAATAATTTAACTATGAAATCAGGGATCAATATAGGAAATGGTCTTCTATGCACACATGTATGCTAAGGGTCCATCTAATACAATATTGGAAATTAATGTGAGTATGAGTGTATGCATCCATCGGTGATGTATATGACTGTATGCATCCATCCGTGATGTACATTGTTATACTAATCCATGGTGCTTTACGGCTTGAGTTGTTTGTAGCGCAATTAATCACAACAATGTTGTATTTTTTTAAAGAAAAATGCCATAAAAATTTCATGTAGCAAAACACAAAAAAATAAATGGCATTTGTAGCATTAATCCAAGCATTTCCTGCAAACAATCTCCATCCCTCCCTTTCCTGCTTATTCCTTTCGGCCACCTTCACCCTCTTTTTGCCCTTCAAGACTGCCTCTTGCCTCCTCGCTTCCTTGCTTCCTCACCTCCTCACCTCCTTGCTTCTTTGCCTTCTCACCTCCTTGCATCATGCTTGTTCCTGGCGATTCCAAGACCGCCGTCCCTCCCCTCACTGGCCAGCTCCTCTACTCCTCACGTCGTCCTTCCCCTCATTTTGGTGTCTCCAATGAATAGCTTGGGGGTCTTGTTTTTGGAGGGGGGAAGCATAAGAATGTTAACACGTTAATGCGCTGTCATTTTCGTGCTTCTGTCACCCAAAAACATGACTTGCAAAGCCCTTGCTTAAGCTTGAATGAGCCGCTTGATTTTGGGGGTGTAATGGTAAAAAATGGTAACATGTTGAGCCATTTTCGACCATTATGCCCCCAAAATCAAGAGGCTCATTCAAGCCTAAGCAAGGGCTTTGCAAGCATTGCAAGTCCAGTAAATGAAATCAATCAGATTAGGAGTTGGCAAACTCGATTTGGGAGAGGTCAGAAATACTGTCTTTGAATAATGCCTTGGATCATGGGATGGGGTTCTCATGGGATGGAGTTTTGATTCCTCTTGATGCTGAATATCCAAAATGCAGATGTACCACTGCAGTGCTTCTTCAATCTCTCTTCATACTCAGAATTCTCTTCTGAATACCAAGTTGCTGAAATCTCTTTATAGTAACCTGCTCAATAAGCTGAAACATATTCTCAACAAACCGGTCAGTATTAAAACGATTCTCTCACCCAAATGTGTTATTGAACTAGATAGACTTTGGCTATAGATGATTTTGCGATGGAGAACTACTTAGTCTATAGAAACTAGACCTTCAATCTCTTTTTCCAACTCTTCTATTTCAGCCCTATTCATCCTATCAGACGCTCTACACGGGATTTTCTCCGTCTATACTCCACAATGAATATGTCTACTCTCTATTCAGTTCACACATCCATACACCAGTGTTGGCTGAATGGATAGCATTTACTCTTGGTTCTATGTTCACCGTAGAGTCTTGGGATGAGGAGGTAGAAGCCTCACCCTCCTGCTTGGATGCTTTGCCTTTCCCTTTTACAGAATTGGTTTTGGCAATTTTGGCTAATAGAGTAGGACATTTATGCCATGGATGCCTTGGCTTATGTTTCTTACATCCGAAACATTTACCCTCCTTAATTAGCTTTTTCTTCTCATCATCAGTTATGGAAGGAAATGGTATCCATCCAGGATGTGATTGGTTGTTAACATTTTTTACAATGGCTTTCTCATTTCCTTTGTTGAAGGGTTTACGAGGATTGAATTTCCTCTCAGCAATCTCAGCCAATTTAGTGAGGTCTTTCAAGGTGGTTGGGTTGAACATTTCAACCTCATACCTCACTTTCGGGGTTAGGGCAGCTAAATACTTCTTCCTTTTATCATCCTCACTCTTCTCAGGTAACTCTAAAGAGAGTTTCCAGAACCTAGCTGTAAATTCAACGTTACTCTCATTTTCGAATTGCCTCAACCTTTCCCAGCGGAAGGTCAATTCTTCTTCATGCCTTGGAGGTATGAAAGTGGCCTTAAGCTGCTCTACAAATTTGGACCATTGAAGAATAGGCTCTTTTCCCGTTTGTGATAAGGACCACCACATTAAAGCATCCTTTTGTAGATGCAGTGTGGCAAGAGCAAGCTTCTCATGGTCGGTCTTATCTTAATGAGCAAAATATAGCTCAAAATGGCGAATCCAATTGAGGATTTTATCCGCCTTTCTTGCTCCATCATACTTTGGGAACTCTATTCTCTATGGGGTTGGAATTTAGCTCTCTTTGAGGGGGTACTTAAATCGTCATCCCCAAAATTCAGCACTCTTAGTCCCTAATTTTGTCATAATAGACTGTTCAATCATATGGCTAAACTGAGAAACCAGCTTATCAACGGGAGACTCCTCTCTCCCTCTTGCACTTGCCTTATAATCCATGTGTATGGGATTTTGAGTTAAAGGCGTAAACTCAGCGTCTTACTCTTGGATAAACTCGTTTCTCCCTTCATTTTTGAAGGAAAACTCCCTATCAAGAGATTCTTGAAGGAGAGATGAAGGTGATTCTATACGTGGGTTATCATACAGTATACTCAATATGTGTGTGACTCTCATCTACATTATCCTCTTTAGGAGGAGGTGATGGTGTTCTCTCCCTATGTCCTTCTGGTAGTGGAGGAAAAAGGACAAGTTCATTATTAAATATCCCTCCTCCTTCCATTCTTTCCTTTTAGTAATACAAGAGAAAATGGCTTGCTGTAATTTCAGAAAAGGGGTTTATTTTACAGCAAAAGTCAAGTGTTGTAGAGTTGGTGGTACTTATCCGACTCCCGCTTCGCTTGTGTCAAAAAACTTCTTCATCTGACCTCTTCTTCCTTCTCTTTTAGCCTTTCTTCCTTGTTTTTATGCTGTAAACTGGTATACTCCATTTGGGCTACTTGTTTTGAGCGGAATGGTGCTCTAGATACCGTTATAGGGGGTACTTGATGGGTGGATCACCCCCTTAAAATCTTGTTCCAGTCCGACTTTTCGTTGGGGAGAACGGGGGGGTCTCTTTTCCTCACGGTTTAAGGGTTTTAAGGGTCTATTTGCACGGTGGTGGGGGGGGTTGGTGGTGGTGTTTAGGACACCCTGTTCCCTGTCCAAAGACCACAAAAATCAGAGAAAGCCCTTACCTCAGGGCTTCTAAAACTGAAAAATCCTGGCTTCTAGGACTGCTGCAATTTTTCACACGGGTGCCTGCCAGAGGCCTGTTTCGCGCACAGAGTTCCTCCCGTCCCCTTCACGTCCAACACAGGCATGTTGCTTCCCGCATCCTTTTTTCGCCCGCAGCTCTCCACGCGTGTCCTTCTTGCCGCTCTCTTGTCTTGCGCCTTGCATGCAGTCTTTGCCTGCGCTCTGTCTCCTACGACTTTTTTCCACGCAGCCTTCTCGTATGCTTGCGCTTGCTGTCCGTACCTCCATCCCATACACTCTTCTGTCCCGGTCGGGGATTGTGTCATAGCTCTGGTACCAAATGTGAAGAAACAGCCTTCTTAAGAATGCAAATGTGTGCAATGCATGCAGAATTTGAATGCCAATTGGCCCTCCAATGGGGAAGAGCGTCCTCGTGAGAGTACTTGGTTCTATTTTGACCTACATGCAAGGTGGGAGAGAGATGGCGGATGAATGTAATGTGAATGAAGAATGCTACGTGAGATTCACAATGAAAGGGTGATACCCTTTCACTAATGTCCCTTGAGATCACTCAAGTTCCGTCTTTCCATTTACTATCCTTAGCCTATGACCCATGCATCTACCATTCAATGCACCTTATTGCACCCTTCCCTTCCTATTGCCCTTAGGACCTAGACACGTGTATGCGCATTTTTATTAATAGAATAAGTATCACATGTCCAAATTTGATGCCAGCTCGACTAGTCCTATCTTCTCAGATGATCCACCGCCATAACAAATCGGTCGGTGTCCATCATAAATACAAATACACGTTACACCATTGGCGTATAATATATACTAATCACGGATTAGTGATTTCTCTTGTCATGATAGGGGTCCCATGAACCTGTTGCCTGTGATGATGAATGGTTCTGCCCTTGACTGAAGGTGACGTGTGTAGTAGTAAAATAAAAAACATGTGGATATGATAGCCCTCATGGAATCTCTAAGGGGTCTTGATTTTGGCCATGATTTGCACATTCTAGCACTTGACCCATACATCAATTTCCAACATTTGAGGCATATAGTGGCTTCGCCCACGCAACGTTGCCAGCTGCAATCCAAGCATCAAGCAATCTCATATTCTGTATCCAGAGACATCATGGGGGATAGAGCCTCTTTTTGGTAGCCTCACTAGCAATATGTATTGGAAAAAAAAAGTATTCAATTATTATATTCTTCCTTGCTATATGAATGCTCTTAATGCATCCAAGTTGTAGAACTACTTCAATACTACTGCTTAGTTATATTGTATAATAACCTCCATATGTATGCTCGTGAGACAACAAAAAAGAGACCTGGCAGCCCAAAAATGACAGCGCATTGATGCGCTGCCATTTTTGGGATACCAGGCCTCTTTTTTAATGTCTCACGAGCATTAACGCGCTGCTTATTTCAAGCATTCAGGCCCTAAAAGTAGGACCCCATATCTTTGGACCTATAAATTCAAATGGGATCATGTCATATATCAAATCGAACGGCGTTAACGCGCTGCTTATTTCATGCATTAGATATAACTTCATAAAATCCTAAGTCATGAACTTAATACATTAAATGTTCAAGCATAAATAATAGTCGTGAAGTTAATACATTAAAAGCATTAATCAAGACCTAATGCACCGTATCAAACTTTGGCCTTAACTCTCGTTCCATAGCCAACGTAAGGCCAAAATTCTCATTCTTAAGAATATGTGGAAAGACCTTCTGTTTGGCTCACTTATGGCAAAAAAATTTAATTCTAAATAATAGGTGGAGTGAAATTGTGTTTGTGTACCCAGTACACTTTAGATACCAATCCGTGCACATGACATTCGGCAAGGACTCCGGGTACCCCACGATCACCTTGAGCCGAGGAACCTCATCATCTGCCAAAACCAAGGCCATGGTAGGCAGGGACTCTACTGCTGGGCCAAAACACGTTCCGATAGAAGATATAATGGAACAATACTCCTTCAGAAGGTTGGGGAAACGAGGCGTAACTGGTCTACTCCACAAGGGCCGGAGTGATGTCGGGAAACTCAGTTGGAGAAGAAAAACCTAGCTGGACAAGAAAAATCTCTCCCCCATAGATGATGACCTCTTGAATGTGGTCACCCTCTAAGGCCTCTCGCTTGTATCCAATCACGAACGTGGCTCCGAGTGGGAGTAAGGCCAACAATGAGTGATGTCGGGAAACTCAGTTGGAGAAGAAAAACCTAGCTGGACAAGAAAAATCTCTCCCCCATAGATGGTGATCTATTGAATGTGGTCACCCTCTAAGGCCTCTCGCTCGTATCCAATCACGAACTGGCTCCGAGTGGGAGTAAGGCTGACAATGCGGCCGGCTACTGCTTTGTCCTGAAATGACTGAAGGGCAATCTTCACTTGTTTGTCCTCTAGGGAAAAATGTAATCCGAAGGGCTGTGGGATTCGAGGGAGCTGTCATGAGAGCCCCTCTAGCCAGACCAAAGAGGTCATGACCTTGATTTCGATCCCGAGAACCAAGAACAAAAGCTGCGTCTGCTACCAGGAAAGAGGAGGGTAGAGGCGGGGAAAAGGAGGGAAGGGGAACGAAGGGGTGGGAAATGCAGGAAGAGGGAAACAAATGAATACTGCAAGCAGCCCCGGAAAAAGGGTGGGAGCTAATGGAGCATCTTCATCGACATGTGGGTGTTGGCCCATAGGGTGGTGAGTGGAGTATCTGGGTCACCATAGGGGCATATATAAGCAAGGCAGGGCTGCCACATGGGCAGCGTGTATAGAATGGGCCTGTATGACTGCTACATGGCAGTCAGCTAGGGTCTGCAGGGTCAGATTATAGCTGTATGGATGTACCTGGAGCAGGTCTGCCTGCGCAGGAGACAGCTACAAATGGGATGCTGCAGGAGCAGGTTGGGGCAGGAAAGGCAGGTCGAGGCATGCAAAGAATGGGCCAGAACAGTGTGCATACTGTACGGCTGCTTGTGTTGGGCAGATGCGTCTGCAAACTGGTCGGCCAGTCTGTGTGGCTGGCTCGGTTGTTTCTAGGGGCCTCCGACCTTATAAAAGGGGGCTTAGCCCTGGTGCTTATCTATTCTCCAATTCCCTACTACTGGCTGTCTACCAGGGCAGCAGAGAAGCCAAGGATCATCCAGAGATTGGGCAGAATGGTCTGCAGATCAGCTATAGGGTGAAGAGAAGTACCCTGCACTTGGGATTTATGGGTTCTAGTTCCAGCAGCAAGCAGATCTGAGATTGTTGGAGCACTCAATCTGCAGGTTCTGATCAGGAAGAGCAGCAGCAAGGAGTGTCCATATAAGCAAAACCAATACACAGCCCACTGAAGCTCAATGAGAGCACGGAGGCTGATAGAGATTGGAGGTGTCAGAAGAGGTCGACAACAGTTTTGGGTGGTTAGGGATCCACATCTGGGCAGCACCCTGCCTACTAGATGGTGGCACCTGAACACATTCTTTTGTATCAGGTTTTGTCCATTTGCTTTGACTGTTTTCTCCACTGTTGCACTGTTCAATGATCTAAGTCTATATGCATCTCTCTATGCATTTGTATACACATTAAGTAGAGATTTCATTTAGCACACTGGTTTTTCGGCATATGATTTTGCTACCTCCACCTCTGTTTTCTAACAACGGAAGGAGGAGCGGGTGTGAGGCGGAATAAGCAGCGGAGGCTTGGGGGGGGCATGGCAGGGCTGAGATGGGGAGGTGGAATGGCATTGGGGTGGAGACAAAGTGGGCAATGAGGAGGCAGCGGAGAGGAGAGGCTAGGCAAAGGGGAGGGGCAGCTGTTTTCGAACTGCTGCCTGGAGCACTGCGAACAAGGAAGGATGGTTGTGGTAAGCTGTTTGTGAACCGCCCTTCTGGCTGTTTTGATAGCTGCAGTGGCAGACTTTGTCAATTGTAGTGTCGGATCCTGGTGGGCAGTGTATTAAAAAAAATGCGTCAGAGTATCATGATCTACATCGATGTAGAACTCTAAACGATACAAATAATGCCTCCATGTTTTCAAAGCATGGATAACTTATTGCGTACAACTCTAATTCATGAGTTGGTACTTTGTCTGAGGTCAAGTCAGTCAAAGGCGATGCTATCTCAGAATGTCCTTTGATATGCCTTCGAAAAAATTGGACAAATCCCAATAATAATCGTTAAGCGGTCAAACTTTGAGGCATAGGCCAAGTCAGTGTCGCAGCCACTTTCTTTGGATCCATTTCCACCCCATTAGGAGTAATAATGAACCCCGTCTTACAATGCTCATTGCAGTTTTGTTTTTATTTACATACGGATTGGCTTTCCTCAAAGTATCAAACAATTTTCTTAAGTGTTCATGATGTTCAGCAATACTTTTTTTAAAAACAAGGATATCGTCAATAAAATGTACTACAGACTTCTCGATATATGGGCGTAGTAAATCATTCATAAGCATGACGTATGTAGCTAGAGCATTGGCAAGTCCAAATGGCATTACCAAGAACTCATAATGTCCAAACTTGCCTCTAAAAGCGGTTTTATACGTAACCACACTTTTTTTTTCCCCCAAAGATACGTAACCACACTTAAGATCTATCTTATTGAAAATTATGGCTCCATGTAATGCATCTAGCAATCGTCAATCCGAGCCATCGGATACCTGTGCGTAACAGTATTGTTCAATCCTCTGTAACTTGTACAGAGACGGAAAGTATCATCTTTCTTCTTCTTCAATATCATTGGCGATGCAAAAGGTGAGAAACTGGGTTGAATCTATCCCAGCTTGAGGTATTTCTCCAATTGCCTTCGCACCTCAGCTTCTTCAGTAAAGTTAACCTATAGGGAGACCTATTTACAGGTTTTGCCCCCAGGATGAGTTCAATTTTATGTTGAACATTCTGCTGTGGAGGCAAACCATAAGGCAACTCATCCCTAAAACAATTAGATAACTCCTCTGCAATTTAATCAGCCAACTTAATGAAACAAACAATCAACCAAAACACAAAACTATCACGGGCGATGACACAAACTATCCTCCCAGTCAACCTTTGGAAGCAAGCTTGATAGATCTTATGTTCATTTCGCATGTTGTATGCTTTTTCAGAGCCCCCGGTTCCCTAGATGGTTCCTGCCACATGTCACAAATCTGAGCCCTCACTTATTGCCTTATAATTAATTGTCCCTAGGCACTTTCCTTAAGTTGGTGCACTTAGGCTCCTAACCTTGGAATCACCTAGTCAGTGCCAGACCAGACCTTGAAATTGACTCCTTTGACCATATGAATAAAAGCTCAATAAATATATTACATAAGTCGGTCTTCTAAAGGAGAATGTCGACTGACCCTTCCAAGGTCATGTTAGCTCAACTAGAGCATAACATTCCAGTCTTAGCTCTATCCATAGCTAGGCGAATGTTAGCTCTTGCAAGTGCTAGCATCTTCCGTAGATTCGAGATAACCAAATCCTATCATTCAGCTTGAAAATAAAATCCTTTACTTGTAGCGACTGAGGAAGAGGTTCATAAACTTTCATTACACATTCTCTAAATTTATTAGTGTATTCAGCCACAGTGTAAAATTTCTCCGACGAAGGTTTCAGTGCACACTTGATAATAAAGCACAATAAATATATTACATAAGTCGGTTCTCTAAAAGAGAATGTCGACTGACCGTTCCAAGGTCATGTTGCCTCAACTAGAGCATAATGTTCCTTCCCTCTTTAGGCATCAGCGTCCTTGATGACGAAACATGGGAATCCGTGTACAGATGCAGATAGCATTTTCAGATTTCATCATCGAGGATGCTGATGCTTGAAGAGAGAAGGAATGTTATGCTCTAGGTGAGGTAACATGACCTAGGAAGGTCAGTCGACATTCTATTTCAGAGGACCGACTACAGTGCACCTGATAATAAAGCACAATAAATATATTACATTAGTCGGTCCTCTGAAAGAGAATGTTGACTAGGTCACGTTACCTCAGCTAGAGCATAACATTTCTTTCCTCTTCAGGCATCGGCATCCTCGATGATGAAATTTGGAAATGCTAACTGCATCTGGTACACAGATTCCCAAGTTTCGTCATCGAGGACGCTGATGCCTGAAGAGGGAAGGAACGCTATGCTCTAGTTGAGGCAACATAACCTTGGAACAGTCAGTCGACATTCTCTTTTAAAGGACTGACCTATGCAATATATTACTGTGCTTTATTCAATCAATGGCTGGATTCTTCTTCGAATGCCAAGCCTTTTCCAGGGCTGTATCTACGTGAGCAAGTTTGATAATTGTAGAAGTCAAAAGCAAGCTGGACTTTGAAATGACCAGGCTTGGCATTCTTAGAAGAATCCAGCCATTGATTGAAATAAAGCACAATAAATATATTATATAAGTCGGTCCTTTAAAAGAGAATGTCGGGGACCAAGGTCATGTTACCTATATTCCTTCCCTCTTCAGGCATCAGCGTCCTCAATGATGAAACTTGGGAATCCGTGTACTAGATGTAGAGAGCATTCCTCAATTTTATCATCGAGGATGGTGATCCTTGAAGAGGGAAGGAAGTAACATGACCTTGGAAGGGTCAATCGACATTCTCTTTTAGAGGACTGACTTATGCAATACATTTATTGTGCTTGTTTTAATCAATGGCTAGATTCTTCTTAGAATGCCAAGCCTTTTCCAAGGCTATACTATGTGAATAAGTCTAGTCATCTCCGAGTCCAACTTCCAAGCATAGTCCTGAATCCGAAGTTCCAACTGGGTAATCCTTTGGTCCCATACTTTAGTTGAACTTCCATCTCCCATCTGGACTGTATATGCATAGTCAGATGGACTAGTCTTTAATTTCAGCCTCTTTATGAGCTTGGAGTTGATTACATTGTGTTGTTTGACTTAGCCTCGCGGATTTTCTTCATGTTGTTCTTGATTTGTGCAACCAGGCTTCTATGACATCTGAGCAATGGTCAGCCATCCGACTAGAATACTTTTTAGGCCTATAATTGGCAATATTAGGGCCAAATGTAAAATGTGAATATCAAAATAAAAAAACTATGAACCAAATTAGCAAGGTCACGAGCGATGGTGCCTGCTTGTACCACCTAGCCAACATGTGCGTAGCATGAACATTAACACGTTTTTCCTTTCCTACATGCATACAACAGAGCCGACAGCTCCCTAGATGGTTCTATTTGCCACGTGTCAACATTATGAGGTCCATTCTTGGTACACCATTTTACCCCTCTCTTGGAGTACATTTATTACCCTTGCCCCTTGGCTTTCACAAATATTTGGTGCACCTAAGCCCCTAGCCTTAGAACCACCTAGTTTGCATCATTTTGCCCTCACCAAGGACCTTGATATGAAATCCTTTGACCATATAAATAAAGCACAATAAATGTATTACATAAGTTGGTCCTCTAAAAGAGAATGTCGACTAACCCTTTCAAGATTCTTCACTGACAATTTTGCATGCAGGCGTACCTTGACAGGGGTTGTTAACGCGTTTTGGCTTCGTTAAGGCTTCCTTCTCAGTTTGACAATTTTGGGAAGCTTCAAACCTTGAAATAAGGGTGGGAAGCCCTTGGATTCCTTTATCCAGGACTTTAGAGAGATGACGGCTAAATTCCTTGAGTTTAGCTAGTAGACGCTCTCCTTTTCTAAGCCTCACACTGATTCGCTAGCGCAGGGTGATTTCTTGAGCAAGGGGACTATTTTTCAAGTGCGATAAGCCTGGTCACTTGTCGAACGGGTGCTATTTAAACTGTGATAAGGCTAAAGAAGTAGTCCATGTAGTAAGACTACAAGTAATCATCTTCACATTGCTAGTCTCAATGTCTTTTCTTCTTGTTCAACTTGTGAGCATTGTCATTTCAATTTCAATGTGTTTGGACCCCATGATTTAATCCGCATGGTGGGTTGGATAACGGGCATCCAATTCATGTTGTATTTGATGATGGGAGTACTCACAACCTTCAATTATGTAAGGATGACATTGAATAGGTATACCTAAGCTCATAAAAACTTTTGGTAATTGCTTATTTTCCATGTATTGTGATGTATTTTAAAAGCATATGGAATGCATATCATTAAGATGTTGTAGATCTCAAGTGAATTGTTATTCTTTCATTTTTCCCAGATGATTGGAATGAATGTTAGTGTGAAAAATGCCTTAATCAATGATGTGATTGGGCTTGCTTGCAGGAAATGCAAATTTGGTGATGGCCCTTGCGGGAAATAAGTCTGATTTAGCTTCCAAGAGGAAAGTTGAGTCGGAGGTAAGACATCATTTCATGCTACTTATCAATGATATCCATGGCTAATACTTAAGAGCTGATTTCATGCTACTTATTGAAACAGCTCCTAACAGGTTAGGCGCCACTAACCTGGGGTTCTAGGATCTCCTCTATCTCCATGCTAACTTGCAAAATCAACAAGCGTTAGTGTACAAGCACAAGGACACCTTGGGTATAGGTTAGTGCGTCCCTCAGGATCACCCCCGAGCTAGAGGCTAGGTACCTCTGACCATAGTCCATCCAAGGTAAGATTACGTGTCCCAGACTACACAGCCCCATCTGCGCACATATGTCATTATGGTGACATAGGCCTGGACGGGCACTCAATCTAGTTGGGTCTTAAGACTCTACTCCCAAGAATGGCCCATGTCACCACAATGTAAATATCCTAAGTCAAATTATAGTTGACCATTTATCTAATCATAATTAAAGAGTTTTCATATGTGTTAATTATGGTCAAAGAGTTCCTTTAATGGTCAAAGAATTGACTACGGTCAAAGATACTTGACTCTGGTCAAGTAAGCTTGACTTAGGTCGGAGAGACTTGGTTTATTACCAAGAGGGTTAACTGCGGTTAACTAGAGAACCACAGAGCTGACTATGGTTAGAGAGTGTTGACTTCGGTCAACGAGACTTGGCATGCACCAAGAGGGTTAACTACGGTTAACCAACTTCGGCTGGAGAGACTTGATTATAATTAAGGCGCCTCGACCCTTGGTCAAATCCCCTTAATTATAATCAAGAGTGTTGACTCCGGTCAACCAGAGAATAAATATATTTATACATATATTTGTTATATGTGCACATGTGTTGAGTGGGGACGCCCACCGTGACTAGAATTAGTCCACAGTGTTATTTGCATGCAAAGTGCTAATAATTAATGGGTACCATGGTGGTGTGCTTTAATTAATTGTTGCAGGTACTAGGAAGGGTTATTTCCCTAAGCGCTTCGGAGCCTAACAAGCATCTAGAAGGCGGTTCGTGTGACCAAGTGCTTCGAAGACTCCAGAGTCGCCCTTAGTGGCATGTAATAGGACTTAGTCTAGATTTTAGACAAGTGGCATGTTGCCAATTTGAAATGATCTTGAAGCTCTTGTAATATGGTTTTAGGTTCAATTTTGTATCAGGCAGCTCTACGCTGAACTCTTGTAACAGCTTTCTCTCTTCATGAATAAAAACCTTTGGGGGGTCCAGCCCGATGCTTTGTCCTGGGCCCTAGTGCATCTGTAGAGAGAGTGAGGGAGTGAGGAAGAGCTTATGAAAGAGTAAATTGAGCGCAAGAGTTTGGAAGAGTAAATTTGTTTCGCAGGATTTTGACGTTGGTTTTGGAAGAAGGTTACATTGGTATCAGAGCATGGTTTCACAGCTTCCTCAAACTGTGACGATCCAAGAGGATTTGTGGACGTGAAGTCCCTGGGTGATTGGTGATTAGAAGATCATGCCACCTGTCGAAGTTTTAATTTGGCTGCCTTCAAGAAGCGCCAATAGTAAGGGTTAGCGTCTGAAGCCAGTTGATTAGAGCGAGGTCATGAGACAAAGAGCCCAGTGGCCTTGGTCTTCAAACACCCCTCTTTGCTTGATGCAGATAGAGTATTGCTGTTAGCTGTGGGGAAAAGAACCGACGCTTCCACACAACTGTGATACGAAGAGCCAATGGGGTTCTTGTGATCACGCAGGGTGCCAAGGGTGTCTGAAGGACTATCCACGCAGGCTATGCTCATGGAAGCGTAGTCTGTCAACCAACGGAGATTCGGTGGTAGAGCTGCGTACGGAGAAGACCAATGACCTCGATAGAGATCTCCACGCAGAGCACGTTAAGAGGCACCTTCACGCGGGAATATGGCGTAGTTTTGTTTGCTTGACGGTGGCCGGGTTGGTGACATTGAGCGCTGATAGAAGTCCCACGACGGAGGTCTCTAGAAGACGCAGGCGCTACACGCGAAGCAGATCAGCTTGCCAAGGTCTCTGACCTTAGGCTGATGTGGCAACCAACCTGACGTGGCAGAGGTAGTCTTGGTCAGCAGACACGTGGCAGAGGGGTCTTGGCAGTGGTTTACTTCCTACACAGGTACTCATGGAGTTGTTCACCTTGGGAACAATTATGCATGTCAGATTGCAGGGATTGGCAGTATACAGATAGTATTCCTTGATGGACGCATATTTATGCTTGATGGTGTTCGCCATGTGCCGCAAATCAAGAAAAATCTGATTAGCACTGGCTTGTTGGATGACAGTGGTTACCACACCACATTTGGGGATTCCAAATGGGTGATTACTGATGGCCAGGGTGTAGTGGCTGAGGGTTATAAGAGTGATACCTTGTACCCTCTTTATGTTTCCAGTGTAGGTAATCATGTTGTTGCCATAACCGAGCTGCCAAAGGTTTCATTGTGGCATAGCCGGTTGGGACACATGTCCGTTAAAGGAATGCAAGAACTGTCACGTTTGGGTTATCTGCCGTCTCTTTCATTTTCAGATTTGCCTACTTGTGATCATTGCATATTTGGCAAGCATTCTATGACTCCTCATAAGAGGAGAACTCCCCAAAATAGAGCACCGCTTGATCTAGTGCACACTGATTTGTGTGAGATGCCACAACTATCACTAGGGGGTGCAAAGTATTTCATTACTTTTATTGATGATGCCACACGCAAAGTGTGGGTCTATTTCTTGAAGCATAAGAGCGATGCCTTAGATGCTTTCAAGAAGTTTGTCGCTCAGGTTGAGAATCGGACAGGACGCAGGCTGAAATGCCTCAGATCCGATAATGGGGGTGAGTATGTGTCACATGCTTTTGTACAGTTTTGCGAAGCCAAGGGCATTAAACAAGAACTCACAGCCCCTCATAATGCATCTCAAAATGGTGTGAGTGAGCGGATGAATCGAACTATTCAGGAGAAAGTTCGATGTATGTTGTCTTATGCTGCATTGCCCCATGGCTTTTGGGCAGAAGCTGTGCAAACAGCAGTTCACATAATTAACAGGTCGCCGAACAAGGCTTTGGAGTTGAAAGTGCCAGAGGAGGTGTGGTCTGGCAAGCCACCTTCATATAAGCACTTACGTGTGTTTGGCTGCGAGTGCTTTGCTCATATACGCAAAGAACTGCGCACCAAACTGGAGCCAAAGTCTTTCAGATGCATCTTCATGGGTTACGGTGACGAAGGTGAAATGGGGTACAGGTTATGGGATCCCGTCAAACGGAAGATTATACGCAGCAATGATGTCATCTTTAAAGAGGATAGTGTACACAAAGAACCCGTGCAACCTGTGGAATACAGGAGGGTTGTTTATGATGATGTCGGACAGCAAAGAATGCCCATTAATATGCAGCAGCAGGCTGCTGTAGATAACCCTGTTCAAGAGGGTATACAGGCTGAAAAACAGCCAGACAATTTTGCCAATGATGCACCACTGGATATGCCAGCAAATGGGGCTGTAGAACAGCCAAATATGGTGGTACAGCCACCCATCATGCATGACGAACAGGCTAGACAGCAGCCTAATTCGGAACATTTTGTTAGGAGGAGCACCCGTGTACAACGACCTCCTGACCGGTTTGTTCCAGGAGCCAATAATGTGGCTGATTTGATCATGCTGACAGATTGTGGTGAGCCTTCCAGCTTCAAGGAAGCTATGGGAAGAACAGAGAAAAGGAAGTGGGAGAATGCCATGCAGTCAGAAATGGACTCCCTACTTCAAAATGATACATGGGACTTGGTGCAGCTACCTGC
The DNA here is from genome assembly GCF_047967505.1 of Dipteris shenzhenensis. NCBI lineage: Eukaryota > Viridiplantae > Streptophyta > Polypodiopsida > Gleicheniales > Dipteridaceae > Dipteris > Dipteris shenzhenensis. Next base: position 9,502,515 of record NC_141606.1, read on the forward strand.
AGGCCAAAAGGTTTTGCCATGCAAGTGGGTTTACAAAGTCAAAGTGGATTCAAATGCTTTACCGAGGTATAAGGCCAGATTGGTTGCCAAGGGATTTAAGCAGGAGAAGGGCATTGACTTTGATGAGATCTTTTCCCCTGTAGTCAAGATGACTACTTTGAGAGCAGTGTTAGCTCTTGTTGCTCATGAGGACATGGATTTATGTCAGATGGATGTGAAGACTGCTTTTCTTCACGGAGATCTCCATGATGAGATCTACATGAGTCAGCCAGAGGGATATGCTGTTAAAGGGAAAGAGCAGCTTGTGTGTAAGCTCAAGAGGAGCTTGTATGGACTCAAGCAGGCGCCAAGAGAATGGTACAAGAAGTTTGATGCCTTCATGCAGTCCCAAGGGTATCATAGGTGTGAGACCGATCACTGCTTGTACACCAATCAGCAGGAGATTAGTGCTTTGAAGAAGCAACTGCATAAGTCTTTTGACATGAAAGACTTGGGTGATGCAAACCATATTCTTGGTATGCGGATTATTCGTGACAGGTCCAAGGGACTTTTGTTTCTGTCACAGAAGGAGTACATTGACAAAGTACTGCAGAGGTTTTAAAATGGAGAGGGGGAAGTCTATAAGTACCCCGTTGCCTCCACATTTAAAACTCAGCAGTAAGGACAGCCTCAGATCAGATGATGATAAGGCTGAAATGGCCAAGGTTCCGTATGCATCTGCAGTTGGTTCTTTGATGTATGCCATGGTTGCCACTCGTCCGGATATTGCTTTTGCGGTGGGAGTCATCAGCAGGTATATGGCAAATCCAGGCAAGCGGCACTGGGAAGCAGTGAAAGGTGTCTTGAGGTATCTCAAGGGTACCAAAGACTTGTGCATATGCTATGGTAGGCAGGATGCATTGGTGCATGGTTTTACAGATTCAGACTATGCAGGGAATGCAGATAACCGGAAGTCTACTACCGGTTATATTTTCACATTTGCAGGAGGTGCTATATCATGGGTGTCTCGGTTGCAGAAATGCGTTGCATTGTCAACCACTGAAGCTGAATATGTTGCAGCCACTGAGGCTTGCAAGGAAGCAATATGGCTTACTCGGTTGGTGGGAGATTTGGGCATTACAGGAGATATGCCAGTTTTGCATTGTGATAGTCAGAGTGCTATCATGTTGGCAAAGAATTCGGTCTTTCATCAGAAGACCAAGCACATAGATGTGAAATACCATTTCATCAGGGAGGTACTGGAAGACAAGCGACTTGAGCTTGTGAAGGTGCATACTGATGATAATCCTGCAGATTTGCTCACTAAGAGCTTGCCTACAGAGCGGTTTGCACATTGCCGCCACATAATGGGATTAGGATGAGACCATTCTTATTTTATGGTCTTGTATACAGTAACTGTATATTGCTGTAATTTTTATTCTTTTCTCCCCTTTAGGCACATTGGCCTTTAGGTGGGAGGTTGTTGGGGTAAAGGCACATTGCCACCCTTTAAAATGTTATGACACCTATGACTGTCTTAAGACAGTCATAGGGTGAATCCCTAATCCTAATAAAACTCTTGAGTTTGTGGTGTGGCTCAACAGTTTACACACCCACACTTCTTGTGTCTCCCTCTCTCTCTCTGTCTTCGTAGTTCCACTCTCCCACTCTTTCCCTCACATCCACCAGTCACTATTCCCTGAAAGATGGGTATTTAATGAAAGATGACTGCCTATGCATCACCCAAGAGATCAGGAAAAAGATTTTGGAGGAATGCCATGCACCTCCCTATGCTGGACATAGAGGAATTACAGCAACAACTCAAGCACTAGAGAGGTATTTCTTTTGGCCAGGGATACATCAGTTTGTTACTGAATGCCTTACATGTCAGAAAGTGAAGTATGATAGATGGAAGGCACCTGGCCTACTTATGCCTCTTCCCGTGCCTCAGGCACCGTGGGAAAGTATTTCAATGGACTTCATTTTTGATTTGCCAAGATCAAAGTCAGGGAATGATGGGATTTGGACTGTCATTGATAGATTCAGCAAGCAAGCTCATTTCATTCCGGTTCGTAAAACCATAAAGGGAGATCATATGGCTAAGCTTTTCATGGTTCATATCTTTAAGCACCATGGTATGCCTAAGTCCATTGTCAGTGATCGAGATCCCAGAATGACTAGTCTATTCTGGGGAGCTTTATTTGATAATATGGGGACAAATCCGAATTTTTCTTCTTCTTTCCATCCCCAGACAGATGGTCAAAGTGAAGTAGCAAATTCTACAGCATTGGATATGCTGAAATGTTATGTGGGTGACCAAGGTTCAGACTGGGAAAAGTACCTACCATTGGTAGAGTTTGCTTACAATAATACAGTACCGGCTCTACAGGGAAAGCCCCCTTTGAGGTCATCTATGGGAAGGTGATTTTGCCACCTATACCAAGGACGAAATATTTGCAGCTGATTAGTTCGTGAGAGACCTCCAGACAGCTTACAACCAAGTCTGGACAGCAATTGAAAGGTCTCAAGAGAAGCATAAAAGAGCTGCAGATAAGCATAGGAGACAATTGAATCTCAAGGAAGGGGATGAATCTCAAGGAAGGGGATTGGGTACTTTTAAAGTTCGAGAAAGCTAGGCTCCGCAAGTTTAAAGGCAAAGAGAAAGTGTATGCAAAGTTATCTTCCAGATACTATGGTCCTTTCAGGGTTACAGAAAAGATTAATGAGGTTGCATATAGGTTAGCATTGCCAGAGCAGTGGAGGATTCACAATGCATTCCATGTGAGTCTTTTAAAGAAATTCCAGGGGCGAGAGCCTACAGAGAGGATCCACCAGAAGTGGATGAGTCATTGTGGTGACACAGGCCTGGACGGGCACTCAACCTAGTTGGGTCTTAAGACTCCACTCCCAAGAATGGCCCCTGTCACCACAATGTAAATATCCTAAGTCAAAGTACAGTTGACCATTTATCTGATCATAATTAAAGAGTTTTCATATGTGTTAATTATGGTCAAAGAGTTCCTTTAATGGTCAAAGAATTGATTACGGTCAAAGATACTTGACTCTGGTCAAGTAAGCCTGACCTCAGTCGGAGAGACTTGGTTTATTACCAAGAGGGTTAACTGCGGTTAACCAGAGAATCACATAGCTGACTACGGTCAACGAGACTTGGCATGCGCCAAGAGGGTTAACTACGGTCAACCAAGATGTGCCAACTTCGGTTGGAGAGACTTGATTATAATTAAGGTACCTCGACCCTTGGTCAAAGCCCCTTAATTATAATCAAGAGTGTTGACTCCAGTCAACCAGAGAAAAAATATATTTATATATATATTCGTTATATGTGCACATGTGTTCAGTGGAGACGCCCGCCGTGACTAGAATTAGTCCACAGTGTGTTATTTGCATGCATAGGGCTAATAATTAATGGGTACCATGGTGGTGCGCTTTAATTACTTGTTGCAGGTACTAGGAAGGGTTATTTCCCTAAGCGCTTCGGAGCCTAACAAGCATCTAGGAGGCGGTTTGCGTGACCAAGTGCTTCGAAGACTCCAGAGTTGCCCTTAGTGGCATGTAATAGGACTTAGTCTAGATTTTAGACAAGTGGCATGTTGCCAATTTGAAATGAGCTTGAAGCTCTCGTAATATGGTTTTACATTGAATTTTGTATCAGGCAGCTCTACGCTGAACTCTTGTAACAGCTTTCTCTCTTCATGAATAAAAACATTCGGGGGGGTCCAGCCCGACGCTTCGTCCTGGGCTCTAGTGCATCTATAGAGAGAGAGAGGGAGTGAGGGAGAGCTTATGAAAGAGTAAACTGAGCGCAAGAGTTTGGAAGAGAATTTGTTTCGCAGGATTTTGACGTTGGTTTTTGAAGAAGGTTACAGCCCAAGTGAGCAATACTCTCAATTATTTAGATACATGGTGTCTTAGGGGTCTCAGGCTTAGGGACTACCATTAATACCATGTCCCAAGGTTAGGATACATGCCATAGGTTAACCTGACCTCCAAAACTCTAGCCACATTATGTCCAGACATGGACATAGACTTATCAATGATATCCATGGTTAATACTTAAGAGCTGTACTGAGGTGTGCTGTTGGCTTTTTCTTATCTTTCTTCCCTTTTTTATTTATTTTTGGGGTTCCCTTTGAGTTGATTGTTTTGAGTTCTCTTGAACTGAGGCATGAGATGTATCATTTCCTTCAGGCTAGATTATAGTCAAGACTATTTATGAATGAGAGGAAAAGCGATGGAATAAAAAAGCAGAATGAAAGGAACAGTTCTCCTATGAGGGACTTGGATTTTATTATGGCAGCTATTAGCCCAATTCTTTTCATAAATATTATGAGCATAATTTAGACTAGGGTTATGTATGACCACAGACTGGTAGATCAGTCTTGTCTTTTGGGCAAATGTAATTTTTCTGTTTCAAATTTGGAATACTCCTCTGAAGCGGGTTTTTAATGCTGTGCTTTCTACTTTCAGGAAGCTCAAGCATATGCTGAAGAGAATGGCCTTTTTTTCATGGAGACTTCAGCTAAGACTGCACAGAATGTGAATGAGCTGTTTTATGAAATCGGTATGTAATTTCTCACCCCCCCCTTTTCCCCTCTGCATAGTTTACATCTACAGACTTTGTCTGACAACCTTTGGGTTGTACAGCACATGGAAGAGTGTGCATGCAGCTAGAGCAACATAAGTGATCCCTAACAAACACAGTTATTGTGTTGCTGAGTGCGAAATAAATTCCAAGGAGTAGTAATAAAGTGTGGCAGATAAGAGATGCATGCAGTGAGGTTGAGTCATATCCAGAAAGTCTGGTAACTCGATACAGGAAGGGTGCCAATAACTTTTGCCCAAATGTAGAAATAATATTTGCTGCTTAAAATCTATGTAAAAAATCATACATTTGAGTTACTCCTTACTAATGCCCCAGAAACGTTTCATCAACATACAAGGCAAATCTCTGGTACTCTCTCTCTTCTCCCTTCCAGTATCCCCTCTTCATTACATTGACATCAGAGCACTTTCTTTGGGATCACCTTCAGAGCGTTTCCAACTTTGCAGCTATTTGGCAAGAAGCCAACACTGACTATTGTCAACAATCTGCAATGGCACTTTCTGCGCTGCTCTAGCTTCTGTTGTCCCATTTGCTCAGCCAATTGCCACATCAGCCGCCCATCAGCTGTATTCAGCATCCGCTCTAACCGTGCATTAGTCCAAGCCAGATGTGATTCAATTAAAATACACACAAGTTTCAACCACATAGTCAGCTCAGCCATCTGCTCCAAGTCGTTGGGCATCCTGTACGCTTGTTTGTTGTTTTCTATCCTTTGCGCAGCCCTGCAAATCGAGGGCTTTCAGCCATATGCCATCACTTGTTGGTTGCTAATTGCCATACATACTTTTGTTGGCCTTGCCATCCATACACACCTGCTAATAGTTGGTCATACACTGCTGTCCTCATCAGCCTTCTTCTGCACATGCTAGCCTTTGACAGATTACCTTAGATTAGTCCCAATCAACCAGCTACGGGTGATAACGTTTATGGCATCTCATAGTGAGAGAGAGCTTCTTTGTGGGCGTGCCCGCCTAGAGAGAGGAGTGGGCACACACACTTGCATCAGTGGGTTTGGGGGGCTGGGTAATTGATCATAATCTCCAAGGTCAGGGCAGACTTCAGGCCCGTTTAAGGGTGATTGGGACAGGCCAACTAGGCCCAAGGTTAGGGCAGGGTTGGAGCCTAGTTTTGGGCACCCGAACAGGTTGGGTCACCTGACCTGCCTGGTGACACATCCCAGCACTCCTGAAACCCCTGATCTGCAAAATAACCACACACAACATCAGAACTGAGCAGGCTGCTCACCACCCAACCGTGACATCTACGGGATGTGAACCCGAATCAGAAGATGTCCCCCCGAGCCACGAGCTGAGCTACTGGCACGAACTCCCAATCAGATCCCAACCAGCCTGGTGTCCCATACCACCCGGTGGCGCTGTGAAGCCCTGGATCTGCCACTGGGCCTTGGGCTACGCTAAGATGCAGGCGCGCGTCCGCGACACAATCCAGGATCAGACCTAGCACCTGGGAACGAGACTTGCTCCCAACTGCACACTGAGAACTGAACCCCCTGGGCCCCTTTTATAGACTCGGGCCCCGGCGCCAAAAATAGCAAAGACCTATAAATAGTTCATACCCTTGCCACTCAACCCGAGAATCAAGCCTGCCTAGCTCTAAGCCTCCCCAGGCTAACCTGAGCTAGTTCTGTGTACCTAGTACACGTCAGATACCGATCCGTGCACATGACATACTCCCCCTCCTCTAAGAACTCACTCCTGAGTTCGGTAAGAAATCGGGAAATGTTCTTTGGAGGTTTTGTAACGTCTCCCATGTTGCATCCTCCTCAACACGATCCTTCCACTTAATCTTGTATTCCGTGATAGTACGATTTTGAATCTGTCTTTCACGAAATTCAAGAATAGATTCAGGTTCGTGAGGAATAAAAGTTAAATCTGTAACTTCTATAATCTCATGAGGAGAAACAATTTGATCATCTGCACCCAATACTTCTTTCAGTCTACTGACATGAAAGACTGGATGTACTTTAACATCAGGAGGCAATTCTAGTCGATATGCAACTGGTCCAATTCTTTTAATGACCTTGAATGGGCCACAGTATCTGGGGGATAATTTCGGAACCAAACCAGTACTTAGGCTCTTGGATTCCTTAGGAATTCTCAAATATACCATCGTTCCTTCAGAGAACTCTCTAGGTGAACGATGTCTATTAGCATAAAATCTGTCCCGATCTTGGGCACTTCTAATAGACTCCTTGGCAAACTGCAACATTTCCTGCATGTCTTGCAAGAAGTTCTTAGCAGCATCATTTTGAATCCCTTTTAATCCAACCATAACTGGTGACTTAGGTTGAAACCCGTACATAAGCATAAAAGGACTATAACCTGTACTAGAATGCTTTGCACTGTTGTAAGCAAATTCAATCATGGGTAGATATTCTTCCCATGAAGACTGTCTCTTAGATACATATGCCCGAAGCATGTCTTCAACCAACTGGTTGACCTTTTCTGTACTGCCATCAGATTGTGCATGATCTGAGGAACTCATACTTAGAGTAGTTTCCAACTTCTCAAATACAAGTGTCCAGAAGTTACTTGTAAACTTTGAGTCCCTGTCACTGACTATGTCAGATGGCAAACCATACAGCTTGAACAAGTGGTCCACAAACTCGTGAGCCAGCTGAACAGTTGAAATAGTTGTTCTTGTAGGTAAGAATCTAGCCATTTTTGTCAAACGGTCGACTATGACCCAAATAGAGTCATGACCCTTGCGCGTACGAGGCAAACCAGTAATAAAATCCATGGAAATACTTTCCCACTTATTACCTGGAATCTGTAATGGCTGTAATAAGCCCGCGCTCCTAAGGCGTTCAGCCTTAGTAACCTGACAAACTCGGCAACCTACCACATAGTTCTCTACGAATGCACGCATCTTAGGCCAATAAAAGGTATGCTTCACAAGAGACAGAGTCCTATGTATACCTGGATGTCCCGCACTAGGAGCATCATGACACTCCCAGAGAATCTTGGATTTAAGGTCCAGAACATCAGGCACACAAATCTTTTCATTCCGGAACAGCAAGCCGTTCCTAATCATCCACTGACCTCCCGCCGCCTGTATCCTAGGTGGCACAATCCCTGAGTCCTGGTCAACCATGGAGCTCCCATCCTGGACTCTCTGCCAATAAGAACTGAAATGACTATCAGTTGCGTATAGCCCTCTCAAGGATTGAAATAGGTCTGAGGATATTTCCGTAAATGACAAAGCATTTACAAACTTAACTCGACTTAAAGCATCCGCCACACTATTCAACGAACCCTTACGATAACGGATTTCGAAATCAAAATTCTGCATTAGCTCTGCCCATCTAGCTTTCCTTCCTTTCAATTCTGATCCATCACACACATACTTGATTGACTGGTGATCAGTCAATACAAGGAACTTTGAACCATACAAGTAATGTCTCCAAACCTTGAGAGCATACACTACTGCATAAAGTTCCTTCTCAAGTGTGGGCCAACGATACTGAGTGTCGTCTAGCTTTTTACTCTCAAAAGCTACAGGTCTGCCCTCTTGGAATAAAGCTGCCCCAATCGCATAATCACTCGCATCGGCCTCTAAAACATAAGGCCAGGTAGGATCGGGTAATGCAAGAACGGGTGCTTCCTTGACAGATAACTTCAAGGTTTCAAAAGCCTTGTTCATTGCATCATTCCAAGGGATCGGCTGAGTAGACCTGCGTCCACGACCTTTCAATATGTTGGTCAAAGGTGCCGTGATATATGAATAATCACGCACTGACTTCCGAAGAAATACCGTAAATCCTAGGAAAGAGCGAAGTTGTTTCACAGTCTGAGGGATAGGCCATTCTAAAACCTTCTGGATACGATCCAGATCAATGCTAATACCTTCAGAAGAAATCTTGTGTCCTAAGTAAATGATCTCCTTCATAAAGAAGTTACATTTACTCATCTTGGCATAAAGCTTATGCTGTCTTAGAACAAGTAAGACAACCCGAAGGTGTCTTATGTGATCCTCAAGCGTTTTACTATATACCAAGATATCATCTAAGAACACTACAACAAATTTGCCCAGATAATCTCTGAACAAATCGTTCATCATCTGCTGAAAAGTAGCAGGAGCATTGGTCAAACCAAAAGGTAATACGAGGAACTCGTAATGACCATACCTAGTCCGGAATGCGGTCCTATCTATGTGTTTAGCATAGATACGGATTTGGTGATAACCCGTACGCAAATCAATCTTAGTGAAATACTTCGCTCCGGCCAAACGGTCTATCAAATCATCAGAACGAGGTAAAGGATAGCGGTTCTTAATTGTAACTTTATTGAGTCGTTTATAATCTATACACATCCTCCAGGAAGAATCCTTCTTCTTTCTTAAGAGGACAGGTGCACCCCAAGGAGATTTACTTGGGCGGATATAGCCCATATTCAGGTAATCCTGAAGCTGGATAGCTAACTCATCCTCCTCTAGCTGGCTCATCCTATACGGTGGTACACTGATAGGTTGAGCCCCTGGGACTAAGTCTATGCGATGATCTACTGCCCTTTCTGGAGGTAAACCTACCGGCAGTTGAGCTGGGAATACGTCCTTAAAATTATCTAACAACGTTCTCAATTCTCGGTGTTCAAACACACTTAATTCATTTTTGTTAATTACCGAAACAATAAATGAAGAAAGTGGAATCAAAACACACTGATAGACATCATAATGAGAAGTGTTCAATATATTCTGAAGCTGCATCGCAGATACAATAGGCCCCTGAGAAGGGATAATCTTATCACA